>NC_090827.1:77759085-78062115 GCF_028021215.1 Eschrichtius robustus
TTGCAGAGCCCTGCCAGGCTGGCCGGGCACTCTGGCCGTGAGTGGGTGGCGGCTGGGGTCAGGGACCGCAGTGTCCCGGCGCACCGTCCCCGCCTCCCCCGGGAGCAGGCAGCAAACGCAGCCCTCAGCCGCTCCGAGGCGCGTTGCAGGAAAGAAACGGCACCCGGCAGAAAGGGGCGAGCCTCGGGCACGGAATCTACAAAAGCAAAAAGTCTGCAACCTAGCGGCTGCTTTCCACACGCCCTACCCAAGTTGTCTCCGGAGCCGCACCTCCAGGTTAGCGGCCACAGAGCCGCACGCGGTACGCCCCGTGCAAAAGGCATAAACGGAGGACCCGGGGACAACGCAGTCTTCGACTCGGGTCCAGGATGGCGCCTGAAGCAGAAGACGCAGCGGGTCCGTCCCCTGCTCTGGGGCACAAAGAGCGCCGCGGTTTGGAAAGCAGCCGCCGCAGAGCAAAGAAAAGGCTCTCCTCCAACTTCGCCCTCCGCGCGGCTGAGAACCTGCCGGCCGGTCCTCCGGTGCGCCGGTCACACACGCACAACTTTTAACAAAAGGAAGCAGCGGTCGCGCCTCGCCCGGCGGAGATTAACGCGCTGGGTGCGAAGCCCCTCGCCGCCCGCCCCTGCGCCCGCTCACCCTCCGCACAAAAGCATCCCCAAACTCGCACGCAACCCGCTGCCCTCAGCCTCACCTCGCTCAGCCTAAGCCCCCCTCGCCGCCCCCATTCCCGGAAGACCCCCAGCTCAGCGCGCCCACCACCAGCGACAGGGGGCTCCCTGCGCAGGTGAGCAGAGCAGGGCGCAGGAGAGTCCCAGGGCCGCCCCGAATCTTCCCGGAGACTGAAATGCCCCGGCACCAGAGGGCCGGCAGCCACCTCTCCCGACACACCCCAACGTGTTCGGGCCCTAGGGGGGCACAGGGTGAGCCGAGGGACGCGGTCCGGGTGCCCGCAGCGCCCTCCCACCTGTCTGGACGCGGAGCAGGAGCACCAGGACGAAGAGGAAATCCCAGGCGCCGCGAGCGCCTCTCATCGCGGTGGCTGCGCTGGGAGCGGAGCTCCGTTCCACGTTCCTGCTCTCGCCCAAGTGCACGGAGCGCGGCAAAGCCGGGCCCCCAGGGCTGCGAGCGCCGAGCAGCGGCCCCTCCTCCCAGCGCCCTCCCACTGCGTGCCGGCCACGCCCCTTCTCCGCGCCCCTCCTCGCTTCCCCTCCCTCCCTCCCCCACTCCTGGGTCTTGTTCCCTGGCTGCGGCGTCTGACCCCTGCTCCTTCGACGTGCTGATCCCGGGGGACCGAGCCCGCGGGTAGCGAGCGAGCACGCCGGCCCTCGCCGCCCGCTCCTGACCCCAGAGCCCCTTCATCTCTCCACCTCTTCTCTCCTGTGATATGGTAGAGCTGCCAGAGGCGGTTCCCGGACGAGAGTGGCGCTGCCCGCTCGCTTTGTGAAGCTGGGCACCACGCGCACATCAGGGGACCGGCCCGCCACCTGGCAGGTGCTCCCCAGACAATAAAGGTCCGCCTCCGCCCCTCGAGCACGCTCCCGAGGGAGGAGGCTGGACGCCGCTAGTGGTGGAGGTGGTGCGGGGGACAGGAACGGGGGGACGGGGGGCGATGGGATTGGGCCCCGACATTCTTCTCTATTCCTGTTATTCGAGGGGGACCAAGCGTGGCGCCGGGCGCCGCGGTAAAAAGCTGAGCCCAGGCGTAGGTAATTATTAATGCTCAGTTTCTCCACCTGCTCCTCAACCTGTAAGATCACAGTTGGTTTCTATTGGTGGGCGTGGCTTCTGCCCAACAAGCCCCTGCTGAGACCTTTCTGGAGACTGGGGCTTTGGGGTGGGAAGGGGCCTTGAGAAGTTTACTCTGGGAGCCCGAGTTTTTAAACCCATTTGCGCCAAAGTCGTTGTTCTAGAAGCCCTCTGGGCGCCTTTTTTTTTTCCCCCTGTAGGGTTTCTCTGCCTCTCTATCAGACGACAGTTACAGGGGTGGGGATTCTTGTGTTCCTCTTAGCTGCCCTAGCCTGTACCAAGGCAAAACAATGGTAAAATGATCCTCTTAAGCCAAGTTTCACGGCCTAGGAAGTGCTTTACCCAAGGAAACAACAGTATCTGTATAGGGTTTTATAGTTCCTCCTTACACTGAATGCTATTTCATGCTCACAGTAACAGCCCTGTGAGGTCGTGGAACAGATATGTATATTATTTCAATTCTAAAAGTAGCCCAAGATCACACAGCTAAAAGAGGGGAGACCCAGTCATTATAAGACTGACCCCAGGTATGATGAGCTTTCCCTGTGCATTCTAATAAATCAGTAAACACCTCTCCAGAAAGCTTCAGAATGGAAAAGAAATGGGAAGTGCCCATAAGAAAAAGCTATGGAATAATTTAGATACACCTAGACTCTTCTCTAAAGTAGCAGCCAAAATTTATAATTAACCAATTCTCTGCCACCCCCTTTATTTAATATTGAAAGCTCACCTGTTCGATGTTGATAGGACCTAAATTGGTTTAAGAAAAGTGACTTTTAAAGCTAATCACTTTGACTTCCCTGGTGGCGCAGTGGTTTAGAATCCGCCTGCCAATTCTAGGGGAGGTAGGGGTTCGAGCCCTGGCCTGGGAAAATCCCACATGCTACAGAGCAACTAAGCCCGGGCGCTCAGTAACAACTACTGAGCCTGCGCTCTAGAGCCTACTAGCCACAAATACTGAAGCACCTGTGCCTAGAGCCCCTGCTCTGCAATAAGAGAAGCCACCACAATGAGAAGCCTGTGCACCACAAGAAGAGTAGCTCTGCTTGCTGCAACTAGAGGAAGCCCGTGCACAGCAACGAAGACCCAATGCAGCCAAAAATAGATAAATTAATTAAATAAAATTTTTTTAAAAAGCTAATCACTTAAAATTATCATTACTTCATCAATATATATGGTCGCCTCTCTTTAAATGTTTTTATTTATTCATTCAATAAGCATCTAAGTGTCTACTGTGAACAAGGAGGGGCTAGGCACTGGGAGGACCATTGTTCATAGACAGGTGTGGGTCCTGCCGCAATCCTTACAGTCGAGTGTGGGAACCCACACCCCAATGTCCTAGCAAATGGTTCAAGTGACACAGCTGTGGGAGAACTGAAATTCAAAGGGCTCTGTGCTCAGGGCCATCAGACCACATCTTCTTCTTAAAATGACAGAGATAAAAGCTACCACTCAAAGCAATCATAAGTTTCTAGGATCTTGATTTATTTCTAAAATCATTTGTAGTGGGGAAAAAAATCACTATGTGTTAAAAATATCAACATTTTGCCTGAAAGAGAAAATTTACAATTTTCTTCTTCAATCAACTGATACTGGAGAGGATAACAAGTCTTCAGAAGAGTGGCTGAAAAGAGACCATATTGCAATTTAATTCTAGGCAGGAAACGTCTATCAGAAAAAAAAAATAAAAAACAGAATAGGGAATTATACAATGCTGGACTATCATTCATGTTCACCATTCAAAAACACCTATGAGCACCTAGGTAGGCACACGCTACAAAAATCAGTAAGACAGAGTCTCTACCTAGAGGGATTCTTGTTCCAGGAAGAAAAACAGATACCCAAATAAGAAACTATAATATCTGTTAACAGGGCTCGTGTTCAGCCTGTACACACTCAGGCTGACCATATCGGTTGGTAGAATATTGAAATCTTTCTGTACTGATTGGAAAAAAATCTACTTTCCTAAACACCTTAGTACCCTCTCACTCCAACTCCTCCCTTGAGATACCCCAAATCTCCCCAGATCCAGCAATTAAAGTTTTAATGCCAGGCACAACAGAGAGCTTCCAGTCTTTGTGCCTTTAGGGTTATTAGCTATTTTTAATAATACCCCCTGCCAGCTATGTACTAATAGGAGGCATATAGAAGGTGCTATGAGTGCACTTCCAGGGGAATGAACTATACTTTAGATCATGTCCAGTAGAAACATTTACAATAATGGAAATGTTTTATATCTCAGGTGGGATGTGTGGGACCAGTTCTGTAGTCTGTTTTGTGATTAGCCCTGGACCCTTTCATGGATTATACTTTATGTATTTTTATTGTTTTCGTAATTGTATTAATGAGAACTCTTGACTGCAACTTGTAGAAGTTGCAAACTAGTTTGTGCAAACAAAGAAACCTAAAATGTATTAGCCCAGATAACTGGAAAGTCCAGGGGTGATAATGTCCCAGACTTTCCTAGATCTAAGAGCTCAAAGTCATCAAACGTGAAGGTGGGGTGTGTGTGTGTGTGTTTGTGTGTGTGTGAACACACATGCATTCCTTTTCATCTCCATCCTTCAGCAATGCTTTCCTGTATTGCTTCCCTGACCTCATATGCAGCTCTAGACATACAGCTCATTAGTACCAAAGCAAGCAGAGCTTTTCTGCCCTCAGGAACATCTCCTGCAGAAGTACTGATTTGGTTTAAGTCACATGCCCATCTAGAACCAGTCACTGAAGCCAAACAGATGGAACATGAGGATGGGCCAGGCCTGGGTCACATGCCCATCCCTGGAGCTAGGGTTGGGGGCCCACTTCATCCACATCACGAGGGAATGGGGAGGATTGTGTTCTCAAAGAAAAAGCGAGGTCCTCTCAACAGGAGAAGGAGGAATGATGCTGCACAAAGAGAACCAAAAATGTTCAGTATAGTCTCACACAGCCCAAATCTGTAATTTGAAGATTTTTTATATTTCTGATTGTAAAAGTAAAGATGCTTATTGTAGAAAATTTAGAAAATACCAAAAATTATAATGAACAAAACAAAACAAAACAAAACAAAAATCACCCAAGGTATAATTACTGAAGAGTTCATTTTGGTACGTTTTTTTTTTTTTTAACAGAGCCAAGCAAAGCAATTCTTTCTTTCTTTCTTTATTTGGCTATGTTGGGTCTTCGTTGCTGCTCGCGGGCCCTTTCTAGTTGCGGCGAGCGAGGGCCACTCTTCATTGCGGTGCGCAGGAGCATGGGCTCTAGGCACTCGGGCCTCAGCAGCTGTGGCACATGGGCTCAGTAGCTGTGGCTCAAGGGCTCCAGAGCGCAGTTCCAGTAGTTGTGGCGCACGGGTGCATCATGTGGGATCCTCCCGGACCAGGGCTCGAACCCATGTCCCTGCATTGGCAGGCAGACTCCCAACCACTGCACCTCCAGGGAAGTCCTTGGTATGTTTCTTTCAAGTCTTTTTTCTCTGCCTATTCTAAGGGGTTTTTTTTTTCATTATATGATTTGATTTTACAATATTTGCTAATTTTCTTTCTAGCTTTTTCACTAATCATAACACAAGCATTGTCCTAGATCATTAAAAATTCTTTGGAAACATACCATATAATGGTAATACAATGTTCAGTCAGTCCTATTTATATACCATAATTCTGGATGTTTAATCATTTCTCTATTTTTTTCCAGTTTTCTTCTATCATAAATAACTTGGTGATGAAGATCTTGGTGAATAAAACTTCCCTGCCTCCTATTAATTATTTAGGATAGATTCCTAGAGGTGGAATTGCTACATCGAGGGAATAATCCTTTTCAAGTTTGCTCCTTAATAGACCTTGTTTTTCCAGTAACGATTTGAAAGTCTTTTGTCCATCAAATGGGAGAAATGAGTATATGATCCTTATTGGTAGACTCTATACTAATGATAACCCTCACAGTTTGTGAGGATGAAAAAAGATAATGTATATTCTTAGTTCAAACTTTCACTCGGTATTGATTGAACACCTTCTATGTGCCAGATGTGCTCTATTTGGTGCTGGGAATGCAGAGTTAGACAAGACAGAGATGCTGTCCTCATGGGATTTGCAGAGAAAGAAGAGAGACACATAAGGGGGTCAAGGATGAAATGGTTATACAGATGCTCTAACAGAGCTCTGCACAGGGTGATGTTTGAACACAGAAGAGCACCTCGATCATGTACAGTGGCCTCATGAAGCTCCCCCAAAGAGATGGCAGATTCTGAGGCATCCAGAGGAGAGGCAGGAAGCACGCATGCGAAGGGCTAGAGGCAAGAACCAGCGCGAGGCATGTGAACCATAAGTAGTGCAGCACAGCTAGGAAGTGGGGCCTCACAGGGAGGGAAGCGTTGAGACCACAGAGATAAACAAGAGCTATTCATGCCAGGAATCATGACCTTCATCCTCTGATGAAGGGTGAAGCTATGAAGAGTCACTAAAGGACTTTACTCTGGGGCCAGATGTGATAAGGTTAACATTTTGAAAAGATAGTGGGAAGACGCAGTGAAGGATGTACGGAAAGGGGCCAAAACTTGAGAAAATAGGAGCCTAATGCGGTGATCCACAGGAGGAGTGGTAAACTGGGTTAAGTTTGTGGAGGTGAGAGTGGTGAGAGGGGGTGAAAAAGAGAGATGCTGAGCAGACCTGTAGGCCTTGATCCCCAACAGTACTGTGGAAGGTGAGTGGAAAGAGGGACTGATTTCTGATGTCAGCTCCAACATGCTTCCCTTCAGCAAGACACAGAAGCAGGTTTTTAATGGAAAGTGAAGGAGTTGAGCCTGGTGGGTTTGAGGTGCTCGTGGATGTCGTGACAGCTAGACACCCAGGCCTGGAGCTCAGCACAGGCCAGGCCATAGGGAGGTGGCTGCAGCCGAGGGTTTGGATGAGGTCACCCCAGATGGAGTGTCCCCCTTGAGGAAAACAGAGGGCTGATGTCAGCACCTAGGGCAACACCCACATTTAAGGGACAAGCAGAAAAAGAGAATCCCACAAAGGATCCTGATAAGCAAGGGTCAGAAAGGCAAACACAGAGAGGACTGTGGCACAAGAAGTTTTCAGGAGAGTGGGAGTGTTCAGGTGTTGCCTATCTCTTAGGGAAGTTAAATAAGATAAAGACAGAAAAGCATCAGTTGGTTTGTAATCAGAATAAGAACTGGCAACGCCTAGCCAGTTCCAAATTATTTACATAAACTAGCCCATTTCATCCTCACAATAACTCTACCAGGTAGGTACTCTTGGTCTCCCCTACTTTATAACTGAGGAAACTGAGGCTCAAGGAAGTTAAGTAACTTGCAATACACTTACACCAGGATTCGAACCCTTGGAGGCTGACTCCATAGCTCCTGTACTTAATTCCTGTGATAACTCACCTCCCTAGTTAACCTAGAGGTCATTGGTGACTAAATCTATACTCTCACACTCAGACACACAGACAAACAGAGTTTGTGACGCCAGAATTCAGGCTGCAGTGGGTTGAGCAATACATTAGAGGTGAAGAGATGGATCCAAGATTTATTGCTTGGTACGTTTTCAAGAAATCGAATGGTATAAAAAAAGGAGGGGATGGGGCAAGGGATCAAAGGGAGATTGGGAGGGCTTGAGCAGTTTGTAGGCTGAGGTGAAAACACCAGAAGAGGGAGATTTGGAAGATCCAGCTGGTGGGGGAGGATGATTGAGAAAGGGAGATGAAAACAGAATCTAGGGAATTCCCTGGTGGTCCAGTGGTTAGGACTCAGTGCTTTCACTGTCTTCCGGGTTAGATCCCCGGTTGGGAACTAAGATCCTGAAACTGGGCAGTGTGGCAAAAACAAAAAACAAAACAAAACAAAATAAATCTAAAGTCAAGATGGAGGAATTAACATTAGAAAACAGAAGGGAGGAGTCCAGTGAGAAATGGGAAAAGTTGCAGGGGGTGGGAGGTGTCAATTTTAAAATCCTAGACTCATTTATATGTATACATAAATATATACATATTCATATATTTTGGTACTTAATATTTAGTACTTAAATATATATTTTTAGTACTTAATATTTAATACTTAAATATGTATATATATATTTTTAGTACTTAAAAGATGACACTAAAAGATTACTTTATCATACTTAACAGCAATTGCTCCTCCTGGGGCACTGTACAAAAACGAATAAACAGGGGCTTCCCTGGTGGCGCAGTGGTTGAGAGTCTGCCTGCCAATGCGGGGGACATGGGTTCGGGCCCTGGTCTGGGAAGATCCCACATGCCGCGGAGCAACTAGGCCCGTGAGCCACAATTACTGAGCCTGTGCGTCTGGAGCCTGTGCTCCGCAACAAGAGAGGCCGCGATGGTGAGAGGCCCGCGCACCGCGATGAAGAGTGGCCCCCACTTGCCACAACTGGAGAAAGCCCTCGCACAGAAACGAAGACCCAACACAGCCATAAATAAATAAATAAATAAAATTAAAAAAAAGAAAAAAAGAATTCTCCTAAAATTATTAAAAAAAAAAAATGAATAAACAGAAAACAACTCAATAGGGCCTCTTATCTAAATCCATGCTACTTCCCAGAATTAGGAGTATTTCTAAACTTCAGAGTCACATTTGTGTTCCATAAATCCCCACAGCACATTGTTCAGGCATCTCTTAAAGTCATATATCTTTCATTGCCTTTTATTAGAATTATTCGTAACCTTGTCACAGCCTCTCTCCACTAAATAATACATTCTTTGAGGAAACTGTGCTGTAATTCAGCTGTGGGTCTCGCTGAAGGGCTTGCCCAAAACGAAGCCACGATGCACACAGTCGTCACCGAATGTCTGCAAGATGGAATTATGGATGAACTATGTAACTGGGTGCCTTTTCCTATAATTTTTATTTTACCAGGGCTTATTCAGCCTCCATGAAATCCAGCTTCTTTTTCTGGAATTATTATTGTCATAAATTTGTATAATCCAAATCTGTCTTAATCTCATACTGAATGCCATGATCTTTTCACCTTTTGACATTTTCCTTAGGATCTGATAAAGAAGTCACATTGCAGGAGTAAGGAAGGAAGAAGAACTTGCTTTACAATTAAAAGTATTAAATGGTCAAGAAAATACTGGGAGGAAAAACGTATTTAACACACACAAAAAAGAGTACATGTAAATCAGGTCTCCTGATTGGTGAGGGAGGGAGGGAGCAGAATTGTTTAATCCACTTACAGTTCTTGAAATTTGCAACTAAATAATCTCAGATTAGGGACCCACCCCTCATTCTTTTTTTTTTTAATCGAAGTATAGTTAATTTATAATGTTGTGTTAGTTTCAAGTGTACAGCAAAGTGATTCAGTTGTACATATATATATATTCTTTTTCAGATTCTTTTCCATTATATATTATTACAAGATATTGAGTATAGTTCCCTGTGCTACACAGTAGGTCCTTGTTGTTTACCTATTTTATGTATAGCAGTGTGTATGTGTTAATCCCAAACTCCCCTCATTCTTTTTTTTTTTTTTTTTTTGTCCCTGCCACACAGCATGTGGGATCTTAGTTCCCGACCAGGGATCGAACCTGTGCCCCCAGCAGTGGAAGCGCAGAGTCTTAACCACTGGACCGCCAGGGAAGTCCCCTCATTCTTGATTGAAGGAACTATTTCCACAATTGAAGGGATAGTAATGCGAGCATGGCCCTTGTTACACCAGTGCTGTAGCAGAAACCATTTCCAGTGACAGAAGTAGCTCTGCTCGTGGCTTGTCCTCAGGCCTTCAGTGGTTAAAGTGTCTGTGGAGATGGGGGTATATACAGGGCAGGAAGGGGTAGGGACGGGCATGAGGAAGGGGTCTGAGACACTTTGGGGAGTGAAAGGGGACAACAGGCATAAACCAAACCCTCCGGGATGAATGGTTATCTTGAGCATAAAGATGATAGCAACCTCTCGGCAGCCACCTCATTTCAATTAGGAATCAGATCTCTTCTATCCCTTGGGCCCTTTAAGACAGAAACGCCTTGGACATGTGTCTGCAGGGATTGAGTCCTTCTGCCCTCAGCCTGAAGGAGGTGTGAACCCAGAGAGAGGGAGAGAGAGAGAGAGAGGATGCAAGTGCAAAATCACTTGCAAATTGTGATTGACAAAGTCAATTAATTTTTTTAAATAAATTTATTTATTTTATTTATTTATTTTTGGCTGCATTGGGTCTTTGTTGTGGTGCGTAGGCTTCTCATTGCAGTGGCTTCTCTTGTTGTGGAGCACGGGCTCTAGGCGCACGGGCTTCAGTAGTTGTGGCTCGTGGGCTCTAGAGCGCAGGCTCAGTAGTTGTGGCGCCCAGGCTTTGTTGCTCTGTGACATGCAGGATCTTCCCGGACCAGGGCTCGAACCTGTGTCCCCTGCATTGGCAGGTGGATTCTTAACCACTGCACCACCAGGGAAGCCCCTAAAGTCCATTAATTTTCATTGACTTGCACATTATAAAAAAATCAGTCCTGGCCAAAATTATCATCATCATCCTCATACATAATAATTATTATTGTGTGTTATAATTATTCATGCCATAATAACCAGAACTGCCCACCTTTCTACTATAAAATGCCTTTAAGACTTATTAATGGGTCATAACCATTTCAGGATATAATAATAATAGATAATGTTTATTGAGTAATTACGATGTTTCATGTGCTGATTGAAGTGTTTGTCTGTATTAACACATTTCTTTTCCAAACAACCCTTAGAGGTCAGTCTATCATTCGCCCCATTTTACAGATAAGGAGAGGAAGGCACCCATAGGTCAAGTGACTTCGTTACAGTCACCTGATTAGTAAGTGGTGGAGGTAAGCTTGAACCCAGGCAGCTAATGAGCAAACATCCATCCTGTGCTGCTTGCCTCGGCACACAGTGCATGTTTGTTTCACTTTGATAATAGGTTTTCAACTTCATCCTCAACTGTTCAGAACCAAAGGGCGGGGATTGTTTCTCACCATCTCTGTGTCTTCCACAGTGTCTTGTACTTGTTGAAAGTTCAAAAGTTGCTTGCTGCAAATCAACTATTAAAAAAATGTGCGTTAAATGGGGCAAGCAATTTGAACACTGACAGGCTGTTTGATGACATTATTGTTATTTTTAAGGTAATAGCATTGTGCTAATATTAAAAATAGAGTCCTGGGACTTCCCCGGTGGTCCAGTGGCTAAGACTCCGCTCTCCCAATGCAGAGGCCCCAGGGTTCGATCCCTGGTCAGGGAACTAGATCCCGCATGCATGCCGCAACTAAGAGTTCGCATGCTGCAACTAAGACCCGATGCAGCCAAATAAATAAATAAATACATACATACATATTTTTTAAAAAAATAGAGTCCTTACTCAGCCATAAAAAAGAATGAAATATTGCCATCTGCAGCAACATGGATGGACCTAGAGAATATTATGCTTGGTGAAATAACTCAGACAGAGAAAGACAAATACTATATGATATCACTTATATTTGAAATCTAAAAAATAATACAAATAAATCTGTATGCAAAACAGAAAAGGACTCACAGACATAGAAAACAAACTTATGGCTACCAAAGGGGAAAAGGAGGTGGGATAAATTAGGGATATGGGATTAACAGATACAAACTACTATACATAAAATAGATGAGCAACAAAGATTTATTGAATAGCACAGGGAATTATACCCAACATCTTGTAATAACCTTTAATGGAATATAACTGCAAAAAAAAAAAAAAAAAAGAAACCCCAAATCACTATGCTGTACACAATATTGTAAATCAACTATACTTCAATAAATATTTTTTAAAATTGGGACTTCCCTGGTGACACAGTGGTTAAGAATCCGCCTGCCAATGCAGGGGACATGGGTTCGAGTCTTGGTCTGGGAAGATCCCACATGCCACGGAGCAACTAAGCCCGTCTGCCACAACTACTGAGCCCACGTGCCGCAGCTACTGAAGCCCGCGCGCCTAGAGCCCGTGCTCCGCAACAAGAGAAGCCACCGCGATGAGAAGCCCACTCACAGCAACGAAGAGTAGCCCCCGCTCGCCGCAACTAGAGAAAGCCCGCGCGCAGCAACAAAGACCCAATGCAGCCAAAAATAAATAAATAAGTAAATAAATGTTTTAAAAAATATCCATTTTAAAAAATTGAGTCCTTATAGTTTAGATATATACTAAACTATTTATGCTGAAATGTATGATGCCTGAGATTCCCTTCAAAATTACCCAGTGGGGGCTGGGAGGTGGGGAGTGGGTGGGAATAGAGACAAAGCCAGATTGGCCAAGTGGGTGATGATTGTTGTTGTTGTTGTTTTTTTTTTCTTTTTCTGATGATTGTTGAAGCTGGGTATTGGGACCCCTGGGGTCCATTATACTATTGTAGATGTTTAACTTTATCCACAATAAACAGTGTTTTTTTTTAAGTTGTTTGCAGTATTTCACCAGATGGGAAAAAGCATGGGAATGGCTGAGGGCAGTGGGCAGCAAGGTCAACGCCCCCACAGGCTAATCAGCAAGCTTGAGCCCAAGTCTCCTAAATGCTCTGGGCCCAGCATCTTTCTCCCTTAACCTGAGAGGTTTGCCCTTGACAGTCTCTGAGGTTCCATCCTGCTCCAAAATGTTGATGATTCTGTGATTTGGGGGCAATAACTGAAAGGAAAAAAACCCCACCAACACTTCGTGCTGGTGGCCAAGAAGAGATGGTAAAACCGCTCATATTCTTTCAGCTTCTTCAAGCATTGCACCTCTGGCTTTCATTCCTGTCACTCCCTGGCTATGTGACTCTGGGCAAGTTATTTAACCTCGGCACCTCAGTCTCCTCATCTGTAAAATAGGGTAAAAATAGGGCCAGAGCCACCTCACACGACTGTGAGTTAATATATGCAAAGTGCTAAAAGCAGTGCCTGGCATATAGTAAGCACCCAATAAATGAGAGATCTTTTTTACTATCTTAATTTTATAGCTATTAAAATGAACTGTGGTTCAGTGTGGAGAAGTGATTTAGCTGAAGTCTATCCATTTTAATAAACAATGGAGCAGACATTTAAAGGCAAGTTTTCTGATCATAAATCCAAGGCTGCTTCCACTCAAATTGCCCTCTGAGGGCATTATTATGAAAAATAGCAATTTTGAAAAATCATACTAGACAACAATCTAAGAGGATCTGGTACTAGCCTAAGACTCCGGCAGTCATCAGAAACCAAGTTAACATTTGTTGTTAACACAAAAACTTAGTCTGAGTTGCAGACTACGGGCTCTGGGTCTTGGAGCCAGCCAGCCTCTCTCCCAGACAGCCCGGAGCCCAGCACAGTGCAGTCGGAGAACGGCTGGATGGCTGAAAGGTAAATTACATGAGGCAGCAAGAGCCAGCCCAGCACAGGGGAGGGGAAGGGCCGTTCTTTTGTTTGCAAACTGAAAAGCTTCTTAACCATGCACACTGGGTCCCTTGGAAAGCACTGGGGCTCTGGTCAGGCTGACCTCAGGCAAGCAGTTTATTTTTCAAATGGTAGCAAATGATGAGTAGCTTTTCCAGCAGCTCTACCATCATCAGCCTTAATCTGTCATCTCAAGATTATTTTTTTAAATAATCCTTTTAGAGATGTTATGTGACAAAGAAATAAGGTTGATCTTTTTTTATTGACATAGAGTTTAAAGATATGCTGTTGAAGAAAAAGGGAAGTCACAGAGTAATATGTGTAAGATGACTCAAATCATGTTAAATATTAGGTGGAATCCTAAGAAGGTACTGATAATTTGACCATTTTTGACCAACGAAAACAGCAATTTTGTATGGTTCCACATAATACGGAACTACATTTCTGAAAGGATACACATCAAACTGTTAACTGTTCATCTTAGGCAAGGAGGGTAGATTTGGGGAAGGGGGAAGGAAGTAGGGGAGTTTGCTTCTTTCTGTACTCTTTGAACTTTTATTCAAGTAAATTCATGTATCACTTTTATCATGTAAAAAATAAGTTGCTATTTGCCAAATTTAGCTGCATCAAATATTTTCTGGAAGGAACTTAGGAATTAAGAAATATTTATGTTTAATAAATATTAAATATTCCTATACTCAAATACTTTTGCATTTTGCATATCCCAGGGCTACACACTTCAGATGTCACCAACATTCAGGTTCCCCCTTGATTGAGGTTTTTTTTGGTTTTTTTCTTTTTAAGTATAGTTGATTTACAATGTTGTGTTAGCTTCTGAATGGACCTAGAGATTATGATACCAAGTGAAGTAAGTCAGACAAAGTTTTTGTATTGTTTTTTTTCTTTTTGGCTGCACCGTGAGGCTGGCGGGATCTTAGTTCCCCCGACCAGGGATTGAACCCGGGCTGGCAGTGAAAATGCGGTGTCTTAACCACTGGACCACCAGGAAATTCCCCAGAGTTTTGTATTTTTATCATCAGTGTGACTTACTTACTTACTTGATTAATTTATTGATTTACTTACTTACTTATTTATTTATGAGGGAAGTGGGGATACTTTTCTTTTTATTTGTGTTTGAATAGAGGCAACTTGTCTAACCCCTGAAGACTGACAGGCTGATGAGATAATTGTTATTTTTAAGGTAATAGCATTGTGCTAATATTAAAAATAGAGTCCTGGGACTTCCCTGGTGGTCCCAGGGGCCCAAGTTAGGCCCCCAAGTTAGGGGTCCAACTATGTGTTTCAGTTGGGTGACACACCTTCTGTGTCTTAGGACTTTTCACTCTGTATTATGATGTATTATAATGGCCCATTTACCTGTCTGTGTCTCCCGGGAACCCCCTCCCCTGCTTACCCTACCACAGCAACTAGAAAACCACCACCATGTCTGCTCATTGAGACCTTAGCACACAATGTCCAGCATAATAGGGGCTCATCAACATTCACTAAACAAATGAAAGCTTACATGCCAGGGGGGTGGCAACTCTTTTCATAAATTGTTCATTCTTATCTTAAAACAAAATACTAGCCACGTTTATAGCAATGGCAGAGCAGAAGTGTTAAGAATTACTCATGTAATGGTTCAAGGGCAAAGAGCTAAAAGCAAGTCAGAAACTTGTTCACGTTTTGTTCAAAGCCCACTAACATTTCAACATGTGTTAAATGTTAATAAGCAGCTATCTGGGTCAATGGGTTAAGTAATAGCGGTGGTGGAAGGTGAGAGGTGAAGAAATGCATGGAAATTACATTTGCAGATGGCTTGGCTCACCCGAGCGCAACTTGTAGAATAGCGGGCGAGTGATTTAATCATATTATCATCTTCCCTTTTCTCCGCAGCAGGCTTGGTAACGTGACAACATTCTCTTTACTCGGGCATCTGCGGAGCCTGGTAAAATCTGAAAATATCAGGAAGGATCCAAGGGTTGGGTCACCATCTTCTCCTTAGTGGCAGAAAAAAAAATAAATAAATAAGAAATCACAGTGTTTAACAAAACTGTCAGAAACTGATGGTACGGTTTGTGGCTCATCCTTTGCTACTCCATGCATTTGACCATTTGTCTGCACCTTCTCATCAAGGCCAAGGAAAGAAACAAAGAGATTGCTCCTTAACGACAATACAAAATGATAATAATAGCTAATGTATTCTGAGCACCCACTATGTGCCCAGTATCCTATTCAAATCATCAGTTCAGGGGAGGGAGGTGGTTTTGCCCACCAGGGGACACTGGCAATGCCTGGAGACATTTTTAATTGTCACGTCTCGGGGAGAGGGGAGCACAGGGAGAATACTGTCATTTAGTGGACGGAGGCCAGGGATACTGCTAAACATTTGAAAGTGCACAGGACCACTGGCCCACAACAAAGAATTATCCAGCCCCAAATGTCAACAGTGCCAAGGTGGATAAACCCTGCTTTAGATGAATTTCCTCATTTAACACTCAAAACCACCCTAAGAGATTATTGTCTTCATTTTACAGATTTGGAAACTGAGGCATGGGACAGTTAGCTAACTTACTCTAGACCACACAGCTAGTAAGCAACAGAGCAGCTTTGCAACCCAAGCCTGTCTGACTTTGGAGGCCCTAACTTTGGCCATGGTGTATTGGTGGGAAGGGAGCAGACAATCTTGGATTAGCAGTGGATTTTATGATTACATAACAGAGAATTGCATAGGGCCCTAGTGTCCATCACTGGAACCCTGTAGGAACTTGGAGGCAGGTGACTTCGCTTTGCTCGAAGTGTGAACTCTGTGAGTGTGCTTACTGTTCTTTGCCCTCTTTCCAACTAAAACGGTCTGAGATTGTATTGTTTTTATGAAGATAGTATGGATCTATAATTAGCAATAATTATATTTAATGAAAATACTCATAAAGCAGTTTGTGAATAGTTCTCCAAAATAATAAAAGTAATAGAAAAATAATGAAATATTAAGTTCGGCCTTTCCTCTTTCTACGGAATTTTTCTTCAGCCTTGCATCTCAGTGGGCAGAATATATCCCAAGTTATATGAAATTCAGGAAACAGCATTATAGTCCTTATCAGCTGTCATTTTCCATATTTTACAAGAATTGAACTTTTAATTATGTTTCAGTGCAGTGCAATAGTGCCAGACCCAGCAAGAAGATACTTCACATGGTTGTAATTGTATTTTATGAGTAAGGCCTTCCTTTTTCCTTCAAAATCCCCAAAGGCCTCTCATTGGCGGACTCTACTGAAAATCACCCATTTTCCATGAGGCTGAAACAGGTTCCATATTTAATGGACCAATGTAAAACATACTAGAAATATTAGTATGCGTGTTATGTTTTTTCCCCTTCTCGGTGGGTTATGCTTCTTTTGCATTCCTACTTCTTGTCATGATCAGATTTCTTAGTTATTGACGTATTTCCACCTTTGACTTGATAGTTTCCATCCCATATGTCTTATCACACTCTCAGCTATCTGTAGCAGGAGAGAACAGGGATCTCGAGGATCATTCAGTCCCCTAACCTGTATCTGAAACATTACCATCCCTGGTTCAATGCCCACACTTTATACTCCAAAGTACTGCAAAATTGCTTAGAATTGGTGAAAAAGAAAAAGGGGAGGAAGAGGAAAAGACCCTAGGAAATTCATAGAGAGGAGGGGGAAATCCTTAAATAATTGAACTATGGTTATTTTTTTTAGTTACACTACTTGTTAATGAAAGAGTATATTAGAATATGTAAATTGGTGCAGCCACTATGGAAAACAGCATGGAGATTCCTCAAAAAACTAAAAATAGAACTACCATATGATCCAGCAATCCCACGTCAGGGTATATATCCAGAAAAAGACAAAAACACTAATTTGAAAAGATACATGCACCCCAGTGTTCATAGCAGCACTATTTACAGTAGCCAAGATATGGAAGCAACCTAAGTGTCAATCAACAGATGAATAGATAAAGAAGATATGGTGTATATATACCATGGAATACTAGCCATAAAAAAGAATGAAATTCTGCCATTTGCAGCAGCATGGATGGACCTAGAGAATATTATGCTTAGTGAAACAAGTCACACAGAGAAAGACAAATACTGTATGATAGCACTTACATGTGGAATCTAAAAAATAATACAAATGAACATATATGCAAAACAGAAACAGACTCACAGACATAGAAAACAAACTAGTAGTTACCAACGGGGAGAGGGAAGCAGGGAGGGACAAATTAGGGGTATGGGATTAAGAGATACAAGTTACTATGCATAAAATAGATAAGCAGCAAGGATATACTGTATAGCACAGGGAATTATAAGCATTTTTGTGTAATAACTGTTAACAGAATATAATCTGTAAAAATACTGAATCACTATGTTGTACACCTGAAACTAATATAATATTGTTAATCAACTATACTTCAATAAAAAAGTATATTAGAATAAAATAATATATATCCTTTATTTTAACAAAATAATTCAATTTCCAGGGAGGTCTCTTACTCTAATATTAAGCTAACATTAAACCACATCATTGAACAAAATCTAAATCGATAAGTATTTTATCTTTTACATTTCAGGAAGAAAATAATAACAAATAATAATAACAAATCTAAATTAGAAACCTCAAAATAACTTTGTCTCTCCTCCGCCCCACCTCTCCAATCCATGCTGCACTCTGCAGGGAGAGTTATTTTTCTAAAATAAAAATATGCTAATTTCAATGTCTATCTCAAAAACCTTCAATGAGTATCACTCTTACCTAAAAAGAATGCTCCAATGCTTTAATATGACATTCAAACCCTTCTCAATCTGGCTGTAATTTAGCCTTATTTCTTGCCAATTCTCATGCTTTTTTACTTCTCTCATCACCCAAGAAGCTTTCATTCCAGTCATAGCAGACCATGCAAGTTTCCTCAAACACATGTGCTATTGTCAGGCCCTTTGCCTAAATGCTCCTTGTCATTTCACCATCCAATTCATCCCATCCTTCCAGGCTCAACCTAAATGATACCCTCCTCCCATTCCCATAGTTGTTCCTTTCTCAACAGTAGAATCCTTCAAAACATCTAATGGGTATTTTTGTCACTTGCATAGATATTTGTAACATACCCTAGCTTCTGGGCTCAAATTTTATCCATCTTTTATAGCATAGAATTATGCCCATAACTGGGAACCAAGAAATGTTTGATTTTAATGAAGTGATCATAGGGAGTGTGCTTTTGGCACTAATTTGCCTGTGGAAGCTGAGAGTAGTATCTACACTGGCCACTCTTTGCATTTGGTGTATTTTGAAGGTGTTTAAGAGGAAGTGGTGTGAAAAACATGTCCTGAATAGGTCATCCTATGGGAGGTCAATCTCTCCAATAACTGAGATCTGATTAAATCACAGTCAGGTTTATATCAGTTCAGTAGTATTTCCCAAGTCCCTCAACCCCAATTATCCCACCTTTAGGCTGAAGATGCTTCTGAAAAAGCAAAAAAGAACTTTTCCCACTTTTGTTTTCCCAGAAAAGCCACTTCCTTTCAGTAATTCTAGTCATACAGCAATTATTATATTGGTACAAGGATTTTGGACTCAGTGCCATACAATTTTCATTATAATTTGCAAAAACCTGGCAGTTTAGCAATTGATGGAACAGCACATAACCAGTGATACAAACATTTGACCTAAATAAGGCCCACTTGGGTATACTGTACTTGGGAACTTGTAAACACAGAAACTTCAGCTTTTTGGATCCTTTCTGAAGAAGCAGTCACCACATTCTTTCAAGCTCCTACTCTCTTGCTTCTTTCTTAAAGACTCCCTAGGCCCTGAAAAAGGAACAGCAGAAGTTGCTTTCCTGACTCAAAATTTAAGGAGGACTGAGCAGCTGCTGTGTTGCCAGTTGGACACAGGCCTGGTTAAAGGACCCACCCTTATGATGCTATCTAGAGACAAAGGGTGTTAGTCTTGAGAATGACCTTGGGACAAGAATCAACAGCTCCAAACTCTGCAGGCACCATGCAGAAACATAAATGTATGAGTAGGCTGGTGGGTAGGAAGTGTGGTTACCGTCGGAATATAAGAGCTCGTGGCCTTTTTCTTTTTCTTTAAAGATTTATTTATTATTTATTTATTTTATTTATTTTTGGCTGTGTTGAGTCCTAGTTGCAGCAGGATCTTCGTTGAGGCATGCGGGATCTTTTGCTGTGTGCAGGCTTCTCTCTAGTTGTGGCGTTTGGGTTTTCTCTTCTCTATTTGTGGCGCGCAGGTTCCAGAGCGCGTGGGCTCTGTAGTTTGTGGCACGCGGACTCTAGTTGAGGTGTGCGAGCTCAGTAGTTGTGGCACGCGAGTTTAGTTGCCCTGCAGCATGTGGAATCTTAGTTCCCTGACCAGGGATCGAATCTGCATCCCCTACATTGTAAGGTGAATTCTTTACCACTGGACCACCAGGTAAGTTCCTCATGGTCCTTTTAAAAGGAACAAACCTACCCTACCAGGCAACACTTGCTGGGTAGGAATGAGGGACCCATTGTTGCCCAGAATTTCCGATTTTCCAAGAGAAACAGAAAATCTAGATCTGGGCGGGGGGAGGGGGTGATTTCCCTACTGGGAAGCGAATTGACATTCATTTTCAAGCATCGTGCAGGTCCTAGAGAAATCAATCTGCAGGCGGGATGTGGCCTGAGGCCACCGGTTTGCAGTCCTCCTCTTAGGCACCATTTAGCCCAACTCCTTCGTTTTATAGATGGATATGCTGCAGGTGAGATTGATTTCACACAGCTGGTTGGAAGCAAAAAGAAGACTAGACCCCAAGCCCTCTAATTGCCAATCCCCTTATCATCATTCACCTTGGATTCAGCATTGGAATCTGAGACATTGGAATGTAAGGACCGAACTAGCCTGGAGGGCTCTTGCCTGGTTCAGAACATAGGCTCCAAGCTCGCCTGAATTTGATGGATAACAGGATAATGGATCCATTTCAGGTCCCTCTACTATCTCTCAAATCCCCTGGAACTAGACTAGCACTTCCTTAATGTGGCGGATCATCAGATACACCTGAGGAACATTACGAACTATAGATTTCCAGGTTCTAACCTAGAATTTAGCAATCTGGGGTTCCAGGCACATGTATATTTTTAGTAAGCCCCATCAGTGATTCTCAACGATTCTAAAGCTCAGCTGCTCTAAGCTGGGGAGCCAACATGGGCCATACCAGGAATTACAGATGAATCCCATTCCAAGGCTCTGGCCTTGAACACGGAGCACGGCTACTCTTCCGTTAATTTTTACCACGTTTTACAAAGCTTCCAACTTCCTAGATTCTTGGGGGTTTTTTTCCACACTTTTAGAAAAGAAAAAAAAAAAAAAAAAAAGGAGAAAGAAAACTAACCCTGTTGTGGTAAAACTTTTGGTTTTCAATAGTATTGCTGGATGCAGGATATTTTTGTTCAAGAATGAACCTGAAGAGCTGCAATGAACTACTTAATTAAATCACGAATGATAAATTCCTCATAAATTATACTTACACATTTTATAATTTTAATAGTTCTTATTTTTTTTACTATACTCTGTAAATATTTAAGTAGATGCTATGAATCAGATTTCAAAATAGATGAGTAATTTTCGACTGTGACGTCCATTTTCATAGCATTACAGTTTATTTTAGGGGACAATTAGTAGCACTCGTAAAAATGTATCTAATTGCTAGGCTAAATCAAACTCTGCAGTACTTAGATGTTTTTACCCTCATCAGTCCTATTTTTTTCCCCACAGTGACCAAAACAATAAGGGAATAGAGGCAAAAAATAAAACTCTAAAAGCAAAATGCTTATCATAAATTATCATTTTGAAATCAGCCCAGATTTGCTTAGGCCAATAACTCATTTCTAGATCTAGTAAATCGCTTTTCTTTTTTCTTTTGACCCTGATTGCAGACAGAACCAAAGTATTTCCTGATCAAATGTAACTTGAACCTCTTTATATCAAGCTCAGACGATTGCTTACATTGTATGGAGGCGTCACTTGTTTTCAAATGCCTAGATTGAAAACTCAGATTTCATTGGTGATGATGATGCTATTGACGGTGATGGTGATGGTCATGGTCATGGTCATGGTGATGGTGACGGTAATGGCGATCCTCTGCTGTTGCTAACTCATCATCTATCAACACAGTAAGCACTTTGACTTGTCCAGGCACTGGCTGCTTGCCAACTGTCAAGGCTTATGGCCCAGGCAAGATATAAATAATGCCTATTCTTGTTTCCTCCTTTCTCTGGGGACATGGTGTCCTTGAATAATTTTTATAAGCTGAGTTACCTTGGTCCTAAGAGGAAGAAATCCATCTAGCTTCTTATACCATGCCCAGAATTTAACAACAAAGAAAATCTCAAGAATAGTAATAGATTTCTATTCCAGCCACTAACCTACTGCACCACTTGCAGAGTGCCTTGAATGAATCTCTGAAGGACCAATCAGGCCTAATGCATCTCAATCTTGTACAAATATTCCGAGTTGATTCTTCATCCCTGATGGGTTTTCTGGTGAAATTCTGTATTTACCTAGTTTTAAAATCCCACACTTAGATGAAATGTCTATTTAGGTCCACCCGTTTTTTAATTGAACTGTTTGTTTTTTTGATATTGAGCTCCATGAGCTGTTTGTGTATTTTGGAGATTAATCCTTTGTCTGTTTTTTCATTTGTAAATATTTTCTCCCATTCTGAGGGTTGTCTTTTCACCTTGTGTATGGTTTCCTTCGCTGTGCAAAAGCTTTGAAGGTTAACTAGGTCCCATCTGTTTATTTTTGTTTTTATTTCCATTACTCTAGGAGGTGGGTCAAAAGAGATCTTGCTGTGGTTTATGTCAAAGAATGTTTTTCCTATGTTTTCCTCTAAGAGTTTTATAGTGTCTGGTCTTACATTTAGGTCTTTACTCCATTTGGAGTTTATTTTGGGTATGGTGTTAGGTAGTGTTCTAATTTCATTCTTTTACATGTAGCTGTCCAGTTTTCCCAGCACCACTTACTGAAGAGACTGTCTTTTCTCCATTGTATGTTCTTGCCTCCTTTGTCGTAAATTAGGTGACCATATGTGCATGGGTTTATCTCTGGGCTTTCTATCTTGTACCATTGATCTATATTTCTGTTTTTGTACCAGTACCATACTGTCTTGATTACTGTAGTCTTGTAGTATAGTTTGAAGTTGGGGAGCCTGATTCCTCCAGCTCTGTTTTTCTTTCTCAAGACTGCTTTGGCCATTTGGTGTCTTTTGTGTTTCCATATGAATTGTAAACTTTTTTTTTCTAATTCTGTGAAGAATGCCATTGGTAGTTTGATAGGGATTGCACTGAATCTGTAGATTGCTTTGGGTAGTATAGTCATTTTCACAATATTGATTTCTTCCAATCCAAGAACATGGTATATTTCTCCATCTGTTTATGTCATCTTTGATTTCTTTCATCAGCATTTTATAGTTTTCAGAGTACAGGTCTTTCGCCTCCTTAGGTAGGTTTATTCCTAGGTATTTTATTCTTTTCCTTGCAATGGTAAATGGGATTGTTTCCTTAATTTCTTTTTCTGATTTTTCGTTGTTAGTGTGGAGGAATGCCAGAGATTTCTGTGCATTAATTTTGTATCCTACAACCTTACCAAATTCATTGATTAGCTCTAGTAGTTTTCTGGTGGCATCTTTAGGATTTTCTATGTATAGTATCATGTCATCTGCAAAAGGGATAGATTTACTTCTTCTTTTCCAATTTGTATTCCTTTTATTTCTTTTTCTTCTCTGATTGCCATGGCTAGGACTTCCAAAACTATCTTGAATAAGAGTGGCAAGAGTGGACATCCTTGTCTTGTTCCTGATCTTAGTGGAAATGCTTTCAGTTTTTCACCATTGAGCGTGATGTTTGTTGTGGGTTTGTCATATATGGCCTTTATTATGTTGAGGTAGGTTCCCTCTTGCCCATTTTCTGGAGAGTTTTTATCATAAATGGGTGTTGAATTTTGACATACAGATGGCCAAGAGGCACATGAAGAGATGCTCAACATCACTAATTACTAGAGAAATGCAAATTAAAAACTACAATGAGGTATCACATCGCACTGGTCAGAATGGCCATTATCAAAAAATCTAGAAAAAATAAATGCTGGAAAGGGTGTGGTGAAAAAGGAACCCTCCTGCACTGTTGGCAGGAATGTAAATTGATACAACCACTATGGAGAACAGTATGGACTTTCCTTAAATAACTAAAACTAGAACTACCATATGACCCAGCAATCCTACTGCTGGGCATATACCCTTAGAAAACCATAATTCAAAAAGAGACATGTACCACAATATCATTGCAGCACTATTTACAATAGCCAGGACATGGTAGCAACCTAAATGTCCATTGACAGATGAATGCATAAAGAAGATATGGCACATATATATACAATGGAATATTACTCAGCCATACAAAGAAACAAAACTGAGCTATTTGTAGTGAGGTGGATGGACACAGAGTCTGTCAAACAGAGTGGAGTAAGTCAGAAAGAGAAAAACAAATACCATATGCTAACACATATATATGGAATCTAAAAAAAAGAAAAATGGTACTGATGAACCTAATGCCAAGGCAGGAATAAAGATGTAGACATAGAGAATGGACTTGAGGACATGGGAGGTGGAGGGGAGGGGGAAGCTGGGGCGAAGTGACAGTAGAATTGACATATATACTCTACCGAATGTAAAATAGATAGCTAGTGGGAAGCAGCAGAATAGCACAGGGAGATCAGCTCGGCGCTTTGTGATGACCTAGAGACATGGGATAGGGAGGCTCAAGAGGGAGGGGATATGGGGATATATGTATGCATATGGCTGATTCTCTTTGTTGTACAACAGAAACTAACACAGTATTGTGAAGCAATTATACTCCAATAAAGTTGTATTTTTAAAAAATCCCATACTTATTTTAAGGACAGTTGCAATAGGGTGGGATCCTTGGGTCAACACAAAGTGTTAGAAAAAGCAAATGGAGGGGACATGGGCCTCCAAAAGGGGCAGGTGTTCCCCAGCCTCAGCCCATTGTGCCATGTGGCCGAGGCTCTGGTGTGGCTCGATCTTCTGGCTTTTCAAGAAAAGTTGGAGTTGGGATTTTTATATGATATGCCAATTTTTAAATAAAGGTAACTTATTTAAAACAATTTAAAATACTACCCAGGTTAAACAAGACACTTCTGTGGGACCCTTCTAGCTGATATTCTGCCAGTTTGCAAACTCTATATTGTGAGAACCATTGCTCTGTGGGTTTACAGTCTTAGTGCTAAATCAGTTTTGAACTGTCACCCTGGATAGCTTTTATGTAACAGCAATATATACATATATACATATATATATATATATATATATATATATATATAATGCCTACTATGTGCCATGCACTGTTCTAGATACCGGAGATGCAGCAGTGAACAAAACAGGCAAAGTGATGCTTACATTCTAGCAAACATTCATATTCGTAAAATCCACAAAGGACAAGACAAGAAAACATGAGAAACAAGGGGATGCAAACAGGAGAAACAAGGGGATGAAAACAATCTCAGTGAAATTTATAGCTAGATGATTTTAACAGACACTTCAGCATGTTATATAGAGTTTAATAAAATTAAAAATTTAAAAGCAGACTACTTCATGGAAAATGCAGCCTTTAAAAAAACAAATTATTTATTTATTTGGCTGAGCTGGGGCTTAGTTGCAGCATGTGGGATCTAGTTCCCTGACCAGTGACTGAAACCTGGGCCCTCTGCATAGAGAGCGTGGAGTCCACCACTGGACCACCAGGGAAGTCCTGAAAATGCAGCCTTCTAAAAAACCTCCTATCAGAATAAAGTATTTCTTGATATAACAGATACTTGTTGAGTTCCTACTTTGTGCCAATTGCCCGGCTAGACAGAAAGAATACAACGGTGAATAAGAAAAACATGCTTTTAGCCCTCTACACTCAAGTGCACGAAGCAGAAAATAAACCAGAAAAAAAGAAAAATTAATAATAATAAATAATGCCGAATCATGATAAATACTATGTAAAGACTAAAACAGAGACTAATGACCAGAATGAGAAGCCTAGTTTAAATAGAATAGTCTGGAAATTTCTGCCTGAAGAAGTGACATTTAAGGTGAGGTCTAAGGAGGAGTAGAGAGAGTCACTTGAAAGAAGGGAATAAGACGGAGGGAAGCTTTCTAAATAAAGGAAACAGCATGTGCAAAGGTCCTGAGGCCTGAAAGATCTTACTTAAGGAAGTGAAGTCTAGTGGGGCTAGAAAATAGTGGGTTGAGCCTACAAGGACAAGCAGGGCCATGTATTCACAGAAAGAATTTTGGGTTTACCTGAAGTGCAAGGGAAATTAGTATAGACTTTTAGTCAGGGGAGTGACATAATTTGATTTAAACTTTTTGAAAATCACCTTGGCCATCGTGTGTGGGAAAAACACACAGGAGTCAGGCAAGCATTGATACAGGGAAATAAATTAGGAGGCCATTGTAAGTAATAGTCTCGGTTAGAGGTAACAGTAGACTGCCCTAGGAGAGCAGCATTGGCGGTAGAAAGTAGGGCATAGATTTCAGACACGTTTTGATTGGGGGCTTTCCCTTCAAGTCCCATGACTCTCTCTGTTTGCCTATTCTTCTCATTTTTTCTTTCTGGGAAATAAAAATCACAAGATTTAAGGTCAACTCTGCCTCCTGATATGAAAAGCCAGTACAGGAAATGGACAGTCCATTCCAGTCTAGTAATAATAACTCTGTGAACTGACTTTCACTGAGTTTAAGTCCACAAAGTTAAAAATCAGGGGCATGATCCTGTCTGCTAAGTATCTCCCTTAATGCCAAAAACTTGGATCACTAGGAGTTCTTCAGATTCTGAAAGATACAGACAGCATGATTGCCCCTCTTATCAAAATATTTTACATGTTTGTTTTATTGCGTACTTTGCTTTTTTTTTTTTTTTAACTTGCTTAAAAAAAAATTTGACACCATAGTTGCAGGAGAAACATTCCTGTGACTCTTAACTAAATAAAACTAATGAGTTAGTCTTGGAGAAAGATTAAATGGGTCCAACAAACTGGCTCCGTGACTTGGGATTCCTGTGGCTTATTTTTATTACTCTGTGTGGTAGGAACCCAACAAGGTGGGCTTGAAAATCAAGCACATTTGAAAAGGAAAATCAAAGTAAATATCTGATATTTTTGATACAGAGAGAGGAGCAAGGAGAGGAGAGTGGAGGATGGGGCAGGAGCTCTCAGCCTGGAGCCTGGACCCTACGCAAGGAGGTAAAGCCCCCCTCTCTGTCTCCTAATTCAGTAGTGTAGTCCCAGTTTTACTCTGATCAGTCACATCTTCTGTAACCCTTTCCAGCATGGGTTTGGACTGGGGAGAAAGAAAATTGGAGAACGTCAACATAAGAGAAAGTGGCAGATACGTAAGGGTTGGGGTGTTTGAATTTCCTCAAGTTTTAACATTCCAGGTAGAAAAGGAATTAAGAAAAAGACATAAAATGCATAAAAGGTTTAGTCTCTCTCACCAACTCTTATTTTACCTTGAAGGGAGGTCCAGGATTCTCAAAGAACACCAATCCCTACAGCTGATCCCTGGAGTAATTTTTCCTAAGCCCCTTTTCTTCATCCAGTCCCAGCTCAAACTAAAGCTAGCATCGCCCTCTTTGACAACCTGGTGACAGCTGTAAATGATTAAACACTTAAGCCAGGGAACTGGTGCTACTGGAGGTTTAATCTAGTAACAGAAGAGACAGAGTTTGTAGCCAACTTCAGAAATTCAGTCTGGACATCCAAGTGATTTAAACTTCTTGGGAAACCTGCAAGGTCTAAATCAAGGGCTTCTTCCCTTGATATTGCCTTTGTGGATACATTGTAGCCTAAGAATAATAATGGCAAACATACATGGTACCTACCATGTGTCAGGCAGTGTCCTAAGAGCTTTACTTTCATGACGTCATTTAATTCCCACAATGACCCTCCAAGGTCATCCGGCCAGTTCGTGAGTGGCATGGAGTCTCAGGCAGGCTGGCTCCAGGTGTGTGCTCCTAATGCCCCTCTTCCCACTCTCTAAGCCCCAGCCTCTGCCCTCCACCCCCGGCTTTAGTGAGATGTGTCTTAAGTCACGATGGGTATTCTTGTAGGATTCTTCCCTTTCCTTTCCAGCTCACATGTTAAACACTTGCGTTTGGGTTGAAAAGACAAAGTAGGAAAGGAGTTGTGAGAATATTATTAACCACAAAATCTAACATGTATGGGACCCATCAGATGTCAGACACTGCTGAGAATTCTACATTGACTATCTGTTTAATCTTTACGACAATTCTAAGATTAATACAATTACCCTCTAATTTAGAGATGAGGAAGCAGAGACACAGATTGGTACAGTGACATCCCCAAATCACACATCAGGAAGAAGTAGAAATGAGATATGAAGTCAGACTTACCTGCCTGAGAGCACGAGCTCTGAGCCTCTGAGCCTGTGCACTATAGAGCCTGTCAAGACCCTTACGGTCTGTTTTCTCCCTGGTCTTCACTCAATAAGACAGAAAGGTTAGCTGCTATAGTGGATACCAGGGTACACTCCCCAGGTCCCTGCTGCAGAACTGGGGCACACATTCCTCCAGCTTCTGGAAGCACTGGCTGCTGATGTGTTCTCCTCCTGGGGTACCCTCGGTGGGAGAAAGCCCCCTTGACCAATGTCGTGCCCCTCCCCAGGCAACCCTCGTATAATGACTACCTGCAGGGATATAGAAGCTCAGCCCCTCAGCCTAACCTGAGTCAACTCTGAGCTCCCCGTTGGGTAGGTTGAGACCTTTGTTGCATCGTCATCACAGCCCAACGTCCCCAGTTCTACTTCCCACACGCCCCAAAGGTGTTGATCCTGAGACCACCCACCAATAAACTTCCTGCCTACAAATCTCAGTCTCAACGTCTGTTTTCCCAGGAATTCGACCTGTGACAGCTCCCAAGGGTCCCAGTGCCTCCTCCCAGCCCCTAACCCTATAATGCCTATCCGTTGCGTGCTAGAGAAGAGGGAGGCGATCCAACATTTACCATTCCCTTACGCCACACGAGGCACGGGAGTGGACAGCCTATGTAGATGACCCCTATGAGCCCAAAAGGAATCAAGTAAAGTAGTGTCACTTCCTTTTTACAGATGGAGACAGCACGGTTTAGAGTGAAGTGAGTTGTTTTGAGATTACAAATTTAATAAGGAGATAACTCAGATTTCTGGTTACCAAATTTTAGATAGTGTGGCGGGCTGAATAATGGCCTGCTCCAAAGATGTCTAATCCCTGGATCCTGTGAATATGCTACCTTCCAAGGCAAAAGGGACTTTGCAGATGTGATTACATTAAGGCTCTTGAGATGGGGCGAGATCCTGGATTATCCAGGGGGGCCCAATGTCATCACAGGGGTCCTTACAAGAGGGAGGCAGGAGGGTCAGAGTCCAAGAAGGAGATGTGAAGATAGAAGCAGAGATGGGACTAAGCTAAAACTAGGAGTCAAGAAACACAGGTAGCTTCTAGAAGCTGGAAAAGGCAAAGAAATGAGTTTTCCCCTAGAGCTTCCAGAAGGACAGCTGGCCTTCCCAGCCATTTTAGATTTCTGACCTCCGGAACTGTAAGATAATTATCTGTGTTGTTTTAAACCA
Organism: Eschrichtius robustus; assembly: GCF_028021215.1. NCBI lineage: Eukaryota > Metazoa > Chordata > Mammalia > Artiodactyla > Eschrichtiidae > Eschrichtius > Eschrichtius robustus. The sequence continues at coordinate 77,787,842 of NC_090827.1, forward strand.
TCGTTTGTGATGATTAGTTACAGCAGCAGCAGGAAACTGATACAGGGAGGCTCTTTCCACTCTCTGCAACTTGCCCTTTGGCATCTATGTATGTGACACTCTTGCCTCATCCCACTCTTCCCTTTGAGTAACGTCAAGGCTGCTTCTGTTGTGAGGACCCTGAGTGGAAGGATGGAGGCCGCTGCTCTGACAGCCCTCTCTCCAGTGGAGCCAGTCAGCTGCTGGCCAGCGTCTGTATTCCAGGCCCGACCCCAGGTGCCGGTGGGGAAACAGGACCGAGGAGGGAGGAACTACGATTACGACTTTTCTTAGTAGACTCCCCAGGTTTACCTTTTTGGTGCAAGCTGGCCTCCTCTAGCCTCGGGTTGCTTTTTTGCTGCTCATCCCGGTCTTCCCATCCCTTCCTCTTGGAGCTCAGGGTGAAGCTCTTTGGGGAGCCTAGTGCAATTTGAAAGGAAAAACAGGGGCGGATGTGATGTCTTCATTCCTCTTTTAAGATCAAAGCTTTTCATCACCGCTAAGACTTCATTGGCTTTTGACTGTCTTAGGTCTGGGGTGAGGGTGGGGACGGGAGAGAAGCAATCCTGGCTGGTTGGAATGGAAAGCAGCATTTATTGAGTCTTTGCTCCATGTTATGTGACCCCTATTCTACCAAGGAGAAAATTAAGGCACTTAGATCACAAGCTAAAATGTGGCAGAAGTGGGATCAAACCCACGTCTGTCCCATTCCAAAGCCCTTATGCTCTTTCTTTAGGTGCTGCCCATACTATAAGATTTGCATTTTATGAATGATAAGATTGCAACTTCTCTTCCTTTCCCAATATCACATCCAAATTCACAAAACACTTTTACTTCTTGTTGTTGTTGTTGTTTTAACCATTTTCCTACCTTCTACTCTAGGTAAGTCCTCCACGGCCCCTCTGTACCACACCTCTAAAGCCCTCACCAGCTCTCACTTCCCCTGGGAACGCAACACTGTTCTCTTGCCAAGAGGTTTTACCTCCTGGAAGTCTCACTAACACCTCTGGTTTCAAGCATCCCACGGCTCCTGCATGAAGCACCAAACTTGTGTAGACTTTCTCTTCTCAAATGCCTATGATTGCGATGTTTGCTACCCACTTCTTCCTGAAGCTGCAAAGATTGCTCTCCAGACTCCTGTTAAGAAATGCAGACTTGGGACTTCCCTGGTGGTCCAGTAGGTAAGACTCCGTGCTCCCAATGCAGGGGGCCTGGGTTCGATCCCTGGTCAGGGAACTAGATCCCACATGCATGCTGCAACTAAGCAGTCCACATGTCGCAACTAAAGATCCCTCATGCTGCAACAAAGGATCCTTCATGCCGCAATGAAGATCCCACGTGCTGCTACTAAGACCCAGCGTAGCCTAAATAAATGAATAAATAAATATTAAAAAAAAAAAAAAAGAAATGCAGACTTGTTAAAGTACAGAATTACAGAGCTGGCAGGGTCTTTGGAGAACGTCCATTTTATAGATGAAGAAACTGCGGTCCAAAATCACACAGTGAGTTTATTGGTCAAGTCCACTGCTTGAGACAGGGATGGGATTCTACATGTTGCTCTACACTTTTGGCCATTGGTTGGGTTACTTATGGATAAAGAGCACAAACTCTGGATCCAGATTACCCAAGGTTCAAAGCCAGCCTCTGCCACTTGCTAACTGTGACCATGGACAAGTTTCTTAACATCTTTGTGCTTAATCCATAAACAGGGAATAAGTACCAACTTCTTAGGGTTGATGTGAGAATTAAATGGTTTAATATGTGTAACTGCCAAAATAATCGTTCAACAGGTATTCATTATTTCCTCTGATGGACTGAAGATTTTAATGAAACAGAATTACCAAACTTTTCTGCAGTAGTTTAAGAGACTTCCAGATCTAGGTGGGCGTTACAGCAGAGTGGGGAAGAGCAATTATGAAAATGAATTGTTGAAGTTCTGGCCCTTTCTGTCTGCAAGACTTTGGGAAATTATTTAACTTCTTTGTGCCTCCGTGTCCTCATCTCTAAAATGGGGAAAATGAAAATATTGACCCGTAAGCATTGTTGGGGAAATTATACGAGGTAATCTAAGCTCAGCTCCTGGGACATAAAGGCTTCATATTTGTTAGCTCTTATTATTATACAAGATATTATTATATATCTTATTTTATATGTATATTTATTATTATAGAGACAATGTGGACTTCTCTCTGTAGCTTTTAGTCCAGTCGTTAGTAAGTCATGCAGAAAAATTACTTAGTATGTATAAAGCTTTGCATTTACAAAGTCATTTGTAATCACTGCATTTCTTAGCCAATTAATATGTATTGCTCAAAATAGCCCTGGGAAGTTATCTGAGGTTCTCTGCATTTATGATACATCTTAGAAACTCAAGGTCACACAGGGAGTTGATGGTAGAATTAAGAAAGAAATTTGTAGTCGTCTGCCTGTTACTTAACTCCCTGAAACTTGCTTCTTTTCTATCTATTCCTGATAATTTATCTACCATCACAAACAGTGCTTATTTAGCCCGGTATCAATGGGTGACTTGACTGCACAGGAGCTTTGAGGGACTCAATCCAGAAGACTCCCCAACCTGCTTCCATCCTTGTGAAGAGGATGTAGCTCCCATGGAGGCTGAGGGCACCAGGTGGGTGGAAAGCTCTGATCTGGGACTTTCGGGTAAGATGAGGAAGAGAATAAGAGCTGGGAAGTTAGGCTAATAAACACAGGATTCTGAAAATGTCTTAGAGCAAAAGAAGGTAACTTCTAGGGATGAGGTCAAGGGGAAAGAATACTTCTGAAGGAAGGCTGTGCATATCTAGAGAAATGTATCGGTTAAATTACAAACTGTGTGTCCTAACTGAGCTGCCCCTGTGTTCATGGCCCGTACCTTTCCAAGGACGGAAGCACCTGGCAGGAGAACCAGCCACAAGCAGTCTCCTGGAGAGTGGAGCCAACCTCCCAGAGGAAAACAAAAGGAGCCTAGTATAAGCCAGGAGCTGTACCAGGAACCGGCCCCAGGCCCAGCCCACCTGCGGGTCCAGGAACACTTCCCAACAGTTGTGGCTGTAACTCCACCTCACTACGGCTGAATAGGTCCTTTCACAGGCAAATGCACTCGATAGGAATCTGGAGTCAGTTTTATATACTGACACCACCTCCCCCCTCACCTTTCCAGGCAGATGAGCCCATTTCCCCTACTAATGTCTCACGTACAAATGATAGTCTTTTACACAATGGCTCTGAACCAGGCAGCAAAAAACAAAATCCAAAAGCTGGTTGTAAAACAAATTGTATGTATATGCGTAGCTATCTGTGTAAACTGAATCATTTAAAATACAACAGGAGAGCTTCAAAGAATCCCCTCTTAATATAAAAGAATTAGGTTCAGCTTTTGGGTTTTTTTAAGAATGAATTTTTGCCTCTTGTTTCTTGCAGTAAAACATCCCTTTACCCTGCAAATTGTGTCTTTTTAGAAGATAACATAAACAGTGAATAATTGTTGCAAAACAATAATGTTGATTGGTCCTTGCCCTGCTTTCTTGACCTCTGACCTAAAAACAAGGCCCTACAGTAAAACCCCCCCACCACTTGATTATAAAACAAGTTTATTTACATAACACAGCAGAGTTTCAGGAAACTCACTCCAAGGACACCTTTTCATTCCAACTAAAGCAGGGAGTTTGCAAGGATGTACAGCGAGCCCAATGACTTTTGCAGAGAACTTCTAAAGACCTGACTACAAAATAGCCCTCCTGCTAGACTTGGGGGTCTGGTTTTCAATTTGGCCTCATCTCTATGCCCACATTTAAAAAATTGCTCATATCAGCTGAATAGAATTCAAGTTCCATACAGAAAGTATGACCCCTCTTCTCTCATGCTGCCACACATTGCTTCCAAGAAGGTGGGTACTTCCTGCTGTGACGACTTATGAAAATGTGCCCATTGTCTATGAAATCAATCCACCAAACCAAACACCAGCCCTACAGAAGGATGGGCTGCCTAGGCCTGACCCTGAAAGTCAACAACCAGACATTTCTCTCAGGCAGGAAAAAGGAGGGGCAAATATTCAAATGTCAAGGCTCTCTATTTTGAATACCAAGTGTCCCCATATTAAATTTGAGAGGTCTCAGCAAAGAGCATCCTGGCATGTCTTAATAGTTGCCAAGGGATGAAGGGTGATTAGACAGATGCTGGTACCCAGCTGTTCCCCAGCTTCACTGAGGTCAGAACAAGAAATAACATTTAGACCAGTAAGGGGGGAGGGCAGGTCATTTAGATACAATAGAAAGTGTTTAGGAACTAGAGACTTTCGCAAAGAAGGTGCTCAATACATATCAGATTGAATGCTGGAATGAATACATGGATGAATGGATGAACGAGGTTGGAGAATTCTCCATCTCAGATGTATTGGGTTCACTCCTTAAATGTATCTGAAGGATGAGCCACATGTTACCTTTATGAGCAGCCATGCCCATTAGTTCTTTAAATCCCTGAGATATTACAGTCCCACTGACATTTGAGGGTCTCTTCTGTGCCTGGCACTGAGAATTCCTCTGAGGAGCATCAGGCTGTGGAAGAGAATGAGACATAAACACAGAGTCCTACAAACTAGGGAGGCATTTATGAGGGGAAACTACATAGAATTTTTAATTGCAGAATACGAAATTCTGCTTCCGAATTCAACCTGTAGATTGAATACATGCATTTATTAACACTTTTAAATTAATTCATTCAGTCATCAAATATTTACTGTATTCCAGTGCTTGCTGTATTCCACATTCTAGACACTGGATATACAGTAGTACATATAACAGACAATGACTGCCTTCCAGGGGAAGACAGCAGACAATAAACAAATATATAATGTGTCAGGTGATAACAATACTGGAGATAATATTGGAGGAGAAATAAAGCAAGATTAGGAGTATAGAGAGAGTCACAGTAGGGGGTTGACTTATACAGCCTAATGGAATAGCCACCCCAATAAGGTGACATTTGAGCAGGTAAGACATTAGAGAAGTAAGGAAGCCAGCCATGCTGCTATATGGGGGAAAAGCATTCTGGGTGGGGCAACAGCAAGTGCAAAGGCCCTGAGGCTAGAATGCACTTGAAGTGTTCCATGTGTGGCAAGGAAGCCGATGTTGATGGAACAGAATAAGTTGGGGGAGAGTGGAAGGAGATGAGGTCAAAGACACAGCAGAGTCAGATCTTACAGCACCTTTTATCTGAGTGAGACAGAAAACCATTGGAGAGATTTGAGCAGAGGAGTGACGTGACATGACTCACGTCTTAAAGGGATGATTCCGGCTCCTGTGTAGACAGTAACTGTCGGGGGGCAAGGATTGCAGTAGGGAGACCAGTCAGGAGGTGGTTGCCATAGTGTAGGTGAGAGATGACGGTGTCCTGGACTTGGGATGGTAACAGTAGGGAATGATGAGAAGTGGTTGGATTTTTTATATATTTTGATGTAGAGTTGACTAAATTATCTGTGGATTGGATAGAGGGTATGAAAGGGGAAAAAAAAGAGACAGCGATAATTCCAAGGTTTGGAACCTAACCAACTGGAAGAATGCAAGCGCCATTTCCTAAAATGGGGAATTTTGTGGCTCCAGAGGAAAGGAAGTAGGGATTCTGTTTTGGACAAGTTAAATATATGGTACCTGTGGGACATCCAAGTGGAAATGTCAAGTCAGCAATGGATGACATGTGTCTGGAATGCAAATGAGGATGAGCCTGACAATATAAATTTGGGAGTCATAAGCATTTGGATAATATTGAAAACCAGGAGGGTGGCTAGAAAGTGAGTATAAATAGAGAAAAGAAGTGGTCCAAGGCCTGAGCCTGCGGCACTCCAGCACGTGGAGATCAGGAAGAGAGATGACTCTCTTGGCTCTGAAAAGTAGAAGGAATAATGGTATAATTCTTGGCTCAGCAGTGAACAGCATTTTACATGGTCACGATAATCTGAACACTAAATACATACTGATTTAACCAAAAATTGTCCATGTAACTGTATTAAGAAAAAGGAAGAAGAAAAAATAGGTCTGTGTGGAGGTGTCAAAGTGACATATCTTCCCAAGTAGGAATATAATAAATATCTAAAAATTACAAATAAATAGCAGTGTAAAGAGGATATGTGGAAACAGGGAGGTACAGACCAGGAGAAATGACTCAAGAGTAGAAAGTGGCTTCCTTTGGGGAGTAAGAGTGAGGAGAAGGAAAGACTGGAGCAAGGGATTACTCTTTTCATTTAAACTTCATACTTCGGTGGATGAATAGATAATCAAAACATGGCATATCCATGTCATGGAATATTATTCAGCCATAAAAAGGAATGAAGTATTGATAGCTGCTGACACTAAGACGAGCCTTGAACACATTATGCTATGTGAAAGAAGTCAGACCCAAAAGACCATAGTGTATGAGTTCATTTATATGAAATATCCAGAATAGGCAAATCCACAGAGGCAGAAAGGAGATGAGTGGTTGCCAGGGGCTTAAGGGAGGGAGCAATGTGGAGTGACTGCCAGGAGGTACAGGGTTTCTTTTGGGGGTGATGAAAATATTATGGAATTAGATAGTGGTGATGGTCGCATAACCTTGTGACTATACTAAAAACTCCAGAATGGTACTCTTTGAAAAGGTGAATTTTATCGTATGCAAATTACAACTCAATTTTTAAAATCATATGTTATTTGAAATGTTCCATTATTTAAAAGTATTACCTCGATAAAAATGAAAATTAATTCAAAAATAGTATTAGACTCAAAACCCTGAACTACCTTTGAAATAGGGAAGGAACCCTACCTAATTTAAACCTTACTCTAGGATTCTTATTGTTTTCATCTTGTGATGAAAGTAGCGTAAATCATGAGCCATGGCTGCGTCAGGCAGTGGCAATTGCGTGGAAAGCAGTGGCGATGAAGGAAGATGGCGTCCACACTATTTTGCCTCCCAGATCTCACATAAGGAAATCAAACTGACAGACAGGGCCTGCTCCATAATATATGGGGCCCAGTGCAATTGAAAACGCAGGGCCCTTTGTTCAAAAAGAAGGAAAAAGAGTACTGTTATGGGTACTAAAATAAAAAGTGTTTCCCTTTCTTCTGCAGTCTCTCTCTTGAATTGTGGTGTTTTTTATTTGCTATTTCATGTCTTTCTCAGAGAGAAAAAGTTAAAAATTTACTAGCATGAGTTTTACCGTTCATCTTTACATTGTGCAATGCCAGTTTCAAATACAAATATAAAAGCATTTAATTTGCATGTAGAATCACCAAAATCACACAATTTGTATTTTATAGCTTCTATAAGCATATATATTTTATTCTTATCAGAGCAATGGAAACACTGCACATAACTAACTCAAGTGTTGTTTTTTTTTTAAGCCGTGCCGCAGCATGTGGGATCTTATTTCCCCGACCAGGGATCGAACCCATGGCCCTTGCAGTGGAAGCACGGAGTCTTAACTACTGGACCACCAGGGAATTCCCTAACTCAACTGTTTTTATTTCACTTTTTGACATGTACACATTCCACCAATACTCTGTGCCTTCAGCTTGCTGGTGAGAAAGGACAGACAGAAAGATAAAGGACCTATGGGTTACCATAGCTTTCCCTTTCCCTCATTTTCAGCATAAGTGGTTGCCTAATTATAGGAAAGTAAAAAATATGCAAATAAGAAACGATATGATAACGGTACCTTGGTGCTTCATGTATCTTAAAATGTCTTTACCTTCTTTCTGTATTCAAGGAAGTTCTGCCTAAGTGGAAAGCCCTGCTTATTCAGTTGTGTAGGTAATGTCCTTCCTGGGTACTCATTTTGAGTTTTGTATATGAACTATCTAGAATAGGCAAGTCCATAGCGGTAGAAAGTAGATTAGTGGCTGCCAGGGGCTTGGAGGAGGGGGAAATGTCCTCCTACGTAGATTCTTTGTTCATGGGGTCCCCCTAAAGCTACATGGGAATGGGCAGCAAGGAACAGTAACAGACACCCACATCGGTGTGTATCTCCTCTGTTCACACACGTGCTCTGTTGTCCCATTGGACTTCACTTATAAAACACAAATTCAAAGCTAAAATTATTCAGGATTTCCAGACCTTGACAGCAGAGCATTAAAGTGCACCTGGAGCCCTGCTGAGCAAGGGGCCCTTGCTCACACAGCTTGCATGCTCAGAGCAGGCTGGCCCTTGCTGGTAGAACCCAGCTAACATCCACAACCCCACTTTCGGAGGGAGGGAAAATGTCTGAGGAATGTCGTGTTTTGTTTTCTAGCTTCTGCTGTGCTCATATATACCAGAAGGCAATAGAAATGGATTCTAAATGCCGGTTGACCCTCGTCTCCTCTGCCCTTGTCGGTTTTCCTTCTTTGCCTCTCTTGACCTTCTCTCCCTCCTCTTGTCTGCTCCTTCTACCGAAGTAGTGTTCAGGGACTTCCCTGATGGCGCAGTGGTTAAGAATCTCCCTGCCAATGCAGGGGACACGGGTTTGAGCCCTGGTCCGGGAAGATCCCACATGCCACGGAGCAACTAAGCCCGTGCGCCACAACTACTGAGCCCACGTGCCACAACTACTGAAACCCGTGCTCTGCAACAAGAGAAGCCACTGCAATGAGAAACCCATGCACCACAATGAAGAGTAGCCCCCGCTCTCCGCAACAAGAGAAAGCCCGTGCGCAGCAACGAAGACAACACAGCCAAAAATAAAATTAATTGATTAATTAATTTAAAAAAAGAAGTGTTCATTAACCAAATCAATTTCCACTGTCTTTTAGTAAACTATGTCTATTTCTGCCTTTCTACTATTTTGTTCATAATTGTCCTCTTTTTAAAAAAATTTTTAATTTTTATACAATTTTTAAAGTTACTTTCCATTTATAGTTATTAGAAAATATTGGCTATATTCCCTGTGTTGTACACTACATCCTTGAGCCTATCTTACACCCAATAGTTTGTGCCTCCCACCCTGCATATTGCCCCTCCCTCCTCCCCACTGGTAACCACTTGTTTGTTCTCTGTATCTGTGAGTCTTCTTCTTTTTTGTTATATTCACTAGTTCGTTGTAGTTTTTAGATTCCATGCATAAGCAATAGCATACAGTATTTATCTTTCTCTGTCTGCCTTATTTCACTTAGCATAATGCTCTCCAAGTCCATCCATGTTGCTGCAAATGGCATTATTTTGTTCTTTTTTATGGCTGAGTAATAGGCCATTGTACATATATGTACCACATCTTCTTTATCCATTCATCTGTTGATGGACATTTAGGTTGCTTCCATGTCTTGCCCATTGTACTTAGTACTGCTCTGAACATTGGGGTGCATGTATCTTTTCATAACTTTCCCCTTTGACAAGTCTAACCACAACCATCTCTACCCAACCACCACCCCTTATTTGTATTCCTATTAAATCAGTGCTATATCCTTAATGCAAAATCATCATCATCATCATAAATCATCACCATTGTCATCATTATCATCATCATCACTGATACTACAAGTACAGAAAAATTTATCCTGAACCTTGATGTATCTTGGAAAATAAAAATGTGCCCCAAGTTCATGATATGAGTTTCACTGATTTTTCTGTGCATAATCCAGTTCTCCAAGTCTATGTTCTGCACTGTATCTTTTTTAAAAAAATATTTATTTATTTATTTATCTATTTGGCTGGGCCGGGTCTTAGTTACGGCATGCAGACTCTTAGTTGCGGTATGCATGCAGGATCTAGTTCCCTGACCAGGGATTGAACCCAGGCCCCCTGCATTGGGAGCACGGATTCTTAACCACTGGACCGCTAAGGAAGTCCCCTGCATTGTATCTTAATTTAAGGACTGACTCAAACACAAAATGACTATAAATTTAGACAGACTACCAGTGGCTTGGAAATGGCAAAAAAAAAACCCCAAAAAACAAAACCAAGTTTATGGAAAAATTGGTCTCTCTCTTTACTTTCAAGGAGAGACAGATGACTCACTAAAATAGCCCCATTCAAGTGTGACACTTCGATGGCATCTTTGGGTTAGCCTTCCATCCCCCCCAGTCCCAAAATAGAGCACTTGTCAACCTGTGTGAACAATGAAATGAATCCTCCAAGAAGGACCCTAATATGAATGTATATGGGAACTGATGGAGGGGACTCTTACACTTTCTGGGACTAGATATCTTGGTGGAGCTCCTATGTACATTTTTAATTTATAATTAAAGGACACTGGGGCTCCAAAAGGCTAATGGACTTGCCCTAGGTCATACAGCTAGGAAGTGGAAGGGTTTGAACCTAAATCTTCTGTCTGTTAGATCAATAGGCTTTCTAGTATCCAGCACTTCTCTTTCATTCTTAGAATGGAGGAGACGGAGGGGGGCGATCAGAACATATAAGGATTCGGAGAAGAACTCTACATTACTATAAGCATTTGCCAGTTTTTGTCCTAAACATAAACCAGGCTACCGGAAACATTAGGAAGTTAAAAAGAAAAAGGACACCAGTGAAGCTGATTGTCATTTCTTTCTATTTTATTCACAGTTACAGATGGAGAAGCTGATGTCTTAAATCCTCATGCTTCATAAGTTAATGGGAAAATGAAGGTCAAAGGATCTACTCACCAAAATGTCTTCCTTCGCTTTCCTCGGTTCAATCCCATCCTCTCTTGTGGCCACGTAACTGAGTTCCAGCCAATGGGAGTGGAGCAGAAGTGATGTGTGTTGCTTCCAATCTAGTTCACATGCTACCATGTGTCCTCCTTCATCCTTCTGACTGAGATGGAGAACCCCTGAGCCACCTCAGAAGCTACATGCTGAAGGTGACGTAGGAACCTACGTCCTAGGTTCCTGAATAACTGAAGAGCTCCCACCGCCATCCCTCAGCTCCCCAGATCTGGAACCATTCTGGACTATCATGTGAGCAAGAAATAAGCTTCTGTTGTGCTGAGCCATAACCTGTATGGATCTATTTATGACTGCAGCCTAACACAGGTCCAAAGAGTTCCTTCTTCCACATCCAAGCAAAGCCCAACTGCTGTGGTCTTGCTCCTAAATGCAGGGTTTCTGCATAACTGTAGTCCCGAAACAGATGGTAGGTGAGGAGGGTGGGTGAAGAGGGCAGCATTTGATGATTTTGGTCTTGAATTTCTAGTAGAGGTTTATTCACTGCAGTTCATGGAGTAACTCCTAGTGTTCCCCATAATTAGTGGGTTGGGGTTTCAGCCCCAACTATGCCACCAACCTGCCATTTATTATCTCTTGTATCCAAGGAGGTAGTTGAAGAATAATGTGTCCAAGGTCCCTTCCAGTTCTATTAAGAGATAAGTCTAAATTCCAGGGCCAGAATTAAATGTAGCCTAAGAAAAGAATAGGATTTTGTAGGGCTGATATTCAGCTTGAATGTTCAGGTCTGACAGTTACCCACTCATTTATTGGAACTCATGCTGGACTTGTTAGGTATTTTGAATATTATCCTTGGTTATTTCTGCCAGCAGTCAAATTTAGAACTTTCTCAAGCTCCCTACTTTAGTCAGATTATATGAAAGTGGAATGAGTAAGACCAGGTGTTCCCAAATTTGGATCTGAGGAATGCCAGTTCTGAGATGTCAATAGGTGTTATAAGAAAAGAAAACAGGTTCTTGGACAAATAAGTTTGGGAAATACTGGGTTGAACAGAGAGAACCCAGTTGGACAGACATCGCCCCTACCCCATCTTAATACGCTGCCATCTCAACTCCATGCCATGTGGCATTCAGCTCCCTTACCATTTTCAAAGGGACTTTCAACTACATGCAGCTATTTTGTGATTTTATTTTTCAACCTTTGCTGAAATTTTCTTGGAAAAAATGAAGAAGAAGTTTTGTCCCTCATACTCATAGAAAGGTATCTTAAATATCCTCACTAGATGTACCTCTTTTCCAAGATTCCATTTTCCTGGCACACATGGAAGTCCTTCTACCTGTCCTTTCCTCACTCAAATCCAGCTTCTTCTTCTTTGTCCAGAAAATTTTTGTCTTGGCCCCAAACCTGCATATTGCATTCAATAAAACAAAACTCCTGTGGTTCACTGGTCCCACTCTCCATAGCAGGTATTTAGGGCCCATCTGTTGTTTCTTAAGCAGGTTTCTTACCGACTCAATGCCACCCCAACCCTTAGTAGATGATTAAAGTAGTCCTTCCAAGTACCTCTAGTATTTTCCCAGAGATCAGTTTCATTAAAATGCATGTGTTTCATTATCAGACACAAAGTTTCTTCACTGCAGGACTTCTCAGAGACTTTAACGCAGTGACTTGTAATATAAATCCTCTGTGGAGAAAATACACTGTGCTTCCTAAGTTTGTTTGACCAAGGGGAATGCACTTTGAGAAATCTTGAGTATAAGGTAAGCTTTCTTTACTTTGGGTCAGGACAGGGAAGGAGGTGCTCCCATCCTAATGCCTTGCTTCTCATCTTTGCCATAGAATCCTATCATTTTTGGTTTTCCACCATGTCCCCCTTGCAAAGCCTTCCGTGCCTCTGGTTCTCTGGACTGTTCTGTGGAGCTAGAGTCCCCCAGCCTGACTGATAGAATCCAGTGCACATTTGCTCAGTCTAATCTCATGTGTGTTTCAGGCTGCTCATCATTACTTTTATTCACCCTTGGTTGATAGGACTATTTTTTTGAATCCCAAATTGGGCATAAGGTCTGGCAAGTATGCGTGTCCATATGAATGTACTTACAGAGGGTAATGGGGGAGAATCCTAAAATCAGGGCTGTGCTGGAAAATCTAGGGAGCCTTGGTTACGGTTCCCCACGGAAGCCATGCCACCTTTTCCTAGCTCTTCCACGCCCAGCACTTTCCTTCTCTCCTCCCTGAAGAGAGGCATTTTCTCCACTTCCATTGGAATTAGGTCAAACTTTAGTGCCTCAATTTTCTTCCTTTCACATCAAAATATATCAGGGTCGTCTACCCACTTTCTTCTTTCCCCTGTTTCAGGGGAATATACAGCCTTCCCCCTTTCCAGGACTGACCTTGTCTGGGCTCCTGGTGCCCTTCCCTCCAGCCCCTGGGGCTGTTCTTCATTTACCAGCACCTTTGTCCTTTGCAGCATCAGCCTCTCTTCTTCCACTTACAGTCATTGTCTTAATCAACTCAGGCTGTTGTCACCAAATACCATAGCCTGGGTGGCTTAAACAGTAGACATTTATTTCTCACAGTTCTGGAAGCTGAGAAGTCCAAGATCAAGTTGTCAGCAGATTCAGTGTCTGGTGAGAGCATTCTTCCTGGCTTGCAGGTGGCCGTCTGCTTGCTGTGTCCTCTGGTCATGGAAAGAGAGAGATCTTCTCTCAATGAGGGCACTAATCCCATCATGGGGCCCCACCCCATGACTTAATCACCTCCCAAAGGCCATCTCCAAATACTATCATATTGGCAGTTAGGGCTTCAACACGTGAATTTGGGGGGTACACAATTCAGTCCATAGCAGTTGTGGTAAATCAACTTTCTTGAAAACAAACTTCAAACACCAAACTTTTCCATAGAGCGGTCTATACATGCTGCTTCCTCTTTTTCATCTCCAGCCACCTCCCAGTCCATGAATCTGTCTCTGTCCCTCGTGTCTCTCTCCCTTGCAGTCACCAGAGCCTTCTGAATGCCAGATCCAGTTACTTCTATTAATAATAACAACTATTAATCGCATTTATTGGGCAGGTCAGTGTGTTAAGTGCTTACATGTGCCATCTCATTTCAGCTTCACAGTCCTCTAAAGACAGGCTGGAGTTAATCATGGAAGGTTACAGGTCAGAGGTAGCTCAGAGATCCCTTAGAGGAGAGAAGAAGTATTAGCTGCTGTTATTATTATACTGAATTGGCTTAGATTCCAGTTCTTCCACTTACTATTTGCTCCCTGACATTGAATAAGTCATGTTCCCATTCTGTGCCTCAGTTTGCTCATTTATAAAATGGGGATGATGAAAATGACCTATCTCATAAAGATGCTGTGAGTAACAAAAGTGGGTGTCATATCTGAAGCACCCCCGGAGGGCCTGGCACATAGTAGGTGCTCAAAAAATATTGATTTCCCAACCCCACTTTATTTGTAACATCCATCTGCACTCACAGTAATACAACATCATCAGCTCACCGTTTAAAGGATGCAAACTTTGAACTATAGTGAGAGGGGAATCTTGGGCCATGAATTGCCTGTAATCAAGCCGTAGCTAAACAGGTTTGTGCTTTGCAGTCTGGCCTCCCAAAAGCATTGCTCAGTTTCCTGCAATCAGGAAACAGGTGGGTGTAGCTTTTTCTATAATGTAAGTATTTTGATTTATTCTCACCTTTTTCTGACCTCATTTCCCTCTTCTGGTATAAATTGGAAGCAATTTCTTTTAAGCTTCATGTATTCCAGAAGTGAGGTTTTCTTTTTTCTTTTTCTTTTTTTTCCCCTGAGTGTTTCCTGGGATACCAGTATTGACCACAGGTATATATATCCTGGGACAGCATGGGTCCCCGGACCCTGATTATACAGTTTTCCTGAGGAAACCAAGCTTTCCATTACTCCAAATATTCTTAGTCTTCCTCACTTTGAGGTTTATTTTGGCAATGGTGACCTGTCTTCCTTTCACAGATTATCTGAGGTCCCTACAGCCCTTCCCCAGGCCAGGCCCTCATGTCCCATCACTGGTGAAATGTCTTTGATTACTCTGGCCTGTGTACAAATCCCACTGGAGTTCCAAATCGGCCCACCAAGTTGTTTTGTCTGGAACACAAAATATTCTAAATTTGTTCTAGTTGCTAATATTTGAAATGTGCACATTTCACATCAAATGATGGACCTTGGGATGCTGAGTCCCTGTGCGTTAAAACCAACAATTGGCTAGAGCCAGGTGCCTGCTCTCTACACAGTCCCCTTCTCTCCCTGCTCTGTTCCCCACCCTGGGGAACAAGGTCTCCCACGATTATGCCACCATCCCTTGGTAAGCTTTTGAATCTACAATCCCTGTTCTGGCCCCAACTAGGCTAGGGAATTTTAAACCATACTTCTGTCTGGGGGCAGGGGGTACTGCAAGCCCCGCACAGGAGGAGCCCACGTTCAGGTCCTCACTCTCCTCTCTGCCCTAACGCATCTTCCCTGGCTCCCTGCTCAGCTCTCTGCAGACCCTCCCACCTTCTACAGGTTCCAGTCTACCCTCCTGGCCCCCGTCCACCCGCCAGAGCCATGCTGTTGGCTGTGGTCCTAACCACCTCTGAGGTCCAGAAATGTGACCCCATCTTAATACTGGCTCCCTTTAGTCCACACCATTAGTCAGTCAAACCAAGGGGCTTTGAAGACACATTGGGTCTAGAAACACTCATAAAGGGCATTATCTTAAGTGTCCAGAGTAGGGTTTCAATTCATTTTTATTTATTTGACTCTTTGAGTGCAGTAGCAACTGAGACCAGTGAAAACCAAGGTTTGGGGGGATTTAGCAGAAAAGCTCATGCCCCCTCAAGGCACAGGAAGGTCCTTACATAGTAGACGCTGTGCCTACTCTTTGCTAACTTGTATTATGCTGTGTTGTGAGGTTGAGAAGTGTGGAGCGAAGGGAATTGAGAATTCTAAAATGTGAGAAGGGACTTCAAACTTCATATAATTCAACCGCTTCAATTTACCTAGGAAAAAATTCACCTGAGCCTGTTAAGGGTGTTTTTCTTCTAAAAGGATTGAAGGACTATGCCCTTGTGAGCTTCAAGATCAGCCCAGGAGAATGAGGGCTTTAGACAATTTTCAGCACCCTGGCCAGCCTCTGTAGATATGCACATACTCTGGATACACTGGGTACAGGCTGTGTGATGCTCTGTGCCTGGATGGGTGGGTGGATATGAAGGTGGGGTATGAAGGGTGTGTCAGTGGGTGGGCAGGGATTTAAGAGTTGTAAAACAGTTTAAGCGGAAAAACTTTATTTTTACAATGCAGCAGTAAAGGAAGTGTCTGAATGAATGCATTCGTGTATTTAGGAATCTATTATGAGTAGCATTGTTCAGCTTTGGAGAAATCTCTCCTCACGAAGGCTTATTCACCTGATAGGCTGCCACCATCCAGACAAAACAAAAGCCAGGAGAGCTCTTGTTGATTTTCCCTGTGTAGGGAGTGTGCGCTCTCGGGTTCATAAGTTTTATGCAAATAGGATTCATAAGCCGGCCATAAATGATATTTTTCCTGTCATGCTACATGCTGGCAGTCTTGATCTCATTACACCGTGGCTACTTGAAACCTCCTATTTGAAAACTTCTATTGAGTGGTCTCCGAAATTGCTTGCAGGCAAAACTGCCGCTGGAATAGCAATTTGCAGGTTCTTGTTCTGCCTCCTGACCCAGGCTGGGAATAGGGGCCTGCTGAGGAGACTGTAGGCTCAGGGGGAAAACACAGAATGCTGTTTCTTAGGCAGTGATGTCACCCACTAAACCCCTTTTCTTTGGACTCAGGTTGGACAGCTCAGGAGTCCTTAGTAGCTTTTTTCTCAAAAGACTCCCTAGAGTAGACCTTGGGATGTCTTTTCTCTCGTGGAATGTCCCTTTGTCCCCCTTGAAGACTCATCTCCCATCTCTCTTCTGCCAACCTCCCCTCTCCTGGCAATCGTTCTCTTACCTCACCTCCCCACACCCTTCAGGCAGAGCTGGATGCTCCCTTTCCTGGTTTCCCAAACATTCATGATGAACGGTGCTCAATGGCTGTCCCTGGGCGGGCACTGGGGCCCTCTGTCAGCAAGACTTGGCCCCTGCCTTCTGTGGTCCATGGTCTCCTAGATGTTGTAAATGGTAGGACAAATGCAATTCTAAAAGATCACTGACGAAACCCAAAGGGTCCACAAGAGGGAGTGAATTAGGAGAGAGGGAGTGAGGCAGGATCAGGGAGATTTGTCCGAGGCCATGTAGAAGCTGAGTCTTGAAGGATAGATAGGCCGTTCCCTAGGCAGACAAGGGGGTGGGTACTCCAAGAAGAAGGAAGAGTATCATTTTTTCACTGTGTGCTTACTGAGCACCTGCTATGTACCAGGCGCTATTCTAGGCCTGGTCTCATTGGAGCTTACATTCTAATGGAGATAGACAGTCCCAAATTAAAGAAATAAATATGGATACAGTAAGTCCTCTACATACGAACGAGTTCAGTTCCGAGAGCGTATTCGTTAAGTCCAGTTTAACAAAGTTAGCCTAGGTACCCAACTAACACAATCGTCTATATAGTAATGTACTGTAATGGGTTTATAATACTTTTCACACAAATAATACATAAAAAACAAACACAAAATAAAGAAAACATTTTTAATCTTACAGTACAGTACCTTGAAAAGTATAGTAGTACCAGCTACATCTGCTGTTTTACGCTTGCTTCCGGACATCCTGGGCTTGAAATAAAGATACTGTACTACTGTACTCTATACAGTACTGTACAGTAAAGTACACAAAAGCACAGCCACTTGTAGAGGATGCACGCATGTGACAATATATGCCAGATATGTGAACTAACTTACATGATTGGACATGGGAACGCATGTTCACATCTTTGAAAGTTCACAACTTGAAGGTTCATATGTGGGGGACTTACTGTAGCATGTGCAAAGGCCCTGAGGCATAAAACAGTGTGATGTATTTGGAAAGAATTGTGACTGGAGTCTCCTACTCAGGGAAGGTGGGAGAATGGCAGGAAAGTATTTTCTTACTTCTTATTGCATGTACAGCTGTTGCGGCTAAGGCTTCAGAAAATCCAGAAAATCACAGCAGCTTTCTAATTTTGGAACATTCCCCTGTTCATTTTATTTAAGCCTGACTCTGTGGTTCTCAGTCCCAGATTCAGAGAGAGAGGATAATCTTGCTTGAGCTTTCCTGCAGCCCCGTTCCTTACAACTAATTCAAGACTCAGCCCTGCAAGCAGAAGACAGGTGTGACCGTGAGTCTGTCTGAGTCTGGCTGCCCTGCTTTACATTTTGTCCCTTATTTCTTGTCTCATTGGGCATCTAAGTGCCTGGGATTTAACACATCAGCTCTTAATTCTCCCAGGGTTCCCATGTTCTCAGAGTGCATGCTGGTCCTGACCTCTGCCATCTAGGTTAACAGGAACAATGGGAAGATTAAAAACAGCAGAATAACAAGATCAGATTTGAAGACTATAGCTATACCATAGGTCCAATGGTAAAGCAGAGGAAAGACTAGGACCCGGGGGCTGGGGGCTGGGATTTGGTTGTTAGAATAGAGCAAGGAGACCCTTGGAAGGACATTGAGAAACACCCAAACGAAGGCAGTGGCAGCAGAACTGGCAAGAAAGTGATAGATGTGAGAGCTCGTTGGAAGGTAAAATCAGCAGGATCTTGTGATTATCTGGATGCAAGGGCTAAGAAAAGAGAAGAGAGGAGAGGATCATTTCTAAGTTTGGATTTGGAAGACAGTAGGGTGACAATGCCATTAATTGGATCAGGAAATTAAGGGCCAGGGCAGGTTTTGAAGGGAGAAGTTCCTAAAGGAGGTCACTTTGGGCTGTGTTGAGTCTGAAGCTCCTATTGGGTATCCTGTAAGAATTTGCATAGGGTTAGTCAGAGGGATGAATGTTTCTGAACACTTCCACGTGTCAAGCACCCAGCGGGGTGCCCTGAATAGGTATTCTCATTTAAAAACCTGAGAAGCAGATATTCCTCAGCCTATTTTAAGACCTGAGGAGACTGAGATTCATGGATGTTGAATTATTTACCCAAGCTTGCCAGATGGGAAGTGAGGATGGGACGCTCCAACCCAGCTTCACAGGATCCCATATCTCTGGAGTTGATCAATCAACAAGTCTGTACTGGAAATAAACATTTGAGAGTCACCAGTACGTCGATGAAAGCCACACCGTAGTGAGACATTTTGTCCATTCGATAACAAGTGCGTCAAAGCCCAGAATCAGCTCGTATTCTCCTTCGCATACTTGAGCAGCAGTGGATAATGAATGGATGATCCAAGCGTCTCTTCCCTGCCTGGTCCTTGTTTTGTTCCCACCGCTATCATCCAGTTGATGTATCCCATTAGCCGATTTTGCTTTGTTTCAATTGAGCTAAGTAATCCCTGCTAGCATTTACTGAGCTCTTGCTCTGTGAACTGCTTCCCAGGCTTTGTTGCTCTTAGGCTCTGTATTGGTTTCCTAGGGCTACCATAACAAATTACCATCAGCTTGGCTTGAAATGACAGAAATTTACTTTTTCATAGCTCTGGAGGACAGTAATCAAGGTGTCGGCAGGGCTGTTTTCTTCTGGAGTCTCAGGGGGAGTTTCCCTTCCACGCTTCTCTCTTAGCTCCTGGTGTTTGCTGGCAATCAACGGCATTCATTCTTTGGCTTGTAGATGCATCAGTCCAGTCTCTGATTCTGTCTTCACAGAACTTTCCCTTTGTCTCTCTGTCTCTAATCTCCCTCTCTTTCCTTTTATAAGGACACTGGTCATTATACTTAGGGTCAACCCTAAATCTGGATGATCTCATCTCTAGGTCCCTAACTTAATTGCATCTGCAAAGACCCTTATTCCAAATAAGACCACATTCTGAGGTTTCAGTGGACATCTTTTGCAGGCCACATTTCAACCCGCTGTAGGAGCATAGCAACTTTGTAAGTTAGGAAAAGCCGTTGTTTTTTTCTTTTTTTGCAAGTGAGAAACCAAAGCACAGGAAAAAAAAAAAAAAAAAAAAAAAAGATGCCCAGGGTCCCTAAAGAGGATTGTGGAGCTAGGATTCAAACCCATGCAGTCAATCTCCAGGGGCTTGGCTCTAACCATTTTGCTCCTCCACCTCCACACATGAATCTGAATTTCCTACTGGATTTGGTGAGAGCTTCCATATCTCCTTCTCCCTACTGGCAAAAGTGCATTTAAAGAGTGACCTTCAAGAGATGATATCCTCCTTTTATTGTCAAAAAGAGCTCAGAAGACTGTGTCCTTTCCAAAGGCCCTGGTAGGAAGGAAATCTGAGAGGGCAGGAGGAGCTTGCGGCTGTCCT
The DNA here is from genome assembly GCF_028021215.1 of Eschrichtius robustus. Taxonomy (NCBI): domain Eukaryota; kingdom Metazoa; phylum Chordata; class Mammalia; order Artiodactyla; family Eschrichtiidae; genus Eschrichtius; species Eschrichtius robustus. Next base: position 77,807,797 of record NC_090827.1, read on the forward strand.
TAAGTTACACCAGGACAGCACCAATTAGGCCCACAGATCATGCCAGCCCTGCCTAGAACACTGGCAGCCATAGTTGGCCTGTGCTCAGTCTGCAGGCGGCAGGGCCCAATTTGCAAAGAGGTGAGCATGGCTCCTCACAAATTCAAAAAATGGGAGCCTGTTCTTCTTTTCCGCTCAAGGAAATCATTGGACTTCATCCATGACTCCTCTTCCAGCCCCTAAAATCTTTCACTTGTGATGCTCTTGTGCATACACCATACAAAGAGCTCCAGTGTGGAATCTCACACAGCCAAGCAAGCAGCTCACACATGCTCCCGACAGCTTTCGTGGGCCCCGTCACAGCAGAAGGCTAAGCAGTCCCTGTGCCTTTGACTTTGGGCGCTGGTGCCCCAACACTGGACCACACGAGAGGGCCCTTCCTGCTTCCCTCTCGTCACCTGTTTACCATCCTCAGCAGCTGGAAGCTGAAAGCAATTCCTCTCACCATCTAAGACTCATCATTATATTAAATTCCTACACGCCCTAGGTCTGAGCTTAGCAATAATTTTAAAAAGCTATTTGGGGTTGAGTAGGTAATGCTAGGGGTCTGGTGAGGAGAAAAAATTTGGCATTTTCTATCCCAGTTAACCTGCCTTATTTATATCATTCAGTCCCTGGCTTGTTGGATTTTCTTCCCCAATTCTGGAATCTTAGGTTGAGGGTCGTTCTGAGGATGACAAGTGTGATTATTTAGGTATATGGCTTTGCAGTTCTAGATTCGATGCCAATTGGGGGAAACTTTTAAAAACGGTATATGAAAATAGTGTTTATAGAATGTTATCTTTTGTGTAAGAAAGGGAGATACCACTATATTATGTGCTTGCTTATATTTTCAAAAAAGAAATAACGGTAGAATAAACAAATAAACAAGAAACCTAATGAAAATGATACTTCTAAGGGGAGAGAGAGAGAATAACATGAAGGAGATTGACATGGAAACAACACTTCTCTGAATGTGACTCATGATATGATTTTGGGTTTGGAACAATGTAAATGTTTTATGTTAAAAAAAAAATTAAAAAAAGAATTTTTCAACAATTGACAACGATCTGAAACAAATGAGCTTAACTCTATGTCACGTTGGTGGCTAATCATAAAAAGTAGAGAATTACTCCAAGTAGGGTGAACAGCCCTCCTGGTGTGACCAGGTTTTAGAATGGATCTGGGGAAACCCCTCAGTACTGGGCAAAACAAGGCTGTTGATGTCCGTAACAAGTGATGATAAAATCCAATATTTTGACTGTACATCCCTAGTGAAATCTATTCTAAGGACAAATAAGAACCAAGAAGAAATATTTAACTGCATCTGTAGACCTAGTGCTTTCTAAAGTATTGTTATTCTGAAACCATTATAGTATACTTGTAGTATAAGTATAGTATTGTGTAGCATAAGATAAATAAATAATTGTATTAAGATTGTTAGGAACCAGGGTTTTCAGTATGTAGGAAAAAGGATAAAATCAAAGAAGTTATATAAACCTTGTAGGTATCAGCATGGACTCATGATTTAATGCATATGTCTTAGCTCTGCCCACTGAAAAGGCAGGAATTAATGACAACTCAGTAGCAACAAACACCTGTAGCTCTTAGAGTTCCACCTGTAAACACCAGTTCCCTACTAAAGGGTATCAGTGCTTCTTAGAGAAATGGCTGATTTCAGAGCTGGGCAAGAAATGTCCAAGATGAACCTGTAATATCTTACTGTGCCCAAAACAAGGAAGCAATAAAAAACTAATAAAATCATGACAAAAAACACGATTAATCTTTTTTTAAAAAATAAATTTATTTATTTTTATATTTATCTATTTTTGGCTGCGTTGGATCTCTGTTGCTGAGTGCAGGCTTTCTCTAGTTGTGGCGAGCAGGGGCTACTCTTCGTTGTGGTGCGCAGGCTTCTCATTGCGGTGGCTTCTCCTGTTGTGGAGCACGGGCTCTAGGCATGCGGGCTTCAGTAGTTGTGGCTCGCGGGCTCTAGAGCGCAGGCTCAGTAGTTGTGGCACATGTGCTTAGTTTCTCCACGGCATGTGGGATCTTCCCGGACCAGGGCTAGAACCCGTTTCCCCTGCATTGCCGGGTGGATTCTTAACCACTGCGCCACCAGGGGAACCCCACTTGATTAATCTTGAAGGGGCTTTCACTGATGTGAGATGGGAAATTTGAATATCAAAAGGAAAAACGACTGCAATGAATTGAAAACATTAAATGCATAAAAATTATGAGCCCATCTGAAGCAAACAAACAATCAAAAACAAATTTCTTTGGTCATTCCCTAAGGCAACAAATCAGAACTTTGAAAATAAAGGGACAAAGTCAGGCAGTTTTTCTGCTTTTCCTGTATAAATTTAATTTTAGAGCAACCAAATACCTGATGAGGAAAAATTCTTTCTTATGTAAAAATTACAGCTAATAAATTCAGAAGGGATAACTGAATTAGAAAATCATCATTTGGGGAATCTTTAATGAAATAATGAGTCTAGGCAATAATCTTCAATGGATGCCAAAACCATTAAGTAAAAAGTTAATGGTCAAGAGAATAAGAATATATGCCACAGGCCAGGAGAAAATATTTGCAAAGACATGTCTAATAAAGGACTGTTACCCAAAATATACAAAGAACCCTAAACCTCAAAACTCAACTTAAACCTCAAAACTCTACCCTTAAACTCTTAAAACTCAACTTATCTTATTGATAATGAACAACTCGATTAAAAAAATGGGCAAAAGGCTCTGTTCTGATTCTGGAACGGAGGGCACTCCAGGAGAATCTAAGAATTTAGGACAAAAAGAAAATGGCAATTACATCATGTATGCAAGAGCAACATCTGTGGACAAACTTAACAACAATAAATTCTCACTCTGTAGTATTAGAAATGTAAGTCAATTTCTTGAGAAGAAGAGAAACAACTGTTTTGTTGAATCTGGCCAACCTATTTGTGGAAATGGAGTGGCTTTTAGAATGAACAGATACCTTATCAAAGATGTACAGATGGAAAACAAGCATATGAAAAGATGCTCAACATTATACATCATTAGGAAATTGCAAATTAAAACAATGAGTTACCACTGTTTACCTGTTAGAAAAATAAAGCTTTTTTTTTGTTCCTTAATAGTAACTTTCCCATGTGGTGACCCATCACCCCTAAATACTTTAGTGAGTATTTCCTACAAACAAGGACATAATGCTATTAAACTACAGTACAATCACCTAAATCAGGCTATTAACATTGGTATATTACTTTCAAGAACTGAAAAGGGATTTCTTTTTATCCTCCTTGCAAGTCAACATGTTAGCGTGTCAGTTTCACGGATATGGGCAGAAGTCATAAGACTCCTGGGTCAGAGACAAAGGACTTAATTACTCATTGTGCAGCAAGTTGTAGGAACAACATGTTTGTGTCAGTTTTTCTTATCTCCAGGTCCTATGGGGGCAACATGGCTAAGCTCAGATCATTGCAGGCACACATAGTGGGTTGCCTTACAGGAGAGGAGCCCTGAACTTAGGGGACTCAAATGTTTTATTTATTTTTTAAAATTTCTATTTATTTTTTTTGCCATGCCACGCAGCTTGCAGGATCTTAGTTCCCCAATCAGGGATCGAACCTGTGACCCCTGCAGTGGAAGCGCAGAGTCTTAACCACTGGATGGCCAGGGAAGTCCCTCGAATGTTTTCAAATGGGCAACAAGTGTACCTGCTCTTTGATTTGCAGGGAGTCACTATCTCTATCTTCTTAGGTTGTTTGCTATACAAACATTCTTGAAAAGCGAGCCTGGAATAAAGGGCAATGAGTGCTTCTGCTTACAAGATGTACATACATGTAATTATACCCCAGTACTGTAGTACTGGTTGCAGTTTTCTTCATTTCAGTCTTCCTGAAAAAAGTCATGTCTAACAGGAGCCATAAAAGTTAGCTAGCAGGCATTTGGGGATGGAAGATTAGCAAGGCAGGCACGTTGGGGTGGGAGGTATAGGAAGAGAGTGTTTCTGGCAGAGGGAACAGCATGAGTAAAGAAAAGCCCAGCAGCCATGGAGTGCCTAGGGAATACTAAGAGCTAAGCACAGCCCGAGCATAGGCAACAGGACAGTGGGGAGGAGGAAGGGGCTTCAGCTTAGGTTGGAGAGGCAGGCCCACTTTGAGGGACCTTGTAAGTCCTGAGATGCCGTTGAACTTGATCCTGAGTCCTTGAAATGGTTTAAGCTGGGGAGTGGCATGATCAAACACGTGCTTTTAAAAAGGCCATTTGGGCTGCAGCTGCAAGCGGACTGGATTCAGCCCAAGGTTAATTTTTTCCACTTGGTTTCCTGCAGTCAGGTTCCGGGAGATGGGGATGTATTGAAATTCTGGCACGTGGTGGTTAGGACCGTCCTTGAAGATGAGCTGATCTAGGGCCAATCTCATGGCCCCTCCCCCAATCCCAACCCCAGCATTCTGATCCAGGCGCCCACAGTTCTGATGAATGTCAAAGGCTGACTTGAAGAGGGAAGAGGAAATGATTAATTAGTCCCTTATACTCCAGGTCAATTCACTGAAGAGCAAATCTCTACAGGGTGAGCCAGATTTTCAAACAAATTTGCCTTGTTTATCAATGTACCTTTTTCTTTTCATTGTTCATAATGCGTACATGAATTTTTTGGATGGAATTATTTTTAGCAGGTTTAAAAGATTTTCATGAAATATCAGTTGATTAGTTTGAAGTTTTACTTTGGTTTACTTTTAACTTAATTTTAGTTCAAGTCTAGCTGTATCTTTGTGACCAAAGTTCACTATATTCCAGATTTTTCTATATTTTAAGTCAGTGACTATGGGGAATGAGAATTTCATTGGTATTTCAAGTTAGATTGAATGTATTTTGGATGACAAGAATTTTATGAATGCTAGGACAGGTTTCTCTATTTCAGTACATTTTATTTCAGTTCACTGTCTTTAGTATGTCTCTTAATTCACAGATCTGTAAATCAGCTAGTTCAAATAAATATTTTGCCTGTATTTTAAGCTCTTGAGAAGGGGTTAGTGTCTGAAATGTAAGACACATACAAAATTGAAATTTAGATGAGTTGGACTGACAAATCTGTTTCTAAACAGTTGGGGTGAACCAGCTGTGGCACACCAAAAACCAAGTCTGCACTATAGCTTTAACGACAAGCTGGCAATCCTTAAAGGCATTTGAAACCATTTAATGTACCATAATTTGCCATTAAACTTTAAAATTAATTGTCTTCTTTTATTTTGATCCTTACAGGTTAGCAAATTGAGTTAATCATCCTGCTTACTTTATAAAACATTGTCGTCATTGACCCATACAAGGTCCTTCTCCTGTTTTATTATATTTTATATTTTCTCTTCATCTCCAGTCTCCACTCCCATTCACTGCCTCCGTGGGGACTCTCTCTAATGTGTTTGCTCTATGTCCTTAAAATGAGTGGATCCTCACTAGTGTTTTGTATGTTTGCTTTTGATTTACACACATAGAATTGTGTTATAAATATCCTTCTGTTTCTTACTCTGTTTTAAAGATCTATCCATGTTGATCTTTGTATATTCAGTTCGCTGCATCCAACTGCTGTTTTGTATTCTACAGGATGCAACCAAACCATTTTACTATCCGTACCCTAGCAATGGACCTCTAGGTTGTCTCCAGATCTCCTCTACCAGAAACAATTTTCTGATGCACATCCTTATACACATGCCCTTACTGAAGAATGAGACAATTTTTCTGGAGTATACACCAAGAGGCCGATTGCTACATCACAGGGCATAAGCACATGTAATGTCACTAAGTATTGTCAGCTTGTTTCCCCGAATGGCTAACCAGTTTAGACAATCACCAGAGGCAGGGCTGGGAAATGGAGGGAAAATTTAAGGGAGTGCCAACAAACTTAGTAATAAGATAATATTTTTTAATTGAACTATAGTTGATTTACAATATTGTGTTGGTTTCAGGTGTACAGCAAAGTGATTCAATTCTTTTTTAAATTAATTAATTATTTATTTTTGGCTGCCTGGGTCTTCGTTGCTGTGCACCGCGAGCTTTCTCTAGTTGCAGTGAGCAGGGGCTACTCTTCCTTGAGGTGCACGGGCTTCTCATTGCTGTGGCTTCTCTTGTTGTGGAGCACGGGCTCTAGGCACGTGGGCTTCCGTAGTTGTGGCACGTGGGCTCAGTAGTTGTGGCTCATGGGCTTAGTTGCTCCACGGCATGTGGGATCTTCCCGGACCAGGGCTCAAACCTGTGTCTCCTGCATTGGCAGGCGGATTCTTAACCACTGCCCCACCAAGGAAGTCCCGTGATTCAGTTTTATATGTAAATTTTTCCAGATAATTTTCCATTACAGGTTATTATGAGATATTGAATATAGTTCCTTGTGTTATACAGTAAATCCTTGTTGCTTATCTATTTTGTGAATAGTAGTTTGTGTCTGTTAATCCTAAACTCTTAATTTATTCCTCCCCCCACCTTTTCCCTTTGGTAACCATGTTTGTTTTCTATGTCTGTGAATCTGTTTCTGTTTTGTATATATAGATGCATTTGTATTATTTTTTAGATCTACAGGTAAGTGATATCATGTAATATTTGTCTTTCTCTGTCTGACTATTACTTCACTAAGTATAATATTCTCTAGGTCCATCCATGTTGCTGCAAATGACCATGTTACATTCTTTTTTATGACTAATATTCCATTGTCTTCTTAAGCCAACTATCTATTGATGGACACCTGGGTTGTTTCCACGTCTTGGCTATTGTGATTTCTCCAAAGAAGACATACAGATGACCAATAGGCACATGAAAAGATGCTCAACATCATTAATTATTAGAAAAATGCAAATCAAAACCACAACGAGGTATCACCTCACACTGGTCATAATGCCACCATCAAAAAGTCTACAAATAATAAATGCTGGAGAGGGTGTGGAGAAAAGGGAACCCTCCTACACTGTTGGTGGGAATGTAAATTAGTGCAGCCACTATGGAAAACAGTATGGAGTTTCCTTAAACAGAAAATAGAGCTACTGTATGATCCAGCAATCCCACTCCTGGGCATATATCTGGAAAAGATGAAAATTCTAATTCAAAAAGACACATGCACCCCAATGTTCACAGCAGCACTATTTAAGATAATATTTTAATGCAATATTTTTAACAATAAAATTAATGCAAGAAATCCAGTATGCACCAAATTTTAATATTTAAAAATAAAGACAACATCCAACCCTATACTTGCACGACTTTCAGATCCCCCTTCAGGAATGAGGAATTTAATCCTCCAGCTACTGCGAAGAGTGCTGGAAGAGGGTCTTTGGCCGTCAGCCCTTTTAGGAATGTTCTCAGCTGGAAAAAACTACCAGTGAGCCATCGTCCAATTGAGGGGATATAAATCTCTTACACCCTGGCTGGGTCAACTCTGAGGGGTGAGCCCAGCTTTAGTGTCCCCCGTGGGGCTGGCTGAGGCTTTCTTTGGGACAGCAATGCAACTCGTGTCTCCTGTCTCCTCTCTACCTCCCTCCACAGATGTTGATCCTACCAGCACTTCCCAATAAATGTCTTGCACACTAAGTTTAAGCAGAGAGTTTGTTATTTGGAGATTCCAACTTGTGTCACTTGCCAATATTTGGTATTATCTTCCTGTGCAGTATTTGTCATCCTGATGTATGTAAAGTAGAATCTCAGTGTTTTAAAAGTTTTCATTGCTTTGATTATTAGTGAGGTTGGACATCTCTGTATACGCTTTGTAACCAGTAGGGCTTTCCCTTCTGTGAACTGCCTCTCCACACCCTTTGCCCATTTTTCCATTTATACTATAAACTTCATAATATAGAGTTGTTGTGAATTGATACTTTGGTGAGCTGGCCGTTCAGCAGTTTAATTTTAGCAATTTGACTTTCAGCAAATTAGCTTTCTGTGCATTCCATGAAAACTTTGTGGTTAATAGAAAAGTTTGGCAAATTAAGTGAATTGATCGTTCAGCAAATTGAATTTTGGTGAATTGACTTTAGGTGAATTGACCTTTCTCTACTGAGGATTTCTGCACTGCTAACTCTCCTTAACAACCTTCCTTGAGAACTTTCCGTGAGATTTGTAGAACCCAACAGTGGGGAGCATGTACATGGAAGACCCCTCCTCTTATAATCCAAACCCCCTACCGTGCTTCCTCCTCTTCCCCTTTCCACTTATATTTGATCGGTATGCTCCTCTGCTTGGTACCCTCCCGTAGTTTCCCTTCCCTCTGTTATAGCACAAGATGCCTTTTGCCATTTGACCTTGGCCATCTACTTTTGCTCCCTCCTCCTTTCAGCGGTAACACGCTCAAGGTTACCTACATTCAGCCGCCTCTGCTGTTCCTCAGACCCAACATGGCTCTCTCTTGTCACAGAAAAACAGCTTAAAAGGGCTGACTAGAGCTTTCGTCTCACATTCTCTCCTCAACCTATTCTTGATGGATTCCACTCCCAATGCCCAGCAGAGACTGCTTTTGCAAAATGCTGAATGACCACATGAGGTAGAAAGCAGTAGTCATCTGACCATTCAGTAATACACTTTCTGTACAGCTACTTGCTCTTCTTGAAACGGCCTCAGCTCTTGGCCTCAGTGACACCACACTCTCTCAGTTTTTTGTTTGAATTCCCTGTTTCTTTTTCCCTTTTGTGGATGTCTCCTCCATTTGGTCTCTAAATGGAGGAGCTCTCCAGGGCTTGAAGCTGGCCCCTTCTTCTTTTCCACCTACATTCTCTCCCTAGGAGATCTTACTGTATGCCATGAGCTTAATAATATCTTTATTTGCTTTCTCCTCAAGCCAAGCTCACCCCACATTTGAGTGTGTGCATTAGCTATTTCCCTGGCCTGAGCAACCCTCTTCCCCACCGCCTTCCCACCCAGACCCATGTTTGCATGTCTGGCTCCTTCATGTCATTCAGATATGATTTTAAATGTCATTTCCTCAGAGAGGACTTCTCTGATTATCCAGTTTAAAGTAGCTGCCCAATCACTCTTTACCACACATCACCCCATTTTAACTCTCTGTACAATTCTTAATGGTTTTCTGATTTTTTGTTAATTAAGTCTTTACTTTCTGTCTACCCCAGAGAGAATATAAATCCCCATGTCGGTACAGATTTTATCTGTCTTGTTAGGCAATCAATAAGTAAATAAATAAATCTATTTTAAAACACTTTAGCATATACAGTTTGATGTTATGGACATGCCACTTCAGGTAAGTTGTATACAACTTTACCTCAGGCTACCGGCATTTTCACCGGAAATGCACAGTCCCGGGAAGACCAGCAAGCTTTCTACTTCGGAATGCCATATATCCTAGAGCAGTTCTGTCCAACAGAAATGTAACGTAAGCCACATACTTAGTATGAACTTTGCTAACAGTCACTTTTAAAATGTTAAGAAACAGGTGAAATTAATTTTTGTAATATATTTTACTTAACCCAATATATATAAAATATTATTTTGACATATAAAATTATTAATGAGCTACTTTATTTTATTTAGTTTGTTTGTACTAAGTCTTCCAATTTTGGCGTGTATCTTACACTTATAGAATATCTTACTTTGGCTTAGCTGAAGCGTCCACAGCCACACGTGGCTAGTGGCTACCATATTGGATAGCACAGCTCTACAGAGTTTACCACAGTGCTCCTTGTTAGCTAGATCTTTTTTTTTTTTAAGCATTTTTAAAAAATATTTATTTATTTTTTTCTTAAAGAGTTCCTGACTTATTTATTTATTTACTTAATTTTTTTGGCTGTGTTGGGTCTTTGTTTCTGTGCGAGGGCTTCCTCTAGTTGTGGCAAGCAGGGGCCACTCTTCATTGCGGTGCTCAGGCCTCTCACTATCGCGGCCTCTCTTGTTGCGGGGCACAGGCTCCAGACGCGCAGGCTCAGTAGTTGTGGCTCACGGGTCCAGTTGCTCCACGGCATGTGGGATCCTCCCAGACAAAGGCTCTAACCCACGCCCCCCGCACCGGCAGGCAGACTCTCAACCACTGCGCCACCAGGGAAGCCCTGTTAGCTAGATCTTGATCAACACCTGAGGATGTGCAAAGTAGCGTTGTCAATGGCCAGCATTTTTTCCCCCGTTGGTGAAATTGATGGCCTCTTAAATAACAAGATGAATATTTAAAATGAACTTTCATGGTGAAATTGAAGGTGTTAAATGTGGAATTGCCAAAATATTTTAAAGATGCTTTTCACTCCAGGATACCGAATATAAGAATTAGGAGACCTATAGCTTGCATTTGTAGGGATGGCCCTTGAACCTGAATTCCTAAATGGTCCCAAGTCCAGCCATTGGTTTAGGAGGATTTATGGTTGCTTGATGCCGACTCCAAGGCTAACAGCATCCTGTCTCTGGAGTGTGGTTCTGTCTAGCTGAACTGAAATTGTCGTGTAAGTGGTGGTCTGAGCACACAAGGCACCCAAAAGGACAGAGAGCTGCCACTTCGTATAGCTGACAGACAGGAACTGCTTTGTGCTTCCTTGTTAATGAGTATTTCTTTATAAATGCTGTATGTTTGGCAGATTTTTTTCTGATGCTTGCTTTCTTGGTAGTTGTAAGACTGAGAAAGTAACTAAAGCCTCAGACTTCTTCAGCAGGGATTATTTAGCAAAGTGAATTAAAAGGTCGCCTATGACCCAATGGGCTTCGGGCAGTTCATAGCGATCCTCACAGAAAACAGCTTCTCAGCCATTGACGCTCAGCTCAGCTGAAGCTCGACCTCCTCCCCAGGTGACATCAGCCTCCTTCCCTTGGCTCACAATGCACCTTTCTCAAAGGTCCTCTGCGTTGCAATTATTTTTATGTACGTATGCGTATTATATTGTAATTACTTTTATGTGTGTGTCCCTCACCGGACTGTTAACTCCTCCAAGGGCGCGGGTCTTATCTTCTAATCTTTGTATAACTAACAAACTCAAATCAATGCTTTGCTCTCAATATGCATTTAGTAATCGTTTGCTGGATGAATGAACTAATGAACCACAGAATATACTCCATTTAATGCCAAGGAGATGCTCAACGTGGAAAGGAGACACGAGATGGGTCCGCCTCAGTGCCTTGTAATCGAAGTTAGGCAGTCAATAGACAAGAGGGGAGATCAGAGATGGCCTGAGGTGACAGAAAATGGCAGAAGTTGGTAGCAGTTTTCTTAATTTCTCCATTAATGAGTGGTGTGTTTTTTTTTATTTTTAGCTTTTTAATCCATTATCTGACTTCATTTAGCTCATTCAGTCTTTTCCATCTTTGGGTTGACTAACTGTGGATCTCGGCTATGATTGTCTTTATTAGCTTGGTAATGACTTTATTGGGTTTCGGGGTCATTAATCTCTTGTTAATGTTTGCAAATTTGACAAACAGATGCAAAATATTCCCCTTCACTCAAAAGTTGATCTAAAATTAATTGTAGTACGTTTTTTGCCTTCAGGGTTTGTATCAAAAGGTACACTTTATTTTAAATTAAGTGATTTTTATAACCTTCCTCTGAAAATTTAAGAAGGGTGCTTGCTCTTTTAATCTAGGTAATTATCTCTCCGGTTTTGAATTAGCTTTTCTTTTTGGCTGTGCTGGTTGCCTTCGGCGTTTTGCCATCTCTGTGTCTTCTGTATCTAGTCACAGTTTGTCATGATGTCCATGCCTTTTAGCTTTTCATTCCCTCCAGAGACCCAGCTATAAAGCCAGACCTTTTAAAAATTTTGTCACATGCTTCCACTTTTGGGAAAGTTCACATTCTGTGGCTTTTTTGAAGTTATCCTTTTTTTTTTCTTCTTACACTGATGTCTACACTCCCCTGAGGGAAGTTATTTCTCTTGGCTTCACTCGTTCCTGTTACTTTAGTGGCCCACTCTGATTCCAGAAGGGAAGAATTATGACTTCCAGTTCCAGAAAAAAAAAATGAAGAGAAGACGACACAGCCCATCAGGAGGCTACTGAAAGTATTGGCCTCAAACCTGGAAGCTTCTGATCTGCAATTAGAAGCCCTATGGCGAGGCACCTCCTTCTCATCCTGATACTTTGGCTAGTCTTGTGAATCAGGAGCATATGACTCCTTGAAAAGTATAGATCACAAAACTTTATGAAACCGCTCTAATGTTTAAAGCCAGGAAACCACAACGCATAGAAAGAGAGAGAGAATGAAAGAGAGGGATGACTAGCAAACTGGAAATAATCATGTTTACTCAATGAGAAGAAAACTGTGAGTGACAATCATAATGACTCCTCTTATTCATCATGGTCTTTACATTGATTGGAATTTGAAATAAAGAGTAGCTGGATTTTGTTCATTGGTTGGAAGGTTGGACTTCAACAGATCTTAGATTTTTGCCCTTAGTGGTAATAGAAACACAGAGGCTTAACACTAGGATGAACCCTGAATAGTGGCTAGTCATTTAGCCCAATGTCATCAAACTGGGATCTAAGGGAGGGAAAAGCTTCAAGGAATCCATGAATGTTTGATTCAAGCCTCATTTTTAAAGTATTAGTAAACATTTAAAAAGCTGAGACTTTAAAAAACTACACATCAAAAAAAATGAAAAAACCCTACATATCCATCCCAATATGCAATATACCAAATTTAACATATTAGAGACCATCGATGCCATAATGTGTTGTAAGTTAACACAATAATCAGACCTGCAATGTAAGAATAGTTACTATTTATAATATGCATAGGATGCACTAGGAATAATGCTAACTAGTAGCCAATTGACTAATAACTATATGACTATTTATTTGATTATTTAATCATAAGTCATTTAATAATGTCTTCCTCACAGTGTTTTTATGATAATTAAATGAGAAGATGCACATTAACTATTGAGTATAGTACTTGGCACATAGTAAGCATTCAATATATATTAGCTGTTATTAATTCTCACAAACATTTCTGTGAGGATGTTTTTACCACCATTATATTATCTGTCATTCACTTTAAAATTCTTCAGTGTAGTGTGTATTAACTTTAATCTCTATCCTGGGGACATTAGTTAACATTTGCAGTTCCCTAAAAAGAAACTATATAACCCAGCGGGTTAGTTAGCATTTTAAAGACTCGAATCCAAAACTCAGACTCCACTGTCATTATTTCTGAACAACACCAGAAGGTTTTCTAATTAGCATAATGGATGTTAGAAATGACATTTCATTGGAGAAATGAATAGTTTTCAAGAATGAGTGAACTGGCTAGAAATAATGAATAGGTGCTCCTGCCCTTGAATGGGTAGGAAATAAGAACCTAGCTAGCGCAATAGCCTACGCCCTTCGAACCCTGTGTTTAGGATTCTGATTTCTTCTAAATGTAGCATTTCATGGAAGATCATGTCAACTGACGGCCCAGACGGTTAGCTGAGCAAAGCTGCTGGAATACTGCTGCACCTGCCCGAAGTGAAACTTTCACACAAGGTGCTTTCAAAGTGTCTAAAAGGGCAGAGAGTTAGCACTTCCCTGACCCTTCATAAAATAACACTGAATGGCTATTTAATTAGTGCTTGTATGTTGCAGAATGTGGTATTATAACATATTTTCTGTGTCCAGGATGCTGTGGGAGAGACCTGCTTCTCCCTGTTGGAGCTTACCTCTGCCTTCTGGCAAGAACTTCGTAATTGTAAACAACCAGATTGGCTTGGTTAGTTCTTGACAATCCTCATTTGTAAAATTGAGGCTGAAAGAGCTGAAGAATCTTGCTCAGGGTCATAGTTAGTGGAAGTGGTGCTGGGCTACTTCAAAGTTTATGCTCCTAACCAGCGTGTTCCAGTGCCTCTCAGAGAATTTATTGAGTGAGTAACTGCCATGTGATGATTATATCATATCATAGATTGTTTTAGCAGTTTCTGTAAGCTTTGTGTATTTCTAGTCTGACTTCTGTACTGTGATAAGGCAGGCATGTGGTTGTTAGATACTGTTCATGATTCAGACGTCAAACAAAATGTCCTGATCGTCTCTCTAAATTCTGAATTAGTCCAGCTGAAGAGTATCCAGAGATATCTAAGAGGACAGTGAAAACACCACACCATTTACAATTCTATGCACCAAAAACAAAATAAAAATATAACTCGAATGCCGAGGCTGGTATTAGATGATACCTGTCATTCACCACTTCAGATGTCAATTTTCGATCTTCAACATACAGCTTCATGTTCTCATGGATGACCTTATAACAAGCAGGTTTTAGACATCTGAAACTATAAAATAATAACATACTTCTGGATTCAAATCCCAGTGTTAATTATTCAAGCTGTGAAAGATTTGTTAAATAATTTAACCTTTCTGAACTTTGGTTTAGTGATATGCAAAAGGGCTACTACTATAAAAGATGGAAAAGGTTCCTATGAGAATTAAATAAATTAAAATATGTGAAGCATCTAGCACTTCAATGTATGAAAGCCATGATTTTTATTACTCTTCTTATCTTTACTGTTCAGTCCCATGTTCTGTCTAAAGAAAGAATATTCTTTCCACCAATCTTGTAATTAGTAAGCTTCCTTGAATGCTTCCAGTGACAGGGAGATAACTACTTCACATTCCATTGAGTTCATATCTATGCTGGGAAAATTCCTACCTGCTGGTTCTAGTTCTGCCCTTACATCCACAAAGCAGCCCTTTAGCTATTTCAAATGACATCTTCACATGAGATGGGAGGGTCAGCCAAAGAGAACAACCTGAGTTTGGCCTCATCCTGTATGATTACATAAAGCAGGTTACATAGAACTTGCCCCAAGCAAGGGCAACCAACCCAGCCAAGCTGAGTGATTATGTATATATATATACCAATAACCAGAGTTCTCAAAATATTTAGACTCTAAGCAAGGTGGTGAGTGGCTTTCCAGGGAGAGCAATTTGAAAAGTCAGGGCAATCCTTCTTTCTTTTGTGACTCGGAGGCTGTTTGTCCTCAGGATCCTCAACTAAATGCTAATCCCCCTGAATGATTAACCTTCTAATAATGATTGCTACACTTTATGGTCTGTTATGGGCTAGGCACACATGTGCGCATTACTCCCATCTCATAAATAAGGAGCTGAGGCTTAGAGGGGAACATGCACAAAGACGTACATTTAGTGATGGAGCTGGGCTTCCAACCCAGTCTTGCTGAATCCAAAGCCCACGTTCTTATCTCCTGAGCAGTTGTGAGTCACTTGAAGAGTCTTAGTGATGTTTCCTGGTAGCTAATTTCAGCATGAAGAAGTAAAAAGCTGCCTCAGAGTTGTTACTTTTCAAATATACCAAATATTAACATTTTAGGTATTAAATTTAGCTGAGGTTTTCATCGATATGTTTTATTTTAAAATATAGTAAAGGAATTGTCTGAACATTATTTCTTCCTTGGAGGCTCAGAAATCAAACTTTCATTTGGGATGAAAAAGAACGTGATCTATAGGATAGTTTTACACTCCAGAGTCGGCGCCCGTGCACGAATTTGCTCAAACTGTAGCTCCGTGCCTGAAACTTCTACAGCGGTTGTCAGCTAACACTTTCGCTTTCACAGCATAAGAGGGATAAAGAAACGTTGGGACTCTGAACACCGGTAATACTTCAATAATTCTTATTGTCAGAAGGAGATGCAGCAGAATATAATGGTTAAGAGCATGGGCTCTGAAACTCCACAGTGAGTTTGATCTTGGCCCTGATCGCATCTCAGCAGCGTGAACTGGGAGGTGTTCCTTCTTCCCTGGGCCTCAGCTGCTTCCTTATCTGTAAAGTCAGGGTAATCATAGTGGAATTGTTGTGAAGGTCAGATATGTACAGATCCTGAGCGTGTAATAAGCACTTTATAAGCATTTGCTCTTCTTACTTTTACTCCAGAAAATTTTCGGGCATTGCATGGTCTATGTGGTAACCTGCGGTACCTCGGACTAAACCTATGTGTACCTGTAAATTAATTTTCCCTGCAAATGTGTGTGCGTAGGGGGAGGAAGCAAGGGAAAAGGGGGTGGTGATTTAGCATTTAAATTAATCTAATGAATTAATCTAATTAGGAGTCCCCACCACAGAGGTGGCAGTTTAAGAATTTCAAGTATCATTAAGAAAATACACACCAGAAGGTTCATGAACTGGTATACGGATGTACCACATTTTTTTTTCCATTGGTGACATGAGTGTTGTTTAAGATATGAGTTTGGCTAGAAAGTTTTAGCAAGCCCCACTGCCCTTACCTGAAGGAAGAGTAAGAATCCTCGTACTTTCAGAGCTGCATCTCCATCCTGAGCTCTGTTTGCTCTTGCATCTGCCTCTCTGTTAACAGAGGGCTCTGTCCCGTGATGCATTTGGAAGGTGGGCTAATCCACCAGTCAGAATCCTATGGACAGGCTACAAGTGAGCTTCCCACGCAAGGTGCAGTCAGAAGGCTGCGGATGAAGAATAGGGCTTCTCTGCACTTACAAGAACAGGGCGTATGGCTGTTTTTGTGCCTGCCTGCCAATCAATGTTTATACTTTAACAAAAGGCTGGTCTAGGACACGCTTTCATTGAAACATACCACCTTACTGGGGGAGGTTGGAGAAGAGGGAATTGATGACTTTTATCCACCTCAATGGCCAGAGGCAGCTAATTCTTACCAGAAGAACCGCGACTGTTGAATGGCGAAATTGGTTTAGGCCAACTCCCAACACTGAGATAGATATCTTATGTATAGAACGCAGCATGTACTTGATACTCTCCCTCTTCTCATTCCCCGAATCCTGCCATTCCTACCTGAGCGCAAGAAGGTAGGCCTGCAACCAATTCATTCGTTTCTTCAACAAATATTTAGAGCATGCACTCTGAACCAGGCACTGTGTCAGGTGCTGGGGAGTATGCAGTAGTGTACAAGACAGAGAGCAATCCTGCCCACATGGGGCAGACAGTCCAGTGAGGAAAGACAATGAACAAATAAGTAGTAGTGACCCTGCCTCTCCCCGTCCCCTGACCCTGCAGCAGTACCACAGAGCAAGATGGAAGTGGGCTGGCTTTGTGGGGGGGAGATGGGTCCCATCTTGGGGAAGCTATCTCCTTATGAGCAGTCACAGGGTTCCAGGAAATGGTTTGTCCCTGTGCTTCAGAACAGTTCTCCAAGGCACACGAGCAGTAAACAAACAGGAAACAGGAAAAACCTGCCTTTAAAAACAAAAGAAAAACAAAGTCACCAAAGAGCCGACTCCTAGGTGGTGAACTTCACAGCAGTGTTATATTTGTTCTGGGCAGAGACTGTACTGGGGCTCTCCACCTCCATGAGACCACTGTGGTTTTCTACGTAAAGATGTGTCCTATTTGAGAAAATCTCAAGCTTAAGATTGCCTTTCAATATTCAGAAACAAACAATTAGCTCAGCCTCGACCTAGCCCGACTCTCAAACTTCTCACCGGTTCCCTCTTATTTCAACCTTCTTTAGATTCAGGAGCTTGTTAACTTGCAGATCTTTCCTTGCCTCCCTGCCGCACTCCTCCCCACCCAGCCCACCTGCGTCCACTGCTTCCTGGGTAAGTGACTTCTTTTCTCCCAGGGACAATCTTTCTCTTCCCCTCATTGTCATTCAAAGCTTCTGGGTCTCTGTTTTTCCAATATTCTAGGTCATGCCTTTGTCTTTTATTATCCTGTCTCCTTTCCCCTTTAATAATTGCATTCACCCTCATTCAATAATAAAAATAAAAAGGGAGAGTAATTTAGGATTTACTTGTATGATCCAGGAAAAAAGTCATTTTGGTGTTAATGCAAGCACAGAGGAGGCTTGCCGTAGGAAATATATGACCTAGACTTTTAAATTTAGGAAATAGATTAATTATACATATATATTAATAAATATATTAATATATATTAATTATATATATTAATAAATATATTAATATATATTAATTATTAATTAACAATAATGTGATTATTCATCTCACAAAAGTATTACAATGTTACTGATGGGAGTATTATATCTATTTTTAAAACTCCAGCAAGGTAAACCATTTTAAATAATAAGCTCCCAGAACACTTTAAAATAGGATTTGAGTTACACATATTTTACTTACAAATTTTGGGGACAATATACTTTTTAAGTGAATCACATCAATATAATATTGAAATATAAAAGCAAAAATCAAAAAAAATCTCAGCTGGTTAGAACCTCTTTGGGGTCATTACAGTCTCTCATGATAATTAGCAATGACTTTAGGTGTTGAGATAAACAGAGCCTTCACACTTATTACTTACTTACTTTAATGATTAAATATTTATCTAGCTGCCAGCTATTTGTGAGGGATGGGTAGGTTCTCCCCCCCTCCCCTACAAAGTATAAGACTAGGTACCTACTCTCAAGGTTACTTACAATCTAGTCATGAAGATAAACCTTATGCTTAGAGAAAGTGAATCAAGATCTCAAGGATGATGCAATACGTGCCACTTGAGAGGTGCAGTTAGATAGCGGTGTATCAGTCCCCAGGAAGGCTGATTGGCAGGCCCAGTGGATAAGATTCACTCCATGTTAGTGTCTGGATCACCTTTTTTTTTTTTTTTTAATTGAACTATAGTTGTTTTACAACGTTGTGTTAATTTCTGCTGTACAGCAAAGTGATTCAGTTATACATATATATAAATTCTTTTTCACATTCTTTTCCATTATTGTTCATCATGGGATAGTGAATATATAGATCATCTTAATTACTGCAAGTAGTTTTGGCCTGTTTTTAACTCTTGCTCTGTATCTTTACTCTTTTCGATTTAATTTATTTAAGTTGGCAATATAGATGTACATGGTAACATATTTTAATAGTTCAAAAATATACAATGAAATGAGTCCTTATGAACACATATCCTGATCCAGCAGCAACAATCAAGGTCAGCTGTTTACCCCAGAAAATGACCCCGGGAGGGATCACCAGGAGGCCAGTAACTTTTACCTGAAATGATATTTACACCACCCGGCAAATGACGAAGAAAAGATTCCTTCAGCTCTGGACATAGTAGCAATCAAAATTTCCATGGCAAAGCAGCTGCATGGCACAGGGAGATCAGCTCGGTGCTTTGTGACCACCTAGAAGGGTGGGATAGGGAGGGTGGGAGGGAGACGCAAGAGGGAGGGGATATGGGGATATACGTATGCATATAGCTGATTCACTTTGTTATACAGCAGAAACTAACACAACACTGTAAAGAAGTTATACTCCAATAAAGATGTTTAAAAAAAAAAAATTTCCATGGCAGGGCTGACATGAACACAACCCAAAAGGAAATGCCAGCGTATCTGTCTTACATCTGGCTGCCACTATTTAAGGGTTATTATAACATCCAACAATGCTCTGTGTCAGTAATTTAAGCCCTTGTAATTATAACCAAACTGTACCCCCAAATAATACATTAATGTTGATTTTTTTCCATCCAAAAATATACATACAGTGAAAACTTGGTCTCCCCATACCCTCTTTCACTCCCCATACCCATCTTCACCCTACTGCTTCTCTCCCTAGAGACAACCACTGCTCCTGGTGCCTCATGTGTCCCTCCAGAGTTAGTTCTACACATGTACAAACATACAGAAATGACCATGGATTCTACATAGCAGTCCAGATCTTACTTTTTTTTTAACTTAAAGACTTACCTTGGAGATCATCTTGTTTCAGTGCTCATGGATCGGCCTTATTCTTTTTAAAGCTGAGTATTATTTCAGTGTATATATGTGCCATGATTTGTGTCACCTCTGATGGCTGTTTAGGTAGTTCCTGAGTCTGCACATTTATTTTTTATTTTTAATGCTTTTATTGAAATATTATTAATATCAATTAAAATGCAGAGATCTTAATGTTCAGTTTGATGACTTTTGGTGATTATATACAACCATTAACCACCGCCCAAGATAAAACACAAAATATTTCCATCTTTACAGAAAGCTCCTTTGTCCCTCCACAGTCTCTCCTGCCTCACAACTGTTCTGATTGCCGTCATCATAAATTAATTTTGTCTGTTCTTGAACTTCAAAGATTGGATTCATACAGAACGTACTCTCTTGTGTCAGACTTCTTTCACTCAGCATCATGTTTTTGAGGTTTGGCCACGTTCCTTGCAGGTTTATTCTTAGTTTATACAAGCTGATCTAAATAAATAACATTCAAATGTTATTTCATCTCATTAAGAGACATTAGGACCTTCGAAATGGTTAAACAAAGATTTGAAAAGAGTCATGAATTAATAATAAGCTTCACTGAAAAAGACCTCAGGATTTTAGATGACTCTAAGCTTGGTATGTGTCAGCTCTTTGATATGTAACAAAAAAGTCGATATGATTTTCTGGGATTCCATAATTTTACACCCTTCCTCTTTTAAGTGCATGACTTCCTTAATTTCTAATATGTGTTTTGAAATTTTTGCTTGATGACAATAATAGTCATAACATAATTATATTCAATGTTACTGAAGATGTAGGCATAGAAGATTTATTGGAGTGAATGCACAATAAACTCAAGATTGACTGTGGTAAACACCCTCCATTGCCTACATGAGAGTCATTCCTTCCCTCCCCCATCACCCTAGCTAGTAGAGGCTTTCATTTGCTCAATTTCCCTTGCTTTGGGGAGTATAGGTCTTGTCCCAACCCCAGAGGCTGAATCAAGCATACCAAGGATGGCAGAACTGAAAGATAAAGAGCATGATACCATTATTGAGTAGTTAAACGCACACGTAACTGATAGAAATCTTTGTTGGTGGTGATATTTTAAAACTTATTTTGTTTTTTAAAGTCAGGTTTATTGAGCTATAGTTTACCCTGCTGTAAAATTCACCCTGTTGGTGGTGAATCTCTTAAAACTAAGTTCTTAGTATGCCCTCTATCATGATTTGCTTTTTTATACCAATAGAAAAAATATAGAACAGTTTTGCTTCATCTAAATTCTGGCTAATATAGAACCAACAGTAGCATCTTGAAGCTTGGAAAGAAACTGAGCTTTATAGAGCTTGTACCAGTTAGGATGCTTTTGGCTGCGAGTAAGAAAAATACTGATGCGAAATTGACTAAAACAAAAAGGAAAGGTGTTATCTTGCAGAACTGGGAGTCCACAGTTGGACAGGCCTCAGATACCGTATGCCCTGAGGCTCCATGTAATCCCAAGGACATAGACTCTGTACCTGTTTCCGCTGCTGTCTTCTGCTTCAGCTTTAGCCTAAGGCGATTTAACTCTTGGTTGCAATTTCATTGCTAGTGGCCTTCTGGGCCAAGTACTTGTTCCCTTTTTTGGGTACAGCAGGAGAGAGAGCCCTGGAATAAAATCTTCCCTTCCATCTGATTGGGCCACCGTAGGTCTCACACCTATCCTTAGATCAATAGCAGTCAACAGGAGACTGGCTTAGAATAAATAGGATTATTTGATCAGGTGGATGTCTGATCAAAAATTGGGGTGTGTTTTTTTTTTTTTTTTGGCTGTGCCACAAGGGCTTGTGGGATCTTCCTGGACCAGGGATCGAACTGGTGCCCCCTTCGGTGGAAGCTCAAAGTCCTAACCACTGGACCACCAGGGAATTCCCAAAAGTCTGTTAGGAAGGAGAAAGAAGGAAATGGATTAGGGTAACAAGACCAGCATTTAATGCAAAGCTGTATGGGATCTTAGACTGCTAAGTTCTTATTTAGTAGATTAGTTATTGCCTCATCAATACTTGTGATATTCAGGTGGCTGGAGAGGATGAATATAGCTTCATAAAGTGCTTTACTTTCTTCCAGTGCTTTTACGCACTGGAAGAAGTCTTCAATCAAACACTTTATAAAAAAAAATTTTTTTTAAACTTTAAAAAAAATTGGAGTATAGTTGCTTTACAATGTTGTGTTAGTTTCTGTCGTACAATGAAGTGAATCAGCTATATGTATACATATATCTCCTCCATCTTGGGCTTCCTTCCCAACACCCGCCCTCCCCCAGTCCCACCCATCTAGGTCACCGCAGAGCACGAAGCTGAGTTCCCTGCGCTATACAGCAGGTTCCCACTAGCTATCTGTTTTACACATGGCAGTGCACATATGTCAATCCCAATCTCCCAATTCATCCCACCCCCCTCCCCTCCCCACCGTGTCTCAAACACTTTTATTATAGCCCATGGGTGGGATTCCCAGTCCTGGACTCTTTCTGAATTACTTTTATTTTGCATAAGCACAAGTATAACTTATGGTTGTCAAGAAATCCTCGAAAGAAGCTCACAAAATTTATTATAACTTAAAAATATGTATGAAAAGTTAATTTAATGCTAAAAAAGCAATGTTAGAAAACTGAAAAGCAAGGAAGAAGACAGGAAAAAATATGCCACTTCAAGCAATCTGAAAATGCTTATACTACAATAATGTGAAAACATGAAAATCACTTTAAGTGGCTTTGAACCAGGCAGAATTGAACTTCTTCAGTTTGAGTCTATATCATACTATATTCAAATTCTTTAAGAGCCTCAAATTCCTTTAAGACCTATGTATAAGAATTATTCTATTTCTAGAAAAAAAAAGACTGGAAGGAAACATACATAAATGTTGATATTTTCTCTGAGCAGGATTATGAATGATTATTATATTCTTAACCATTTTTCGTATTTTTCACATTTTCTATATTGCCTTTTTCAATCAGAATAAAATATTGTATTATAAAATATACAATATAAAGACTAGATTTATAACTAGTATAGAATACTTGATCTTTGTTTCATTGCTAAAAACTTAGAGATGCATGCATAAGCCAGCATCAATCTCTGTGACCAAATATTCCATCAAAATGCAATATCCAGTTGGCTGTTTATAATAGAAGCAGGACAAATAGATTAGTCATTAAGGAAATGCAAATCAAAACCACAATGAGAGGGACTTCCCTGGTGGCGCAGTGGTTAAGAATCCGCCTGCCAATGCAGGGGACACGGGTTCGAGCCCCGGTCTGAGAAGATCCCACATGCCACGGAGCAACTAAGCCCGTGCACCACAACAACTGAGCCTGCGCTCTAGACCCCGTGAGCCGCAACTACTGAGCCCGCGCTCCACAACTACTGAAGCCCATGTGTGTAGAGCCCATGCTCACAACAAGAGAAGCCACCGCAATGAGAAGCCTGCACACAACGAAGAGTAGCCCCTGCTCTCTGCAACTAGAGAAAGCCCGCGCGCAGCAATGAAGACTGAACACAGCCAAAAAATAAAAAAACAAAACCCAAAAAACCCACAATGAGATACCACTTCACATCTACTAGGATGGTCATAATAATAATTTGAAAAAGGAAAGCAAGTGTTAGCGAGAATGTGGAGAAATTGGAACTCTTGTACTTCTGGTAGGAATGTAAAGTGGTTCTGCTCCTATGGAAAACAGTTCGGCCGTTCCTCAAAAAGTTAAACAGAGAATCATCATATGACCCAGCAATTCTACTCCTAGGTATATAGCCCAAATAATTAAAAACAGGTACTCGACTATGTGTGCACACATGTTCATAGCAGCATTATTCACAGCAGTCAGAAGGTGGAAGCAACCCAAATATCTACTAAAGGGTATTCATCCCTTAACAGCAAATAAGGGTACATGTATACAATGGACAAACAAATTGTGGTATATGTATACAATGGAATATTATTCAACCATGAAAAGGAATGAAGTACTGATACATGGATGAAGCTCGAAAACATTACGTTAAGTGAAAAAAGCATAACAAAAGTCACATATTGCATGATTCCATTTATATGAATTATCCAAAAGAGGCAAATCCATAGAGACAGAAAGCACACTGGTAAGTGCCAGGAGCTTGGGGAAGGAAATAAGGTGGAATAACAGCTTAATGAGTATAGGGTTTCCTTTGGGGTGATAAAAATGTTTCGAGCTAGATGGGGTGGTGATTGTATTGCAATATGCATTGCATATTGTGAACGCACTAAATGTCACTGAATTGTTCTTTTTAGGATGGTTAAGTTCATGTCATACGAATTTCATCTCAATTTTTAAAAAGTCTTCAATAGCTCTGAAATTCTATGAATGTGACCAAAGTAATAAAGGCACGATAAGCTGTGAGATGAAAATGGGGAATGCAAAGAATGGGTGTTATTACATAAAATGAACAATAACACAACTCTGAAAAAGTCAGGGACCCCCTGGCCCAGATCACGAATGTTCAGCAGTGGGAAATCTGTTTAAGTCAGGGTCCTAATGCTTACATTCACATTGGAGCAGTTTGGCTAATTTTTTCAGGCAACACGTGAATGCAAGAAGTAGAGTGTTTACGTCTGTAAGTCTGTAAATCACATGCAATGCAGAAACTTAAAAATAACCCACCATCTTTTATGGCTGCCTATCTAGATAAGCATGGAAAACAATATGCTGTATTCAAGGCATCAAAGAAATATCATCAAAAGTGTGTAAATGACCCTAGGTTTATTAATTTTTTTGAGGCTATTCATGGTGTTAGCAGAGTAGGCATTTATTGTTTGTGACAACCCCTCAGGGCAGATGCCACGGTCCTGACACTTTAGCACGCTTGTTACTTCTTCCTCGTGTCCTAAATTTCAAGAAGATGGAAATGGAAGTTTGGAAGCTAATAATAGTGTCATCTCCTTGGCAGGAGCTGGAAGGAAGCATGCCCACAGAAAAACCATAACAGTGGGTGCCTCAAGGCATCTGCAAGGGAACTAGGGAGAGAAATGAAGACAGAAGGACTACAGGGGTCAATAGCACAGGAAGGCAGGGGCAACAAGAGCATGCGAGCCCCAAATCCAGCAGAAGATAAAAAAATATATATAAGAGCTTAAAAAATGGGAATCAGAAGCAGAGCCTGTTTGTTATTAGAGAAAGTGGGTATATTTGACAGTATTCAAACCATTTAATTTGGTAACTTCACCTTTGGGAATCTACCTTATGCAAATGATCCTACTGAGAATATGTCCTTTTATTTGAAACAATCTAACTTCAGCAGTGGGGCGAGGAATGATTAAGTGCAATATTGAACACCCCCTTGACCAAAAAGCCATTAGAAATAGTGTGGTCACAGAGTTCATAATGATACGGGAAAGGGTTATGTTATAGTTGTGCAATAATGTCTTTCTTCTTTTTATGAAAGTGAAATACATTCATTGGGAGGATACAAATAATGACAACATCACAAATAAAATAAGTTATAATCCCACATCTAGAGATAACCATAGTTGTATATTGGTTTAATTCCCCCCAATCTTTTTAACGTAAGTATGCATATACATACATATTTATAAAAATGGATTCTATACTGTGCAAACCATTGCAATTAGAATAACTTAATTAAAATAGGTGAAAAAAATTGCAAAATCATATACACACATGCTATTATGAATGTCTTTGTATTGTGGGCCAGGGAAGGTTTCCCCACTTTTATTCCTCAGTAATTTTGATATTTGTCTGCTTCTTTAATAGAGTTGATTCCTGGTTCTCTAAGGTTGGAAATGGTGGGAGAATTGGGAAAGAGATCTGGGAAGGGATGGATGGCCGACTCCCATCCTGAGAGTCTCTATTTAATGCCATCGGTAGGATGGAGGCTTGATGTTATTACAGGGTCTGGCAACTTCCTCACTCCCAATAGCTGGAGCAGGATACACACAGGAGGGCATCTCTGCAGGGGTCCGAGGTTGAAGACCAGGAAACCATGACTTTGTAAACATGGATTGTGTATAAGTCAAGTTTCCAGATGATAAGGTCCCAAGACCTTAGGAAAGCGTCATTTTAATGTCCTAGCTACCCTCCGACCCCCTACTGCACTTACACCTCCACTTCTCTCTCTGTCTCTCTGTCTCACACGCACACACACACACACACACACACACACAGAGTTCTCCTTCAGTCGACAGCTCTGAAGATCTGGACTTGCTTTTATTTAAGAAGCAACTGGTTTCCTTAAACAGTGTATATTATTTTTACATTGGGAAAATAAACTTTTTTTAACGGATAAATAAACCTGGCTGGGGGGGGTGGTTATTTCTTAAGCTCACACTAAGGTTTTTATTTATTTACGTATTTATTTATTTATTTTTGGCTGCATTGGGTCTTTATTGCCGCGCGCGGGTTTTCTCTAGTTGCGGCGAGCGGGGGCTGCTCTTCGTTGCGGTGCGCGGGCTTCTCATTGCGGTGGCTTCTCTTGTCGCGGAGCACGGGCTCTAGGCGCGAGGGCTTCAGTAGTTGTGGCTCGCGGGCTCTAGAGCGCAGGCTCAGTAGTTGTGGCGCACGAGCTTAGGTGCTCCGTGGCATGTGGGATCTTCCCAGACGAGGGCTTGAACCCGTGTCCCCTGCATTGGCCGGTGGATTCTTAACCACTGCGCCACCAGGGAAGTCCCACAGCAAGGTTTTTACTAATGCCGTTGGGCTTTTATACCCTCCAGAAAGAATTGCACCTCCTCCCAGGCTTCATGCTCACCCTGGGTCCCTAGGCCCTGCCAAGGGCACATGACCAAGATCCAGGCCGGTCAGGCATCATGTGACCGCCCGACCGCTCAACTCTTTCCTTTCGCTGAGTTCTGTCTTCTTTGCTAACAAGTCCATACAGAGAGAGCAGCTGGGCCCCGAATGGTTATTTTATCAGGGAGGAATTAGCCCTGTTCTCAGACACCAGAATGAGTGTGTTTGAGGGTCATTGTTATTCTGCTCCTTGACCCTCTGTCCTTCAGTCTAAATAATCCCAGTTCTTTCAACTTCTTTTTTCCCCCGTAAGCTTTATTGTTTCCTACCATTTAATATCCTCACAATTCTTCTCAGAACCTCTCCCCGTCCTCCTCTTCCCTCTTTAATGACAGGCCTCAAACACAATCTTCTAGGAAGCGCTTGAACAGTGCTCAGTAAAATGGAAAGCTTATCTCAAGATTCCTGCATGCTGGGGTTTACGCAGCCTTCCCAGGGTCACATGATGCTGTCTTTTTAAGTAACTGCTTTAAAATGCCTCGTGAACAGTTTATTTTCCGCTGGGAGCAGCAGCCTGCTGAGGTAGGCATGGAAGGGGGCCCTCAGGGTGGCATAGCACGACCTGCCGGGCTGGCAGCCAGCACCTGTGGGCACAGAGGAGGGTGAACTTTGCAGAGTTTGGCCCTGGGGGCCTGGGTCCCTTTGTGAGATCATCTGCCTCTTCAGAAGCATTCTCTCCCACCAACAGACTGTCCCATGTTCTTTCAAAATAGGAAAGAATCCAATATCATCCTTTATACTTTGCTTAAAACTCTGTCATGTCCATGTGTATTTCATCCAGGAATTTGCATTTTAAACCCTTTTACTTCTAATTGCAGAATGAGAGACTTATTCACTGCTGAGAGCATCTCTAACAATAGCAACTGAATGGACCATATCATCTATCTGTCTGTCTGTCTATCTGTCTATCTATCTATCTATCTACCTATCTATCTATCTATCTATCTATCTATCTATCTATCTATCTATCTGTCTGTCTGTCTGTCTGTCTGTCTGTCTGTCTGTCTATCTATCTATCTATCTGTCTGTCTATCCATCTATCTATCTATCTATCTATCTATCTATCTATCTATCTATCTATCTATCATCTATCATCATCTGTCCATCATTCTTTCTTTCTTCTTGCCTCTGAGCTCATTAGTCAGACTGCTGCTGCTGGTAAACCTCTTTTTTGGTGTGTTGGAAAACCTAGGGGGGTTGAGACAGACAGGCTACAGAGAAGTGTCTGACCTGGCTCTCTCCTTCCCTCTCTCCATTCCTTCCTTCCTTCTATTTATTCAATAAAACTCTGTTGGATACCTACTCTCCTCCTTCCAGGTTCTCATCAAAATTCTGGGGTTAAAATAAAGAAAAAAAAACAAAAACAGAGCCTCTGCCTCCAAATGCCTCATAACTTGGTATGAAGATCCAGACATATGAAAAAAGAAGTGTAACAAAGCATCTGGACACTGCTCTGGATAACGTGTGGCAAAAAGAGGAGTGGTCAGTTCTACCTGGGAGTGGAGAAGACACCTGGAAAGGCCTCTTAGGGGGGCTGGAACTTTTCTTCTACTATGAATCCACATTCTTCCCTCACCATCTTCTGTCCCAAGCCTCCCAAGGTGCAAGGGAGACAGAATATTTTTCTTCCTTCTGAGCCAGTTGTGTTTCTGCTTTCCTGTCCCCCCAGGGCAGCTGGGTCACAACTTTGTAGCCCAGAGGCTTTTAATTCCTCTTGACACAGAACTGTGGAAGCCCTCAGTGTATAAAAGCTACATGAGTATATCTGTGTGTGTATCATGTGAGTGTTGCACATGAGACAAAGTACTAGAAATCTCGTTCCTTGTGACATGGTGGGAGAGTTGAGGAAACTTGGCCACTGGAAACTAGGATCTCTATTTCCTCCATGCAGTTCAACAGCAAGTACAAATTAAACATATCTTTGTCTACTTAGCTTGTGCTTTTTTATTCTTTATTTTTTACTGTAATTTATTACAGTAAACCTCTGAGGTATTGTGTGCTCAGTTCTAGATCACCGCAATAAAGCGAATATCATAGTAAAATGTCACATGAGTTTTTTGGTTTCCCAGTGCCTATAAAAATTATATTTATGCTGTACTGTAGTCCAATGAGAGTGCAATATCATTGTGTCTAAAAAAACAAGTACAGGAATTCCCTGGCGGTCCAGTAGTTAGGACTCCACATTTCTACTGCAGGGGTCATGGGTTGGATCCTTGGTCGGGGAACTAAGATCCCACAAGCTGTGTGGCATGGCCAAAAAAATTAATTCATTCATTCATTAAAAAAAAAAACCCGGGCTTCCCTGGTGGCGCGGTGGTTGAGAATCTGCCTGCCAATGCAGGGGACACGGGTTCGAGCCCTGGTCTGGGAAGATCCCACATGCCACGGAGCAACTGGGCCCGTGAGCCACAATTACTGAGCCTGCGCGTCTGGAGCCTGTGCTCCGCAACAAGAGAGGCCGCGATGGTGAGAGGCCCGCGCACCGCGATGAAGAGTGGTCCCCACTTGCCGCAACTAGAGAAAGCCCTCGCACAGAAACGAAGACTCAACACAGTCATAAATAAATCAATAAAAGAACGTGAATTTCTTTAAAAAAAAAAAAAAAAAGCAAACTGGGCTATTCATAAAAAAAAAAAAAAAAAAAACAAAAACCCAAGTACATACTTTAAAAGATAATGCTGTTGGAAAAATGGCTCCAATAGACTTGCTCAACCGGGGACTGCCACAAACCTTCAATTTGTAAAAAATGTACTATTTATGAAGTACAATAAAAAGAAGTGCAATAAAACGAGGTATGCCTGTATTCTCATGTTTAAATAAACTACTATTTCCTCTCTGCACCCCTCCTCACACCACTGCTGACGCAGTGCTGACACACCAAACAATTCTTTAGTTCTTGGTGTCATACATTTCACTGACACTTACTGCCCAGAGGGCGCAGACCCCCATAGGTGAAGCGCTCAGACCCACAAGACTTCAGACACCAATCGCAAGTCCAGGCTGGCACCTGTGCTTCTGGCCAGTCAGCTATAAATCCAGGGTTTCCACAACTTTTTCCTTGGGTTTGATAATTTGCTAGAATGGCTCCCAGAACTCAGGGAAAAGTTTACTTACTAGATTACCAGTTTATTAGGAAAGGCTACAACTCAGGAACAACCGGATGGGAGAGATGCATAGAGCAAGGTGTGGGGAAGGGGTGCAGAGCCCCCAACCTCTCTCCAGGCGTGCCACCCTCCCAGCACCTCCACAGGTTCACCAACCCAGAAGCTCTCTGAATCTCATTGTTTAGGGTTTCAAGGGAAGTTCCATCAGGTAGGAATGCTTGATTAAATCATTGGCCATTGGTGATTGAAATCAATCTCCCCGCCTTGGAGGTCAGGGGTGGAGCTAAAAGTTCCAACTGTCTAATCATGTGGCAACCAGCTCCCACTGTGAGATGGTCCAGGAGCCCATGGCCACCTGTCATCTCATTAGCATACAAGAAGACACTTATCACATAAGAGATTACAAGAGTTTTAGGAGCTGTGTGCCAGGAGAGCAGCAAGGCAGGCAGAAACCAAATATATATTTCTTATTATGTCCCAATGATATTTTTATATTTGAACTTACCTTGAATATTAGACTGTAAGCCCCTTGAGGGGGAGGACCAAGCCTTATACATTAGCACTTCACATACACTCAATAAATATTTGTTAAATAAATGGATAACTTCCTTACTCAAAACAAGTATTGTATTGTAAATGTTTTTTGAATGAGTAACTGAATATACGCAGATTGATCTCTTGTAAGTTTTATTTGGTTTCCACAGTAAACTCTACACCATTGTTTCAGTGCAAGGGAATCCCTAGGAGGGATTTGGACACGTGTGAGGCGTCTTTAGTTGTTATAATGATGGAGGGAGCACCATTGGCAATGCATAGGACAGTCCCATGCAATTTCACCATTTTCAAAGATTATGTCACCAATGGTTATACCCTCATGGTATACAAGTTGCCAACACAACTCAGCTGAATTTGTCAGCATCTGTGATCATGCATTCATAGTGCTCCTTTGTGAAGATACAGCCCTGACAGACATCATTACATCTTGGTGCAGTCATGCCTAAGCATTTGTGACTGAAATACATGTTACTTTGTTATAAATTACTCTCCTTTTATTACCCTCATATTACATTGATTTTTTTTAAAAAAAAAATTATGTATGAGGGTGGTTATATTAGCCATACATTTCATTTCAAGGTAATAAAGGAAGAGTTACATGATACTTGTATTAAAAACAGACTTTGGGTCTGCTATAAACTGAACGTTTGTGTCCCTCCTTCCCTGAAAATTCACAGGTTGAAGCCTAATACCCACTGTGATAGTATTAGGAGGTGGGGGTCTTTGAGAGGTGATTAGGTCATGAGGGTGGAGCCCTCACGAATGGCATTAGTGCCCTCATAGAACAGGCCCCAGAGAGCTCCCTTGCCTCTTCCACCATGTGAGGACACAGAGAGAAGATGGCTGTCAGTGAACCATGATTCTGGCTCTCCCAGACACTCAATCTGGCTGTCAGTGAACCATGATTCTGGCTCTCCCAGACACTCAATCTGCTGTGCCTCGATCTTGGATTTCACAGCCTCCAGATTGTGAGAAATAAATGTCTGTTGTTTATGAAACCACCCAGTCTATGGTATTCTTTTACAGCGGCCTGAACAGACCAAGAGGGTTGAGAACTGTTATTACTCTATAACACTTTGCTGCTTTGACAACTTTTTTTTTCTGATTACCTCTTCCAAGAATCATGGGGAGACTTGATTGTCATCCCCTAGATGCTTGTCACCTTTACATTTCCCGGTAAGTCCTTCCCACCTTACTCAGAAGCCTTCGTTTATCCTTCCTAAGGATGCGGTGCTGCCTCCCCAGGTGTCTGCCTATGGTGACTCCTGAAAAAGCCCCCTTCCTCAGAGTTAGCCGTTCCTCTTAGTTTGGGGCATTGCTCTTCTGCCAGATGAACAGTGAAACCCAAACTAGGTAATGAAGCTGGAATTAGCTGGCTTGGAGGAGGAGGTCAGCTCAAGTCAGAGAAGTTGTTAGGCAACAGTGGTTTGTTATCTCAACTCCCAAGAGAAGCTTTTGGTCATATCCTGGTCTTTCAATCAAAGGCCTGTTTGCATGCAGCATAGGGGTGTCACATACGGTGTCTTTGTATGAATTAGAAAATGGGCCACTTTAAAAGCAAACAATTGCTACAAGGCTTCTCCTCCCCTGGCTGAGCCTTGATCAGAGGCAGGATAGATCTCAGCCCCCACTCACCCCTGCAGCCAGGATAGCCCTGATTGGGGCCTTTGGTTTACTTTGGGGGAATGATGATCATTTGGGGTTGGGCTAGGGTACACTTGTGGCTACCTGAGGTCTGGGCTTCACAGAATTAATTTCCAAATATGTCTCTCACAGGCCTCCAACCAGTTAAGAACTTGGATCCTGGAGTAGGTTTCCTGATCCAAAGTTCATTTCTATCACTTAGTATCTCTGAACTGTTGGGAAGTTGGGTGAACTTGGGAAAGTTACTTAAACTTTTAATACCTGTTTTCACATTTGTAAAATAGGGATAATGGTAGCATCTATTTTCTTAATAAAGTTGTTATATGGATTAAATGAGTTAATATTTGTACAGGGTGTAGAACAAAACTGGACATACAATAAGAACTATATAAGCTTACTTTCTCCTCTACTAGGCTTACCCATTTTGAATATTTATTTATTTGTTTGCTTATTTTGGTTCCTCTGGGTCTTAGTTGTGGCACGTGGGATCTTGGTTGCGGCATGCAGGATCTTTAGTTGCGGCATGCCTGCAGGATCTAGTTCCCTGACCAGGGATCGAACCCGTGCCCCCTGCATTGGGAGCGCAGAGTGTTACTCACTGGACCACCAGGGAATTCCCTCTTACCCATTTTGAATCTCCCACGTAATAGCAGAGTGGTGGCTCCTCCTGGCTCAGTGGATGCTGTTGACTGACTGACTGACTGACTGACTGACTGACTGACTGAATGGATGGATGCCTAGGGCAGAGCAGTGCCCTCAGGAAGCTACCTTCCCAGGTGGAGGCTCCGCCCATTAAGCCAAGCCCTGAAGTAGAGGAATTAGCAGGAGCAATGAGGTTCCCTACCCTTCCTGCTCCCACTGAGGTTACCAACAGGCCGAGAGACTGCTGGCTACCAACGGATACTGTTAAATGAACAAAGGCGTCTGCGGTCTTTGGGGCTACCCATCTGGCACCTTGTAGGAAAGTGAAACCGAGTGTGAAACACACCTGTTCTCTCTGGCCTTTTAACTGGCAGGACTTTAATTGCCAAGGGGTGGGAGAGGTGGGAGGTCTAGGCTTTGAAAAAGCCAGAGGATTAATTGTGTGTTAATGGATGGTTGTGCAGGCGTTAGGGGGGCAGCCCTGTCAGGGAGGGAAGTGGGGAGCAATAGAACATTCTGGCCTCTTGGCCTCTTTATTCCTAACTACTGTATTCCTTGTCGGAAGCCAGATGGCCCAGACCAAGAGGAAAACAAATTCACTTTGGGAAGAGAAACCTTAGAGCATGTTTCTAGTGAGTAATGATCCTGGGAGGCTTCTCCAAACCTGGAGCTGTCCTTTGTTCCTCGCATTTCAAATAGTGAATTTGCAACCTCCAGTCAAGGCATTCAAGGCCTTTCAGGGTTTGAGGGTTTCAGCGCCCATCCCCTCCCCCACAACGAAATTCCTCTCTGTCCTTTAAATCTTAGTGTGCATTTTGGCCTCTGTGCTGTCGCTATTATCTCTGTGCAAATTGCCCTCTTCCTCTTTGACTGCTTTGGTTAAAAACCTAACCATTCTTTAGGGCTCCATTTAAATTCATTTCCTTCAAGATGTCTCTGAGATCCCCTTAACCTGAGCCATTTTAAGACTCTCATAGTCCCATGTATTTTCTACTTCTTTTTGCCCCAAATATATTAAAATTTTAAAATATAACTTTGCTTATCAAATTACTTATTATTTTTAAAACATTTAATTTACAATTGCTTATGATTTTTTGGCAAATCATTGTTTATCCTTGGGAATTCTGGTAAAGTAAGAAAATCTACTCTATAGATTGTTTTCAATTTATAATGACATTTTATAAATATTAAATTTAACTATCATTGAAGGTAATACTTATAAATTTTGGTTTTATAGTTTTTCTTTACATATTAGGGAGCCATTACTTTTTTATACGCTCCCCACCTCCATAGGCCCTTGGAAAGCTGGGTGGCCCTGGGCTCTAGCCTATAACTTCTAAAGGGGACAGAGCTCTGTCACCAGCGGATGTACTCTCTTTTTTCTCGGCCACAGGCTTTCTGAACCTCTAATGGAGTACTAATTTTGATCAAATTCCGTTCTTGATTCAATATCCAGCTAGCTGTGGGAAACAGAGGTACACAGGATATGGTTACAACCAGCCAAAAAGATGCCACAATTGTGAACTTGTAGGCACTGAATAATATGCCATGAAAACATAGAAATCAAACATGTCAAATTATAAGGAGAAATTTGCAAACTCAGCATAATAATTGTAGATTTTTATATACTAGTAGATTAATAAGAGTACACAAATTGTAAAAGATACAGAAGACTTGAGTAACACAATTACAAGCTTGATGATATAAATACTTATAAAACCCTGCACTTAACAATGAGACTATACATTATTCATAAGCACACACAGAGCACGGCCCCTAGAAGACGTCATACTCTGGTGAGATTGTCCTTAGACCAAGCAGCACAAATGAATTAGGAATTCACTTTGCTTAATTTGGTTATGGCTGAACGGGGCTGTCACCAGTGGTGTCTGGAAAGGTTTTGCAGAGTGGGCTTGAAGGAATTCACTTGTTGAGTTGGTGAGGAAGGAAAGAACATTCCAATAAGTAGAACTAGATTATATAGACAAAAAAAGCTGCGTCCCAACCCCACCCAGGGAAATAGCAAGTACTTCTATGTGACTGGAGTATAGGGAATTTTGAGAAAAGACACTGGAAGCTTAAGCAGTGGCCATAACAGAGAAGGCCTCACAAGACAGGCCCAAGAGTATATACTTTACCCGGCAGTGTAGCAGTTTCCAAACCACAGATATCTAGACACGGCCACCGTGATTTTTGCCATATCCATTCACCAATTGCATTTCCTTCTTCTTCAACTCAACCAACTCTAAAACTCAAGTATATTTATTGAAAGAAGAAATTGTATATCACCTCTGTAAATGAATAACAATTAACCTTGTCATTAATAGAAGTTAATTATTTAAAAGATACAATGAAAGCACAATAAGATTACAACATTCTAGTTGTATGTGTGGACTATCGTGAGCATCCCACATCTCCTTTCCCCAGTAAAACCATAAACTCTTAATGTGCTACCACTCATGGGTTATTATTCACATTTAAAAACGGATTAATGCAAAAGAAGAAATATCTAATGGTGGAATCACAGGGCCTTCAGAGTAGCTCATTTATTTGGATCGCATAGCTAATCCTTCACTTCACCAAACGTTTCTGTGTATGTTAGGCAAATTACATCTCTACCTCAGTCCACAGAATAAGGTAATAATAAATTCCATCTTAACAGAGGGCATAATTAACAGAGTCATGGTGAACATTTGATGAGTTTGTATAGCAGAAGTTCTTTGGTCATAATCTGATGTTTATTGAGTGCTTATTACAGACAAGGCACTCTGGTAAATGTTTTATATGCATTACTTAATCCTCATAGCGCCCTATGAGGTAGGTATTATTATAGTTACCATTTTATAGAAGATGAAACAAGACTCAGAGAGATTATGTAACATGCCTAGGATAGCACAGCAAGCAAGTCAGAGCCAGAACTTGAACTCTAACTTTCATGGCTCTTAAGTTCTCAATATTAGTTCTAATAAATATTTTATTTGAATAGTTTATTTTCCTTTTCTCAGAGGCATTTCCTTTTCACCAGATTTTATTTAGATGTAGAGGATTAGTGTTACTAATATTGCCAGGTAGAAAGTAGAAGGAAAACATTTACCCAAATCTGATGACTACCAGTTGGCTGGATAATTATTTTCATACTTTACTAAGTTTACTAAGCTGTTAAACCACCTCCAATCATTCAGGAACAAAGGCCGTTCAATCAATTCAGGGAAAAATTCTTCACATTAAACAGCTGAACATCCTCCCTTGAAGATGATCTGGTTTTATTTAATGAACTTTGAGAAATATTTGGCTTACTGTGTTCTTTTCCTTGTGTCAGGTGCTAGAAAGCGCAAGGTGAAACAGTAGCCTTCCATCTCCAACTCGTTTATCCACTGACCTTAATCCTAGTTTTCTCTTATTTTCTAACATTATTATCTCCTTGGCCTGATTGCCTCATCTATTTATTTATTTTCTTTTTTTTGAATTTAAAATTAATGTTTAAAGTATATGAGGGTATCTTTACAAGACTATACTATTAAGACTCCAACAGAAATCTAGACAGTCACGTGTGTAAACATGTTCACTTATTGTAGGTTAACTCTTTTCCATTTTCACAAAAGTTTCTGGATCCGCTTCATGATTCCACAGAAATGGTGGCGGTTGTTGGAACTAAATGCCTTCCTCCGTTGAAAACCCCCAGTCTTCCTTTTCCTTAATTTTCATTAAATCTGGGAGATCAGGGTATATGACAAGTAATCTGTTTACTTCCTCCGTTTCAGTTATTTTGCTGTGTATTTTTATAAGCTAACTTAAATTCTTCTAAGAAGCTGGAACATAAATACAGCAATTAATTACTTCATTAACAAAATGACTAGCCCCAAGTCCATTTCCCCTCTCCCTCAATCATTTCCTGGATTGGC
Organism: Eschrichtius robustus; assembly: GCF_028021215.1. Lineage (NCBI taxonomy): Eukaryota > Metazoa > Chordata > Mammalia > Artiodactyla > Eschrichtiidae > Eschrichtius > Eschrichtius robustus. Next base: position 77,844,044 of record NC_090827.1, read on the forward strand.
TAATCCACATGCAAGTGTGCACAATGCCTGAAAAAAATCTTCATTTTGTTTTTCTAAACCATCAAAGTGAATACTTTGTTACCATTATGAGAAATAAAAAAGCTTAATCAAATCTAGGCTATTGATCTGTTTGAAGGGCCGGGGGCAGGACCCATGGGCAAAGGACCAAAGAAGTTTGCAGGCTCCAAACACTGAGCTGGAACCAGAAGCCCCTGGCTGGACCGGTGTCCCATTTCTGTGTGCCACCCAGCTGGCACCCAGACCAGGGTCCAAGGTATTAGCCGAGATCTCAGCCTGTCCCTGTACAATGCGGCACCTGGTTTCTACTTGACCTATGGAGCCGCAGGCCTGTGTCTCTCCGCAGCTGGGAGAGCTCCCCTGCAAATGTGCAAGGTTACAACAGAACTACTGCTATTATTATTATTACTACTTATTTTTTAAACACCGAGTGGGTTCAGGTCTGATTACCAGTGATGTCCAAGGCTGTTAAATTAGGGGTCTGTTGTGTAGGGCCTGGTATTTGCCTGTGTCTCCCAGGAAAGGCATGTCCCCAGGCCTGTAGAAGAGAAACTCCTCTTCTTCCCCATCAGCAGTGCATCTTTCCTGAGCAGGAAAGGACTTGTCCAGGCAGAAAGAGGCTATTAGCCTGAGCCCTGATGCAGTGTCATCTCCAACTCCCCAGGAACCATCAGAAATCAGGCTTTCCCCGAGCCCATCGTTTGTGACCCAGGGCACTTTTTTGCCTGTGTGAAGGGCGTGTGATCTGGGCTTGCAACATAGCCTCTGATATAAGAACCTTTCTCCACGGTATTTTCCTATTTCCCTTTTAAATGTCCTTCTTTGCCATGTCTGGCTGATGGTGATTAAAGACAGATATTTGGGCTTATTACACGTAGTTTCTAATGCTGGAAAAAAGCATGGCCACACTTTCAAGTCTTCTGTGCAGAGGTTCTCAGATTGTTTGGTCTCAGGACGCCTTCACACTCTTAAAAATTATTACAGACACCGAAGAGCTTTGGTTGATGTGCGTTGACTTGTGTTGATATGTCTGTGAGTATTTGTTATTTTAGGAATTTAAAATGAAAAACTTAAAAATACTTTTTTTTTTTTTTAAACCACGCTTTTTGAGTCCAGACCCTTTTTTTTTTTTTTAATTAATTAATTTATTTATTTATGGCTGCATTGGGTCTTCGTTTCTGTACGAGGCTTTCTCTTGTTGCGGCAAGTGGGGGCCACTCTTCATCGCGGTGCGCGGGCCTCTCACTATCGTGGCCTCTCTTGCTGTGGAGCACAGGCTCCAGACGCGCAGGCTCAGTAATTGTGGCTCACGGGCCTAGTTGCTCTGCGGCATGTGGGATCTTCCCAGACCAGGGCTCGAACCCGTGTCCCCTGCATTGGCAGGCAGATTCTCAACCACTGCGCCACCAGGGAAGCCCAAAAATACTTATTAATCAATCGAGGAATAGTAATAATAAACATGTTGTATGTTAACATAAACACAATTTTTATGAAAATAACTATTTTAAGAAACTAAAAAATAATGTAATGAGAAGAAGTCACATTGCTCTACAGTTTTTGCAAATCTCTAATATCTGGCTGAAGACAGTTGGATTCTCATATTTGCTTCCTCATCCGGTCTGTTGTGATATCACATGCCATGTAGCCGCCAGAAAACTCCACTGTATACTCACAAGGAAATAAGAGTGAAAAAGGCAAACAGCACTCTAGTAGTATTATGAAAGCAGCTTTGACTCTGTAGATCCCCTGAAAAGGTCTCGGCACCTGCTCCAGGGTCCTGGGGCCACACTTTGAGAACCAGTGACTACTGTGCATTATCCTTTCTCTAATACACAGGAGTTACAGGAAACAAGCCCTTTGGAATATTTGATTTTATGGAGCCATCCAGTTTTGGATAGTGTACACGATCCAATGTATCCAAGCCCTAGCATTCATTTAGGTCTTTTCATCTAGGACTCATTGTCACCTAGGTCCACCTTCCTAACTCTGAAATATCCGACGTATGCCTTCAAGTACTCAGGCATTCCAACACACAAATGACTTACTTTCTTAGTTGTAGCTTTAAACTCCTGGGAAAGAGCTCTCTTGGTTCACCTGAGGCCATTCCACTCTGCTTAAAGATTAGGGTCAGGATTTAGGAATAAGATTGGTCTTGCTTGAGTCAAGACCAAAGGACGGTGGCCATGGTGTTAGGGTGACACGGAATCATGATTCAATATGGAGTATGTGGAAGTTGTTTGAGATCTGAGTCTAAGGCATGTGTGTATCTGTGTGTGCTTTGTATGAGAGAAGGATTAAGAGAAGTGATGCGAATTTAGAATCTCCTGGTAAATGATTTATTTAAACTGCCCTCAACATTCTCTCTGATTGCCCCCTCTGTTACCCCACTTGTGTTCCCCTCCTTCATTTAAACACTGATGTCTCTTCCTGGCAAGATGAGGAGCTGCTGGGTACCCTTTGGACAGCCAATTGCCCCCCTTAACCTATTCAGACCTTAATTGACAGTTTTTTCCTCTGTGGCTTCAAAGGACATTCACCCACTAACATCCTGTTGATGGCAGCTATTTACTTCCAGGAAAGGAGTTCCTGGAATTCATAAATGCAAGAGTAAAACAAAGCAGGGAGCCATAGTCTTTAGCAGTCCCCACCCCCAGGGGTGTTCCAGAGTTTCTAGGGGACTTTGCTGTTATCAGTCAATCTTTCCCTGCCATCTGTGCCTTTTGTTTATAATGCAGTTGATTAAAATCTGCTTTTATTTAACCTAGCAATTTCAAGTTCAGTAATAAAGGGAAATTAGCTTCAGGATTTCCAAGATAGTCATTTGGGCTATAATTTCAATGGCCAGAACCCAAACAGAGTCTTTCATGCTGTATTCACACCACTGCCTGTTCAACGTTCCTGCTTAAAGCTTATGGACAACATCTTTATCTGCTCAGGGGCCTCTGGGAATTGAGCCTGGACTCAAAGATCAAACGCAAATATTGCACAACCCAGAGGGCTAAGTTAAGCCAGTTATCCCCTAGCAAAGCTTAGCATGAGCCAATGAAAGTGAGGAATTAAAATAATGCTTTCATATTAGTATAGTGCATATGAATTGGTGTCCAGAGACCTTCTCCCAAACCACTTCATTGGTGAGGAAGAGTCATTGCTGACATTTACTGGCCCTGCTCTCAGGACAGCCATGAAGATGGTGGGTGATGACGGGATGTTACCATCATCACCCCATGAGGAAACTAAGGCTTGGAAAGGTCATGTAGTTTGCCCAAACTAACTAGTAAGTCATAGATTAAGAACTTGCTTCTAAGCTGTCTGATTCCACTGCTTGACAAGTTAACCATTGCACTATTCTGAAGTAGCTAGGGCAAATGAAAGGCGTTCTAAGCAACGATGTTTCACTGTAGTTTACATTACCAACTAGGGAAGCTTGTGGTCTATCTTCCCTCTGTGTCCACCCTCCCTGTCCCAAGCCCTCCCACTCCCATTAGAGGTTAAGCTCCGTGAGGGCAGGAGCTTTGCCTACCTTTTTCCCTATAGAATCCCCAGCGCCTGGAAACACAAAAGTGTTCAATAAATGTCTACGATGAGTGAGTGAATGAGTGAGGGAATGAATAAATGAATGAATACACGAACAAACAAATGGAATTGCCCCATGGGATACTAATTTCTGATTTATGAGGGTTTGTCTTGGGACAGACCATAGCTTCCCATTTCATTCACTCTTTCCAGAATAAGGCAGGGTTTCCATTATTGGGGAAAACTAGCTTGGTATCGAAGCCAATTTTTTCCCATACAAATAAATACCTTTTATTTAGTCCCCAAACATTTACTGAGTTCTTGCTAGGTTCTGTGCTAGGTGCTGAGGATATAAAGGTGAACAAGGCTCAGTCCTTGTTCTCACAGAACCTACAGTCCACTGGGGGAAAGGTACAGCAGCAAATGAGCAATTACAATTCATATGATGATCGTTAGATGGGCAAGATCTGGTGCTCTGGAAGGTGCACAGAGGAGGGCACCCAACCAGAGGCAGGGGTGGTGAAGGGGAGGCGATCTGAGAAAGCTACCAGGAAGAAGTGACCTGAGGATACGTAGGGGTTGAGCAGGTGAATTATCCAATCATGGGTTACGTAAAAATAGATTTTTAAAACCATAACTTTTCACCTTTGAAGAATATATCTCTTCTATATTTTGAGTGCTACCCCTAAACAACTTTCTGGTAATTAAACGGCATCTCCATCCAACATCAGAATGGAGTTGGGAATGAAGACATCATCCTGATAGTTACATGTTTATACAATTTTGCTGCTGAACAGGTGTGTAGTGCCTTTTGTTTACAAAAGTGAGGGGTTGGCACACCCTCACAATGGCCCCATTGTCAGAGTGGCTCTTGGATGTGTGATAACCACATCCAGGATGGCTGGACACTGGGTTCAGGGTAGTGCAGAGCACACTGGGAGTGAGAGATCCCAGCAGCTGACGGATAGGGGGAGGAAGAGGAAGAGGTCCAGGGAGGTGGACAAGGTGCGTCTGATGGGTCTTGCAGGGGGTGATTAACAAAGAGCTGAGGGCCTACAGGGCCCCGCTTACATAAGTTGGAGTGGATGGGGACCTGGCTAAGCAGGTGGGAGATGGGGTCACGTGGGAATTGAGGGCATTGACCTTGGGCATCAAGAACACTTGTCTCGGAGGGGCTAGGAGAGGGGGCTGCTACCTGCCCTGGCATACATTGTGCCCTGCCCCAAGATGCCTGGACTAGAGGTTTGATGGGGGCTGAAATCTAGCCCACCTTCCACTCTCCTTGCTGGGGGCCTGTGATACTCCATGTACCCAGAGGGGGCACCTTACTTTAATGTGCACAAAGCACCATATGAGCTAGCAGACTCCTGCAGATGGACCGTGTCAGTGACTTACAGAGCAGTTCATTCCTAGCAGCTAAGGATGGGGAAGAGGAAGGAGGCAAGAACACGGATTCTGGGGCCCAAGTACAAAACCATTTTTGACAGTTTGGCTCACTACTTGATCCCCAGCACCTAGAACAGGGCCTGACAAATAGTTCAATAAATATTCGTTGAATGAATGCATGAATATCCAGATGAGCATACAGGAGCGGGTACTAGGAGTGAGGGCGCTCCCAGACGGTGGTGGAGGCGTCCATCTGCCCTGGGCAGAAAGCCAAGTGAGCCTTATGCCCCCATCCCTGCAGCCCGGGGAGCCAGCCGCAGAGCAGGGCTGGTTCCGCAGCTCTGCCCATCAGCCACAGGCCTCGGGCTGGCCCTCATTATTCTGGAGATTTTCACTGCCTGCGGCATCGCGAGAGACTGTCATGGTTTACAGAGTATAGGCTTTGAAGTCGGAAATTGCTGATGCCAAACCTCGCTCTCTGCACGGGCTCTTGCACAGACCACTTAACCTTGTTGAGCCGTGGTTTCCTTATCCGTAACATGTGAAGAAGAATAATAGGATATAATGGTTAAGCTCTTCTGCTCTACATTTTAATTGCATGAGTTATACTCTCAACTCCACCACTTACTAGCTAGCTAATTCTCCCCACACCTCAGTTCCCTTCTTTGTAAAAAACGAATAATGAAAGTGCTTCCCTCATAGTGTCATTGTGGGCATTCAGTGAGTCAATACAGACAAAGCCCTCAAAACGATGCCGGAAACGGCCGCCTTCCCCGTCAATGGCATCCCGACTGTGGTCACGAGGGCATGCAGAGATGAAAAACATGCCCAGCGTAGTGCCTGACACACTGTAACTCCCTCCCGCTCCGCTCCTTTCATTCCCACCGTCATTGCCCGATGGCCCTCCCCTGTGAACTCACAGGAGACTCCATGTGACCATCACGGTTTTCGTCCTAAACCATAAGGACGTCATCCAACCCCACTGGTAAGGGAAGATGAGGACACCCAACCTTGCCTTTCCTGTTCTTGTCCTTTACAAGTGGCTGAGAAGCTGGAAGGGCAACAGGCTGTGGACAGACCCTGTCCCGAAGGGGAAGATGATCTGAATTCAGATATTGTTCCATTTGTCTGTCTCCCATGAGATTCTGGGGTCCCTACAGACAGGTTCTGGCCTTGGTAGTACATTCCCAGCCTCTAACAAAGCATGGGGGGGCCTATGTCTTATTCTTCCCTACTTCCAGGTGGGCCCTTGTGGCTGAGAGGTTAAGTCACTGCACCAGGGCAGGTATGCCTCCCGCCCTGCTAGTCTCTGTATCTGTGCCTTCTCCTGTGCCTGGCACGTGATAGCCACTCAGACACGTGGAAAGAATCAAAGGAAGGAGTGCAACCTGTCCAAGGTCTGATTTCAAGACCTGAAGCTCTAACCAGCCCTACTTGACCTCACCCTCTCCTTTCTTTACCCTGCACTATATCTTAGACCTCAGCCATCTGAGTTTTGGTTTGGGTTTTGGGGATTTTTGCCTTTTTATTGTAATAAGAAACACATAGCATAAAATTCACCACCTTAACCCTTTTTAAGTGTACAGTTCGGTTGTGTTAAGTACATTTGCTTTGTTGTGAAACACAACGATCTGAGTTTTTAAAGTTAAAGGTCAATGACATAACACAATTTATGTCTATTGTCTAAGAGCTCGTGAACATGTCGAGTTGTTGACATTTTGAATCCCTTCTTGGGGTGGGGTTGTTTGCTCTTCTGCTGAAGTTTGTTATCCAGTGTGCTAAACAGTCAGGCCTGTCTCATGGATAAAAACATCAAGGAAAAAGAAAGAATTTCAGTTCTGTATTTTGGTTTTGCAGATGCAGGGCCATATGTTTACAAAATAGAGTATATGATCCAAATTTCACTGCACAGTAGGAACTAAATAGGAACGCTAGTGGAATTTTTCTAAATTCTTCACATCAAGGAAAACACTCCTGGTGCTCTTTTTTAACGAAAGAAAACAATGTGAGCACATCTTATAGTTTTATTTTCTATTTTTAATACTTTCCAGGTGACATAAGGGAGTTCCCTTTTTTCTGGTTTTTAGAAAATTTTGACTTGATTACCTGAGAAAAACATGCACATTGCAAAAAAATTCAACTTGCAACAAACGTGATTAAGAAAGTAAAAGTAATTTTAATTCAACCTGTATTGGTGACCATTGTTACACATTCTTCTAGACCTTCCTTGAAAATATTTACACACAAAGACATATATAATCATATTTCATATATAATTTGGTGTACATTCTTTTAGACTTTTCCCTTAATATTATACAATATCTGTTTTATAGTATCAGAGATTATATCACATATATTATTTTGCAACTTGCATTTTTCATTTAAATATCTTGGACAACTTTCCATGTCAGAACACCCAGATCCTTTTGAATGGCTAAATAGTATCTCATTGTTTGTACCGTAATCCATCTATCAGGTCCTGTACTAAGGGACATTGGGCCACTTCTAGGTTTTGCTGTCTCTGTAATGCTGCGGTGAGCATGGACAGGACCACGGCCTTGCAACACCCCTTGGTCCACGGTACAAGACAGAGTCCTTGTACTTTCTCTCTTGAATCTTCCATTCCCTTGCCATTACCCTGGTTCCCTGGAGCACCCTCTTGGTGGCTCTGGCACATGTCACTTGGCCTCCTGAACCTCAGTCCAGGGAGGATAAGTGCTCTTGCCAACTTCTTCCCTTGGGGCTGTTGAGAGGACTCATGAGATCAGATTTGCTGAGCACTTTGTTTTCCCTCACTAACTGGCGATACATAAATATAAAATGTTTTCGGTTCCAACAGAGTTTTTGCATTCCTTTCAGGAAGAAGTGGGAGCCCATTTAAAATGTATGTGTTGGTATAAACGCATACAACTTGTCCGTTGTATTCTAGGTGATACCATGGAGAGCGGGGACCTCACCCACGCCGGGGTCAGGCGCAGGTTACTTCCTGGGTCTGGTGGCTGAGAGGCAGGGGAGACACGTGGGCCCCTAGTGGAGGGGTTGCATAGGGGAATGGTGTCCCTCACCCAAGATTGTAGAGGAAAACAAGCGCTTCGTGCTTTTCTGAGCTCTTTTCATGCTCGTCTACTCAATATTCAAGTATCGAGCGTCTACCCCAAGCCAGGAGAGAAGCGGGGAGAATCCAGCAATGAACGCAGAGTCCTTGCCTTCAGGAAGCTTACAATCTAGTACCTAACCCAGATGGCAGCTGTAGCCTCCATGTCCTTTGAGATATAGAAGTGCTGGGTTTGAGTTCCCAAATCCATGCCCCGCAGAAACCCATAGCCCTCCAGACTGCGAGCAAACTGCCAGCTGAGGGTTTACAGCCTTGACCCCCTCTCCCCGTGACCACTGCTTCCATGTGGACTACCTCTGACTGTGCAGCAGGGACCTGGGGTGAATGTGAGCCCCTCCTCTTGTTCCACAAGCCCCTCTTCTCCCTAAGCATTCATAAGTTTAACAAACTTCACTAAACATTTTTGAGGTGTATGGTAGGAAAGACGCGTTTACATCACAGAGAGGCAAAGAACTTCATAACAGCTAACACTTAAGTGGTGCTTACCCTATGCCAGGCTCTGATCGAAGCACCTTCCTCTGTTAACTTACGTAAACCTCCCAATAAGCCTATGAGGTAGATACTATCATTGTCCCACTTTAAAGATGAGAAAAGTAAATGTAGCAGGTACTGTGGGATCCTCCCTGTATCCCTTCAGCCTTCACCATTTCAGCACTTGCCAAGTTCCAACTGCTACCATCGCTGTTCTGAGAGCTTTCTCTGCCCACATGTAGTAGGTCAGGTGTGCTGGGAAGTTACTGTCCCCTGAAAGCAGCCCTCAACCAATGACTGACAGGAGTCAGTATATAACTCCCCTGGCTCCCTTGCCGCTTGAGTGTGATAACTCAGAGGCGTGTGTGCTACGGTTTCCCTGGAGGGCTTACACTCCAGCTCTTCACAGTGGAAACTTGCTTAGTAACAAACACTTGTTGACCTCTTTCCCTTCCCCACCTCACTTTCCCGCTCCCCTATGCATATTTTCCAGAATCACCTCCAAATAAACTACTTGCACTCAAATGGCTATTTCAGGGTCTGCTCCTAAGGAAAGCTACACTAAGATGTTGACTTTGTATCCAAGGTCACACAACTGCCTGGATTCACACCCAGGGAGCCTGGCTTGGGGTCTCTGAGCTTTCCCACTACATCACAAGGCCTCTCCACATCAGATGGAATGCAAGGCGTATCCATTTAAGGGCCTTTCTGACCAAAATGGTGGAGTAGGAGATCCCAGCCTCCGTTCCCCTACAAAGATCAACAGTTATACAGGTATCCAGGAACAAAAATAGCTTTGGGAGAGCTCAGGATTCCACTTAAGGAACTTCAGCAACACAGCAGAACAAAACACCTGAGAATAACTGCACAGAAAGGGAAAGAAGACCAGCCTCATCTTGCCTGCCATCATCCCATCCCTCAGGCCCGCACTGTTCAGCATCAGTAATGAACTTCCCAGCTAGAAAGAGTCCTCATCACTGGGAAAGAGAGAGTGAGGTGAGCAACCAGCTTCCCTAGCCTTCCAGGAACCTGCACGAGGACCCACTTCAGTTTCACCCAGAGGCATAAAGCTAAGATGTATGGAAATGACCAGGAACAAGGAAGAAGAGCAGGGACGACGAGTACCAGCCACGCAGTGGAAGCGACCATGGTTCCAGTGGCCTGCTCTGCAAAGGACCCCAGCAGCTTTTGCCACTGAAGAAATCAATGGCCTGCACAGCCACTCTATAACCCCTGCAGATCCGGCCACTGAGGTTTTCCCACCACAGGTTTTTGCACTCACAGATGCCAGCCCTTTGAGTCCCACCCTACTTATCCCGCTGTGGCTAGGCAAGTGTAAGACACCCGTCCAGACTCCTGCGGTTGCCCCCCATGCTGTGTGCACACTCAGAGCTAGTCCCTCCAGCACCTGCACACCCCCAGCCTGACCCCACCACTGACCTCCACCTCCAAGCACATGCCCCCGTGAGACCCTGCAGCCCCAGGAGTACACGCTGACAGCCAGCGCTCGCACAGCTGCTTGTGGGCCTGAATCAGGCCCTGACTTCCGTCACTGACCTGCACCCCTGGGCGCTCCTAAAACCAACCCTGGTAGCTCTGCACCTGCCCAACTCCGGTCTCTGGCCTCTGCTGCCATGCATGTGCCCGGGTAAGACCCTGCACCCACAGAAGGGCATGCTGATGGCCAGGGCCCCCAGAGCTACCAGTATGCCCACAGCTGGCCCTAGCTCTTACCACTACGTGTGTGTCTGCTACCAGCCCCTGCCATTACACAGGCTCCTGCAGCTGGCCTCCCCCGCTGAGTGTGTGCGCACCAGCAGCTCTGCCCGCCACCACTGCCTGCCCTGGGCCCTAGCCACTGGACTTGGAAGCACCAGTGAGGATCTCAACCACCTTCAGATGGTGGAAAAGCCTGGAAGCGCCCTCCAAGGACCACACAAGGCAAACTTGTCCTTCAGAAATGAAAGAGAGGTAAAGATTCTCCCAGGCAAACAAAAGCTGAGGGAACTCATCACAACTAGATCTGCTTTACAAGAAATGCTGAAAGAGTTCCTCAAGCTGAAGTGAAAGGGCATTAATTAGTAATATGAAAATATAAAACACACTGCTAGAAGTAAGTATATTGCCAAAAGCAGAATACTCTAATATGTAATATGGTGGTCCTCCTTCCGTAAAGAGGTGGGTTGAGTTCTACAAAGATGAAAAAAAGTAGAAGAGTAGACTGATTATCCATTGTAGAATAATGAAGACTCTTCCCTGATTTGTAGCCAATGCTAGACTGAACCAATCGCCAACACCAAGAAGCCCTGGTAGGAAGATATTGAGGAGACCAGATGAAGAGCAATTCTAGACTGAGACATCAATCTAAGACAGAGCGATTTGTGTGGAAATGCTTAGCCTCTAACCAGAAGGGAAGCTGAGTGAAGGCCCTTGTATCATTATGGTGCTTTTGCCTATAAGTAACAGAATATCTGACCAACAAGTCAGGCTAAATTATAAAGGTGCTTCATTATCTCACATTTTAAGAAGTCTGGAGGTAGAGGTTCTGGGGCTGTTTGGTTGTTCAACAAGATCATCAAGGACCCCAATCTCTTTCCATCTGTAGCTCTGCCATCCTCAGTGTGTTAGGCTACGTTTCTCCTCATGGTTACAAGATGGCTGCCTAAGTGCAAAGTATCACATCTTCATAATACACCAGCCTAAGCAGGAAGGAAGGAAGGTTGGATGTGGGAAAGGGACTTTCTCTTTATGGATCTCTATCTTATCAGAAAGGAAGACTTTCCAAGAAGTCCCCATAGATCTTCTTGTTCATCTCCTGTCTGGTCTGATGCCCACAATTAATCACTGGTAAAGAGGAAGGAGATTACCATGTCCAGCTTAGATCAATGACGATTATCGCCTGGGGCTATATGCATTGCCACTTGAACAAAACCGGAATCTGTTATCAAGGAGGAGGTAGCCATGACTTTCCATAACTTAGGAAACCTACAGGGCCTCCCATAGCCTAGGAAACATCATTGGAGGTCTATTCTAGTTAGGAGCACAGGAACACATTACCCCTCAGAGCTTTGCCTTCACTCTGAGCCAAGAACTCCATTCAAGACAAACTCTTCAACATATCCCAAAATCCACTTGTCACGTTCTTTTCTTCCTTCCCCTCATTGGAGATTTCTCATTTACAACCTGTGTTACTTTAGGCAAGTTACCTAACCTCTCTGAACCTGGATATTTTCATTGTAATAACTAGCTTCCAGGGTTGTTCTAGGGATGAGGTGATACAACAAATGTGAAAGTACCTGTGCCTGGTACACGGCACATATGAAATGTGAAATTTAGTTGAATAGTAATGATAGCAGGGATTTGTATATGCTGATGACCGGGCTGTAAATGCTCGCAAGTAAGAACACAATGGAAAAGTTGTAGGAGGCTTTGTAGAGTCTGTACATTGAGCTGACAGTCAGCCAACAGATATTTACTGTGTGAGTTCCCTTTGTCTACAATGCCGGTTAAAATCACCGGGCCTAGTACGAAGTATCTGCTTGTACTGGCTATTTGGAGCAGTTTGGTAAGGGAGATATAATTGTGGTCGCCTATAAAACAGGTTATCAGGGCTGGAAAGCAGCAGCAGGACAGAGTGGGCAGTGAAGGAGGAGGAGCTTTCTAGCCATCTGGGGTGGATACAGGTCCCTGACTCTTTCTCAGCAATAATTGGGACCTCGCCTTGAAGCTGGTGCTCCTCAAACTCTCCATTCAGGGGACACTTTCCTGAGGGGACTTAGGGGTGACCCTCGCCTTATCCAGGTGAGCCCTGTCCGTGAGACTGGCTGCATGCCTGGGGCCAGATGGCTCTCACCTGTTTTCCTATCTCAACCTCAGGCCTTAACTGCCGAGAGGAGATTGGTGGCTAAATCCAACTGTGGGAAGGGGAAGGGCAAGGGGAAGAAGGCAAGAGGATGTCTGCTGGTCCATATTTACTACTGATCAAGGTCATATTTCAATTCTTATACACACACCTCCATGTTCTGGCCCCTCCAAAACCAACAATCTCAAAACGACGTACACCAGCACGTAAACTAAACTCTCCACTCTTGGTCGCGTCGTCTAAGTAACCTGTAAAGGCTGTTGGCTCTTTGTCCAGCTCAGCGCCTTGTCCAGAAGCAGAACTGAATCGGCTTTGGAGGGTCTTGCTACCCAAAGTGAGGTCCCGGAGCCCCAGCATCCTCTGGGAGCTTGTTAGAGATGCAGAATCTCAGGTCCCTCCCCATCCGCTGAATCTGAATCTGCAGTTTAACAGGATCCTGAGTTGGAGAAGTTCCGGTCTCCCTAGCCTGCTACCTACTTTCCTTATCACTGGTGCTAGACGGCTATAGGGCTTTGCAGCTGAGAATGTGGCTCCACCAGTAAGCCAGGTTTTTCTAATGTTCTCTCACTCGGCCCCCTCCTTTACTCTGTCATCAGAATCCTATTGTCCATAAAGAACCACCGATACTATCTGAGTGTTTACTCTACCAATTATATACATGTATACACATGGTTTATTACATACTTAAGATCATTCACTCTGTGTTATTTTGGAATCTGCCGTTTCCAGTCAGCAATAAAACACAACTATCCATGGCATTGTGCAGCCTTTTGTTATATCAGTTTTAACCCCTGCATGGAAGTCTACTTGTAGAGATGTACGGTGATGGATTTCATCAATTCTCAACTGTTGCACATCAGGGTTGTTTGCATTTTTATTAAAAATAATGTTACAGTGAATATCACGGATACTAAATCTTTGCTACCAGCTCAGAGATAGACCTAGGGACATATGGGAACTTAATATGTGACAAAGTGGCACCACAAATGAAAAAGAAAAGGAAGGTTTGTTGGGTAGATGAGATGCTATTGGGAAAACCGAGAAGACAAAATTACTAGTACCTCTCCTCTGACTGCACTCAAGGGTAAACTCCAGGTGATATGATGACCTAAACGTGACATGTAAAATCACACAATAAGATATAATCTTGTGTCCTGGGATTATAGATGGACTTTGTGTGTAAAACTGGAAAAAAGTATAAACCATGAGGTAAAAAATTAATATACTTAATTATATTCATTTTAAAGATTTCCGTTCAACAAAAGATACCATGAGCAAGGCACAAACAGACTGGGAGAAGATATCAGCAATGCCTAAAACTCACAAATGACTGATATCTAGATTCTAGAATGTTCCAGGGACTCCTGCAAATCGAGATGAAAGTAAGCGATAGCATGGGGAAGGTAGATGAAGAGCAGCAACAGACAGTTAACAACAAACAAACAAAAAATCCAAAGACCAATAAGCGTATGCAGAAATGCTCAAACTCAGGAGGCACCAGAGAAGCACAAACTAAAGTGACAATGGGGTCTCCCTTCATAAGTATTAGACTAGAAAAATGAGAAGGCCGTTAATGGCAAGTGTTGGGAGAGATGAAGGGATAAGACCCTGCTCTCTACTGCCGGTGGGAGGATGGGCTGGCGCTGCTTTCCTCCAGAGTCATCCGCCAAGATAACATCAAATTAGGTATTCACATACCCGGCAGCCCAGCGATTTCCCCCCTGGAGAGCAATCACGCAGAATTTCTTACCCATGTCCATAAAGAAAGATGCATAAGGTTTTCATCACAGTGCTGTGTGTGATGACAAGAAATTGGAGGTAACTTGGGTGAGCGTCCCTGGAGAATGGAGTTTATGCGGATGTTAGAAGAAACAGATCCTGTTACATGTAGCTACCGGTTGGATCTTTCAAACACGGTGGTGCGTGAAAAAGCAAGAAACATTATAAGTTATGTACAAAGAGTGGTTAAGTAAGTGAAATATATATATGCCTACAAAACAATACACATTTTGCAAGAATCCAGGCAAACAAAAAGATGCACTTTACATACAACAGCCTATGTCAAAGGAAGGGGAATGAATGAAAGGAGGGGGAATAGATCAAAGAAAACCAGAGAGAAGCCTTGAAGGACTGAGAGGTATATGACTTACTCCACCCTTTGCACCTGAGGAGGGGCAAAGTCTTTATTCATATTCATAATTATTTTAGAGAACGAATTCCTGGAAGTAAGGTGACTTCACCTCAGTTTGAAGTTCTGAGAAAGATGCAAAAGGAACAGGGTCCCCAGTGCCTGGAGAAGGCTTTTGAGTAGAGGCTCCTCACTCACTACTTTGGAGCCTGGAGCTTGGGGCGATGTCCCCTTTCCTCCAGGGCAACGGGGGAATTTCAGCCCCAGGTCCCTGGCTGGGCCAAGAGATAAGGGGTCATAGAGGCGAACTCAGCAGCTGCTCTGCGTCATGGTTGCTGATAAACCCCAGGAGAATCAGATCACGCGTGTGAAGATTATCTCACGACAGCATCAGATGAGCCTCGCACGTTGGCATCATAGGATCTTAGACTCCGAGTTGAAGGGCTTTATCCTGCCACCCATCGCCGGAGCCCCTTTGATAACCTTCTGCCCCTGCTTCGCCAGAGGTAAAGGGCTCAGCAGTGTGTGCGGCACCGCCCACCCCCTCCGTTCCCCGAGCCCGCAGGCCGCTATGCTCCAGCCCTGTCTGCACGCCCTGGAGTCCAGACCCCTCATCATCCCGACAGATCCCTTCGGGGGTAGGTCAACCTCCTTTCTCTCTGTCACCGAAAGTGGCCCCTGTGGAGGCAGCCTGTCTGGGATCTTACTGCCCCGACAGCCATACCTAATTGAAGATCCAGACGGCAGCTCATACCCACTGACCGGAGATGACGGGCTGTGGGCCAGGCCATTCTACCCGCTCTGCTCCGGGTCAGGGAACGGTGCACCGCTGCCTGGGCAAATGCAGCCCACGAGCCAAGTGCTGAGGATGATGTTCTATTCTAAAGCTTGTACCAGATTAAAAAGAAAAATAAGAATATGCAACAGAGATTGTCCCCGGTCCACAAAGCCTCAACTACTTCCCGTCCGGCCTTGTACAGAAAAAGTTTGTTGAGAGCTGCCCTAGAATCTTCCCATCCGGCGACAGCATCCGCATTGCCTGGAAGCTTTTTAGAAATCCAGAGTGTCTGGCGCATCCCAGAACTCCTGAATCAGAACATGCATTTTTGACAAGAGCCCCCTGTGATCTGTGAACACACAGAGAGCTCTGGGCAGCCTCAGTCCAAGCCTGGGTGCTTCCTGGGTTTGGTTGGTAAGAGGCGGGCTCTGGGGCTGGACTGCACAGGTTCAAACCCTCCTTTACCACTCCCTTGCTGAGTGACTGCGGAAGTCCTTTCATCTTTATCAAATCCTGTTTCTGCCTCTCTGAAATGGGATCATCACAGTTACCACCCAAAAGGGGTTTTGTGAGGCTTGAATTAGAGGAACAAGCCCAGAGTAAGGTTTTAAGAAATATCAGATTTTATGTCTACTATGTTGTTTCTAAATGTCAGCCCGTTGGTTCTCTCTGCCTCAGAACAGGGAAACATACTTTGCATAGATTACCCAGAGCCTGTGCTCTGCCGGACTTGAGTGTTTCCTCAGAATCCCGGCTATGCAAATACTCTGAGTCAGCTGGTGAGAAGGGCGAGGCAAGCCCGCACTCAGCCCCACCTTGTCAGGCTGTTTCTCTTCTGCCCAAGGAGAGGGAAATGATTGCTTTCTGCCTGTGGACAAATTCGTCCGTGTGGGCCAGAGTTAGAGGCCCTTGTTCCCCTGAGAAACAGGTAGTGCCTGGGTCAAACTAAAACAAGGTTAAAATAAAAGAACACAAGCTGCCCTCCACCCAGAAGCTGCCACAAGCAGGCTGCCTGCCATGTGAGTTGGCCTCCCGCGGGCCTTCCTTAGGCCATAAAATGGTCACATCGCTTTCTGATTTGCATTTAGTACAGGGCTTTTCCTGTACAGGGCTCAAGTGGAAACTGCCTGCTGGCAGGTGGGAACAGAAGGGAGAGGGGAAGGTGGGCAGCTCTTTAAACAACGAGGGGCTTGGAGAAGCTGTGCTTCCGAGATAGGGCACTGTTTCCGTTTAGATTTGCCAACTGTTGTTCTGAATGAAGCCCTCAGACAAAAGGAGAGCTCTGTGCTGGGGGGAGGGACGGAGTGTTTATTTTATACGACAGCAGGAGTCCCGCTTCCTGTTTGACTTTTTGAGGTCTGCTTCTTGGGATTAATGAAGCCCATCCAAATGGTTGCAAGGATACAGTCTCTAGAAAAGGCATTTGTCCCCAAGCACTGTTTACTTTCATAATACATACACAATTCGCACTGAGTCAACTTAGCACAAAGCAATTCCCTTGTTGTGCCTTGTGGACTTCTCAAGTGTCAATTAGGTGATTTTTAACTCCCTACCATTTTCCCCATGATGGAAATTTCACATAAATGTTATAGGAGATACATCCTTGAAAATATATATAAATATATATATATAGCAAATATATGTAGAAAATGTATAATAAATATATATACATATCATGAAAAAATTTATAATGAAAAGCTAGCACAAAATTGGGAATATAGCCACTTAGTTTTAAGACCATTTGGCAGACTGGAAGTAGGCTTGGCATGGTGGAGATACCACTGTGAATTTCTAGCTTGGGCTCTTCCATTACCTAGTGGTTTGGCCTTACGTAATCCCTTTACCTCTCCATTGGCCTCAGTTCCCTCATCTTAAAATTAAAGTAGTGGGTTTTACAGGTGATGCATTGAGCTTCAAGACTCCCACTGGCTGAGGGGGTGGGCTGCCACAGCAGGTGGGTGGGACAGTGATGGAGGCGGGTGGTGTGTGTTGGGTGGATGGGGGTGGTTCAGCCTCCCTTCACCCACTCCCTTCACCCACTCCCTTCAGCCAGAACAGCTTCCCTTTTTTTCTGTTTTACACATCGGCATTGGGAGTAACTGTTTGAAGAAAAGGTCTTCCAGGCTAAGTGAAAGCTTAAAAATCACTTTAGATGATCACCGAAGTTGGGTGATCATATATAATTTATCACCCACACCAGGACATTTTGAGATTGGAAAAGAGACCTATTAATAATTACAACAGACTTAAGTGGGAGCATCCCAGACAAACAGAGAGGTATGATCAGCTGACCACTGAGTCCTACTCCAGCAGAGGGCCTTTGCTTCTCTATCCTAGAATTCTATGGCTTGACTGCTCTTCTCTTTCTCAGCACTGGGCAGAGTTCTGGAAGTGGCCCCAGGACCACTGGCAATCAGGGACAGCCTCTGGGAATGAAGTCGTTAGGTGACAGCCTCAGGGACAGCAGCCATCAGGGACAGTTCCAGGGACAGCAGCCATCAGGAGAAAGCACCAGGATTACTTACTAGAGCATGCACTGGAAGAAATGCACAAGGCCACCTGCAAATAATAGATGACGTGTGTTCAGCCTGTTTCTTATTCAGAATCATGTGGAAATCACAAGTTTCGTGGCAAAAACATCAAGGAACCAACCAACAATTACCCAGTAAGTGCCCACAAAGAGCTCAGCCAGGGCGGGGGTGGGGTGAGGTCGGTGGGGTGTGTGCGAAAGGTTATGCAAACTGCCCAAATCACGCGTCTTCAGAGTGAAGGAAACAGTCCATGGAGGAGGAGGTCACAAGGCAGAAAGAAGGTTTCATTCCCTGGGCAGGTTGTCAGATGCAGCCCTGTGCCAAAGGGGAAGAACCTTGGTAGGATTTCTGCAGAGGAAGAAAATGCAGATGGGCGGGGATCTCCGCCCCCATCTCCCCGACACGCACAGCACAGGGTCTGGAAGGACCCCCTGTCCCGTGGAGCTCAGCTTGGGCCTGGTTGGGGCACATTCTCCGCTGGCTTCGCTAAGGCTCCCACCCCTTGCCCACGCCTCAGCGTTCGCTGCTGTGATGTCCGACCTAGCTGGTCTGCCCCAGCGACAGCTCTTGCATTGAACATGACCCTTCCCTTCCTTCTGCTCTAAGTCTCACTGATGGTGAAGTTTAGAGCAGAAAAACACAGTGAGGAGAAGGCTGATGATGTAATGAGTGATAACAAAGTACATAGAAGGTACTCATTTACTTTTGATTATTTTTTTCTGGTTGCCTTTTAGTTGGCAAATAACGGTGAGGAGTTTTTCAACTAGAAATAGGGCACGGAGCATCGTAATCCGGACTTCCCCACTTGCTAGGTGTGTATTGTAACTTACCTGGATCTTGGTTTTCTCATCTGTCAAATGGGGATACACTGGGACTTCCCTGGTGGTGCAGTGGTTAAGAGTCCGCCTGCCAATGCAGGGGACACGGTCCAGGAAGATCTCACATGCCGTGGAGCAACTAAGCCCACGCGCCACAACTACTGAGCTCGCGCACCACAACTACTGAAGCCTGCGAGCTCTAGGGCCCGTACTCCGCAACAAGAGAAGCCACCGCAATGAGAAGCCCGCGCACCGCAATGAGGAGTGGCCCCCGCTCACCATGACTAGAGAAAGCCCGCGCGCAGCAACGGAGACCCAACGCAGCCGAAAAAAAAAAAATGGGGATATACTACTTACCACTTGCCCTGGCTTCTGTACAGGACTGCTGAATGTCCCCCAGGTATCACCATTACTCTGCTATCTCATGCTCCCCCATCCCATGCCCAGAAGGGTTCTGCAGTTCCTTGTGGATTATTTTCTCATGGAAAGAAACTTGGTTCCATTCAAACTCTGTTCTCCTTACACCTCACTCTTTGGTTCTCCTCTGCTTCCAGTCGTGAAACGCCTCTTTTTCCTTACTTTTTGCACAGAACAACTCACTTCCCTCATATGTGAATAACTCAGACCTTGCTGACTCTGGGGAATCAGAAGGACTTCACAGCACAGCCCTGAAAACTAAAAGTTAAGTATTGGACTTTCATTTCTGTGAACCACCTTGGCCATTTCTGCCAACTCAGGCATCTGTCTCCCACTGTAATTCATGCCTCAAGCCCCTCCCTCTTCTTGGCTTTCAGTAGCATGGAAAGATTTTCTGGGAATCGTTTTGCTGAACAATTCAGCTCCTCCAGCCCCTATCTCCAAACTTAAGTCTGGCTTCTCTTGCCGGCTCCAAAGCTTGGAGCTCACTAATGTGCTTGGCTAAACAATATGTCACACTCTGTATGGTTTTCAATTAGAAAGTTTCTCTTCCTTTATGTAAGGATGAAACAGTGTCTGATTTAGGAACTGGGTTGGAATCCAGGGGCTGGGAGGGTCCCATGTGCTGAACCTGGGGAGAGACTGTTGGCCAATGAAAAACATGTCCCCTAGAGCTACTGGCAAATGGAGAGGGGTCCAGCATTCGGAGGGGACAGGCAGGACCGAGAGGGCCAGGAGGCCCCTGCTCTGTGCCCTCTGTGAGGCAGGCTGCTGGCTCCTCCAAAGAATAAACTTAAATCCTCAACGACCTTGAAGGTAGGGGACACCTCAGTGGAGACACCCAACTTAAGATGCCACGTCACCAGTGGCACTAAGGCCTTGGCCTTCTATTCTTTGATAAACTCTTACCTAACATCAAAGGAGTTGGGGGTTGGTGCACTCTCTCCCCCCACTCCTAGCATCAGAGCCCCAAACCCAAACCTTTCCACGTGCCCTGGTCTCTTGAGAAATGAGAGGAACTCTTGGTGTGCTACAGGCGGGGGCACATTAGACTTTTCACTAATCTCCCATTGGCTAATGATGTCACTGTGAAATGTGTTTGAAAACTCTTTGCAAACTGAAAAATGGGATATGAAGGACGAAAGGATTTAATTCATCATTATTGCTCAGGTGGGATTGATCTTGGCTTGATGCTAGACCATAGGGCAGGAAGGGCCCAGGGAGCTCCTGGCGTTCTATCAGGTGTGAAGGGGAAAGAATGAAGCCAGTTATTATGGCTTCACTGTAACTAATCAAAATGAGAATACCCAGGGCAGTGGGGGACAGTATATTGGTGCTACAGCTAGAGGCCTTATATAAATGCCAACAAGGCAAGGATGGGATTCGGCTGGCTTGGCCGAGGCGGCAGGGAGCAGGAGCTGCAGCTCACATTTCCCCCTACAGCAGTGCCAGCTCATTTCAATTTGCAGATGCGTGAAGCTCTGGATGCCCACACCTGCAGCGCAGAAGGGAAGCAGGTGCCACCTAATGGATGTAATACATTAAAGCTGGAATCCACATGGATGACTCCAGTTTCAGAGATGCCGTTGTCTGTTTTGTGCCCTCCTGCTTGTTTCATTCACTCCTTATTCCTATAGTATTTTCTGGGAGAGTTTTTATTTCAGGAATGACAAACGTAGTGTATTCAGGGGTGGGTATTTACAAGAATGGCCTTCAGAGTCAGACAGATCAGGTTTGAGTCCCCAGTTGTGTTAACTTGAGCGAATGTATTTAGCTTCTTTGAGCCTCAGTTTCCTCATCTGTAAAATGGGGCTAACGAGAGTGCCCAGGGTATCTTTAGGGATTAATTGAAATACATATGTAAATGCTCAGCTCAGAGCTTGGCAAACAGAAGGTGCTCAACAAGTGCACCTTCGTCATAGGTGCAATGCACCTATTATTATTATCGTCATTATTATTTCTTGGTTACTTATTCATCTGGTCATGCTGAGTAATGAACTTGAACCAGGACTAACCTAGCAGGCCATGTAGGCTATAGTTGGCTGCACCATCATATGTTTTAGTTTCTTCTCCTAGAAAACAAAGCACCCTTTGAAAAGAAGGAATTGCTTTCGTTTCCCATGGGAAGTAATTTCTACAACCCACGAGTAAATGCAGCCTAATGACTAGAATGTGACAGTAGCTATCAAGAATGAAATGTTCCATAAACAGCACTGCCTCCTAAAATTACTCAAATCTCAGGGTTCTGAATCTTCTCTCACCCACCCGTTCTCTGCTGCTGCTTCTCAACCTCCTTCCCAGCCCCAAATCCCTGAAGAGGGTGGGGCTGTCCTAAGGTTCCAGATAAAACTCGAAGGACTAGCTGCGACTCTGCTTGTCCCAAGCGGCCTCAGGGATGGGGGGATCCAGTGGAGGGTCCTAGTGCCGGAAAAGGAGGTTTGCCAACAGGCGGAGCAGCGGACCACGCCTCAGGCATTTTCAGGGAAACATCTTTTCATCTCCAAACATCTACAACTGTCTGCAACATATTTTTCCCAGGGTTTTACTCTAAGCTGACAAAAGATGCTGTGACATATCTTGCTATTATTGAACAAACATCAGTTAGGTTTCTGCCTCGGAGCCATGTCAGTCTGAATAGGAAATACGCCAGCACTCTTATCGTGGCTGACAGACCCTGGAACTCACCTGCTGGTAGTGTCAGTAACGCCACTCCCCATGGTGGAGGCTCTTCTCCCACTTCTTAGAAAGCATTGTTCTCAGGCACGCAACATAATTAAGGTGCTTTTGGAGTTTATGTTTACTTTTTCAGAGTAAGCAAGAATCCCATGATCAATGCGATGCGCCTTGCCGACACACAATAATGTCAATGAATTCAATGCTTTTGGAAACATACCCAGGGCTTATTTTTCATTCTGCCCCCTCAATAATGGGAATTCTGACTCTAAAAGAGCATCAGATGTAATGCCTTCATCTCACGGGTAAAGAAACTAAGGCTTGGAGTTTGTAAATTATTTCGCTGAGGCCACACAGACAGTAGCAGAGCAGAGCCTGGAACCCTGAACTTAGGACTTTTGGGCCAGAGCTCCTTCTATCGTGGCTCACTGACTAATGCCATTCATTTAATTACTGGCTCCCAAAATTGATCTTGCCTCTGTATTTCTCTGTCTTCTAAATTAGAAACCACATACAGCTTAAGACATTATTTGTTTGACCCCTGAAGTGTAAAAATATTTTCTGAATTAGTTAACTTTTTTTTAGTTGTGGTTTTTCTCAAGCATCTACATTTCTGGCTTTCTCTTAAAATGTGGACTATCTGACAACACTGGGGTTGCATTCTTGCAAGGGGACACTTGGCTGGAGCTGGGTGGCCGTTGTCTGCTTCCAGTGGAACCTGCCCTCTTACCACAGTCTCCACCACTCCCTGCTGCCTCACACCGTGTCCGCTTCAACCCTTCACCCTCCTGGCTGCTGGACGCATTTGAACATGACCCTGTGTTGACAACACGACCAACAAGTTTGAAAGCGTTATTGCTCCAACCCAGATAGATATCAGCTGCTCCTCAAGAGCTGTCTGAAATTGCCTTGAATCCCCAATTCCATGGTCTGAGAAATCGAAGTAATTGATTTCTGAGAAGTTTCCCAGTAACTGTGTGAATGCTCATAGATTAATATTCTCATGGTCTTCTTTGCCTCTAGCGCCTATGGTTTTGACTCATGACAACTTAAAAGGATCCAGAGTCTTCCTTGGTCTCTTCCCCTTTCCCCAGGCAGTTCCATATTATGAGTGGACTGTAATGATGTGGTATTTTTTTTTGAGGGGGAGGGTTATACAGTAAAGATTTTAGTAGCATCCGCCACAGCAGATGTAACTTGAAAATTTATCCTTCCTGAGTTTTTTCTGTTGGCCTCTCTTCCATGGAGAGTTCTGTCATTCTGTCTCCTCCCCTATTCCCCAGTGTCCTCAACCTGTTTAAAATCCCCTTCTCCCAAATAGCAGAGCAATTCAGCCTTCTCCCAAACATGCTGTTGCAGACCCATCAGGGTGTTCACAGAGCAAAGGCTTCCTCTCTGTTAACGCTGTCCACGTCTCTTAGAGAGAAGTCAGGATTCTAGACACCAAATGTTTTCCAGTTGTACTTCCAAGACCTTCCACCACTATGCATTGGTCTTGAGGAAATAAGTTCCTAGGCTTTTAGTCCTGGTATGAATCAGCCTGATTCCCTGACTTTATTATTATTTTTTAAAATATTTATTTATTTATTTGGTTGCTCCAGGTCTTAGCTGCAGCACATGGGCTCCTTAGTTGTGGCTCGCAGGCTCCTTAGTTGTGGCATGTGAACTCTTAGTTGTGGCATTCATGCGGGATCTAGTTCCCTGACTAGGGATCGAACCCCAGCCCCCTGCACTGGGAGTGTGGAGTCTTAACCACTGCACCACCAGGGAAGTCCCTGAGTCCCTTACTGTAGCCGCATATAAATTATTCAGTCCTAAATATCAAAATCCTAGCGATTTATCTGTTTACGTGGCCGCCTCCCCTACTAGACTGCAAGCCTCCTGAAGTCAGGGACCATATCTTATTTATCTTTAGATTTGCATTAGCTACACAGTGGGGAGGGTGGAGGGAAAAGCCAGCAAGCAGAGAACACAGAAGACGTATTCAATAAACAATAGATGAAAGGAAGAAGGAAGGAGGAAAGGAAGATTGGTCGTCTGGTATGGTCGTATGTGTCGTTCACTGAACAAGGGGCACCAACTGAATGGGGCAAATGGATGCTGAAAGCCAGGCCGTGCTCTGCTCACCGAGCCAGAACTCCTGTCTGGCTGTGTCCTCTTCCGCGTGCCTGTCTTGCTCCCATTTGTTGCCTCGCTCCAGGAGAGGTACTTCTAATTCTCGCAAAGGTGCCATATGGGCTGGGGGTTAAATGGGAAAACACTTTGCCTAGAAATTGTGTATTTTTGGACACCTCAGTTTGTGTTGAATCCCAGGAAACTTCCCATAGCTTTGTCAAGATTTGCCACAGAGGACTCTGATAATGAGGCTGGGACCCCCAAGGAATAGGAGCTACCCACAGCGACAGGAACCCCCCAAATCTAACAAAAGTGGAGCGTTTGGGCCTGAAAATAAGTGAAATCCCTGCCTTGCTCCCCCTCCCCGCCCCCTGCCCCGTGCAGCCGTGGCCCTGTACCGTGACTGTCGTCGTCCAGAAGTGCAGAAACGCAGTTCCACGCCTTCACCGTCCGGGCCTTTCTGGGAGAAGCGCGCTCAGCTGGCAGCGGCTCAACCTCCTGCCCCAGGTCCCCGCGCTCAGCCTGTCACCTCCCATTACCCATGCTCTGGTTGGGGAAGAGCATCTGGCGAGGAAGTGTCTCCTGGCCCAAGGGGTGAATTTAGGTTGCATTTCCAGGCTGAGCTAAGCAACGTTTCAGCTGAGCTCGGGGAAGGCGGGCGCAGCGACCGCGTGTGAACTGAGAGCGCAGCTGAGCCGGGAAGCTGCGGAGGTGGCGCCCCCAGGTTCTGGCGCTGCGCCCCCGCTGCTGACTCGGCTTGGCGGCCAGCAGCGGCGGGGTCGCTCCGCACGGTCCCTGCCTTCCGCTCCAACATGCTGCTCGGTGCTCGAGGTACCAGGCGGAGCAGCTAAGCACCAGCTGCAGATCCGCGGAGATGAGGCGCTGGGTGAGTCAGCATCACCTTCCACCCTGGATGCGACGCAAAGTCTTCATGCTTCTGTTAAGGACTCAGGTGCCTTTCCCTTCTCAGCAAGCCAGGGTCACGGCCGAGGACTTCCAGAAAACATAACTACAGAAAAAGGTGCCTTAAAGCTATGCTCTTCTATGGAGTGGCTAGGAACTCGGGACCAGGGCTCTGACAGACCTGGGTTGGAAGGCTGGCTTCACCACATGCTAGCTGGTTGTTTAATCACTCTGGGCCTCAGTTCTCCCTGCTGTAAAATGGGAATTATTTTCAATAATAGCCATTTAGAGGGCTCTTTGAAACTGAGTGAGGAAGAGTGTTCAAAGCACTTAGCACAGTCCCCAGCAGGCTCGAAGTGCCACGTGGTGATGTATAATGTTGACTCTAAACCAGTGACGAATCTATAATCTCTTTCTCTGAAGCCTCAGCTACTCCAAGTGTGGGCCGTGGACCAGCAGCATGGGCGTCATCACACAGCATCCTGGGCCTTACTCCAGACCTTCTGAGTCAGAATCTGCATCTTAACAAGACAGCGAGATATTTGTATGCACATTGAAATTTGAGAAGCACTGCTCTAGAACATTCCAAGGGCTTCAACCCATTTTAACCAATAATCAGTTGGGGTCTTATGAAACCATTACAGAATGTATTTCAAGGTGCTTTTAGGCACCCCAGCTCTCCCCTCTATGACTGTAATATTTTCTCCAGGGCCTCACTCTAGCAGCAAATCATCTGCCTAGAGCTTTATTTCCTCCCTCTTCATCTGGATGCCCTTAGAAGAAAGTGCAGAGAAGGGATCAGCTGGGGCAAATGGAAGGGAAGAGAAGGAGGAGAAACTCGAAGCGTGGATGATCCACAGTCTGGGTTTTCAGCCTCCCTGAAGCCTCCAGGTACCCCTTCTACCCCTTTGCAATTAATGGCAACCAGCGGGGTGAGGTCCAGAGAGTCTGAGGCCCAGAATCAACCTGATTTGTTTCTGCATTGCATGGAGATTCAGCGTTAGGGGATCCTGGACCCTGAACCACGTTATAGGCCCCTGAGGATTCTAAAAACCTGGGCCAAGGCTGACACCGTTCACTCATTCATTCATTCAACAAATATTCACTGAGTGTCTACTAATGCTAGGTACTATTCCAGGTAAGACCCAGATTCCTGTCCCCCAGGTCAAGCTCTTGTTACGCTATTAGTTAAACCTTGGTTCTAGGTAAAGTTAGGTGTGGTGTGCTAGTGGGATCCTTGGTGAGGGGCCCCTCATTGCTGGAAGTGTTGGTGGCTGAGAGATCTTAGCGCGTACCTCTCTGGGATGCCCTTGGCCACTGTCACACTGCCACCCTGGGCAGCCCCAATGGGGAGGGGCTGGTGGATGTCTGGTGAGTGGAGAGGAAGCACTTGGCCTTAATTCAGAATAATTCTGAAGGGCCTGAGTCACCAGCACGACTAAGGCCTGCATTGTGACTGCGTGACAGAACCACACGTAACTGCACAATCTTGCTTCTGTCATCCCTCACGGGACTAAGCACAGTCCCTATCAAACAGTTGCCAAGAAATCTCAATGTCACAATCTGTTTCCAGGGAATAGACCTAAGACAATGATTTTTCAAAGTACCCTTTATGCCTGAGGACCTCTGGCTATGGCAGCACCCTACAGGTAACTAATTGGCTCAAACTGATATATTTGCATTTTGGGAAAAACATTTTCTGGAAGCTTTTTCAAGAGCTCCTAGAGAGAAGAGGTTCTCAGATATGTTTACCTTTTTTTAGAGTATAAAAACAATTTAAATCTATAATAAATATTCGAATACAATCTCACTGTAAAAGAGATGAACAGTGTAGAAAAATATACAGTGAAAGTTGAAAGACACTTTCCATCTGGGTCCTTTCTCCAATCCAGCTCTTTTCCTCAGAACTAGTCACTACTTCGATGTATCTTTCTAGATAGATTTTTTGCTATGCATTTGCACACATGTAAATGTATACAAACATACTTCTTTTTTTTTTTTAACATAAATGAGATCAAATTGTTTAAGGCATTTGCTTTTTAAAGTCTTGAAGCTTGAAGATCTTTTCTTATTACTAAATCTAGATCCACTTAATGCTTTTTAACGGCTGCATAATATTCCCCAGCATGGGTATCCCATTTAGCCACTCCCTGGGGTGGAGAATTTTAGTACTCACCTGAATCCAGTTTTTTTCTCCTCTGAATGTGTGAATGGATTATACTTGCTCCTCGTTATAGTTACTTGGAGCCACATGACTAACTCTGGTCGAGAGTGGAAGTGCCCTGTGTCACTGCTGGGCTGAAGTGTTTAATTGCAGTTGTACAGCCCTCCAGCACTCCATCCCCTGTGACAATGGAGAAGGCCTCCTGTTGGGATGGTGGAGCTACAAGAGCAAGGCAGCCTGGACTGCTGCATCTCAACATGAAGGGAAGTGGCCCCAGGGACGGCCTGGATGCAGAGCAAACCTTGCAGTGAGTAAGAACTTACCCTTGGCTACATTAACCCACTAATTTTTTTTTTAACCACAGCATAAGCTAGTGTAGTCTGACTAATGTACTCCCCTACTGGGCATTCAGGTTGCCCCTAATTTTTCACTATTAAATGAAATGCTGCAATGAACATCTTTTCTATCCATCTCTGAGTACGAGGTGGGTATTTCTATAGAATAGGTACCCAGAAGAGAAACTGCTGGTGTCTTAGTCTGTTTGGGTATGCTATAACAAAAATACCATAAACTGAGTGGTTGATAACAACAAACATTATTTCTCACAGTTCTGGAGGCTAAAAGTCCAAGATCATGGCACCAGCAGATTTGGTCTCTGGTAAGTACTCACTTCCTCATAAAAACCTTTTTGTTATAACCTCACATGGTGGAAGGGGCTATCTAGCTCTCTGGGGTCTCTTATTAAAAGGGTACTAATCCCATTCATGAGGATTTTGCCCTTATGACCTAATTACCTCCTCAAGCTCCCATCACCTAATATTATCACCTTGGGGGTGAAGTTTCAGCATATGAATTTTGGGGACAGAAACATCAGCCCATAGCAGATAGCCAAATAGTATTCACATTTAATTTTGAGAGAAACATCAAACTGTCTTCTGTGGTCTTTACCAATTTACATATACATCAACAGCATCTCCCCTATCAATGGATATTGTCTTTTCTTTCTCCTAATTTTACAGAGAAAAATGGTATTCTGCTATTGTTTTAATTTGTGGTTCCCTGATTACTGGAGGTTTAACAATTTTTCATATTCTCATTAGCCATTAGCATTCCTTCAGGATCTCATCTATCCATATTTTTCCATTTACTTTCTAAGTTAAAAGATTTTTTAAAGATCTCTAGAATAGAATATCTTCAAGAAGGTCTTTGTAATTGAATTCTTTGTAATCAAAGATACCTCCCCCTCTTTTTTTCTTTTTTAAAGTGAATCAGTTATACATATACATATATCCACTTGATTTTTTTTTTTTAGATTCTTTGCCCATGTAGGCCATTACAGAGTATTGAGTAGAGTTCCCTGTACTATACAGCAGGTTATTATTAGTTATCTATTTTATATATAGTGGTTTGTATATGTCAGTCCCAATCTCCCAATTTATCCCCCTCCCCCTTATCTCTTGGTAACCGTAAGTTTGTTTTCCACATCCGTGACTGTATTGACTATTCATCCCGCCATTTCACTTGCATTATTGGGAATAAAAAATTCCAGTGTCCATCATGGAACTCCTTGCTGTATGAATTAGTCAGTCTTTCCTTGCAGATCCATTTAAACAGCTCTGGGAATGTTAGAGGGCAAAGCATATTGGGCCCATTAGCCGTATTCCTTAAGCCTCAGTCTTCTCAAAAGTAAAATGGGGATAATAATATGATCTCATAGGATTGTTGGGAGGCTTGAATATAAAGCACATAAATAGTTATATCTGCCTCAGAGTAAGTGATGGATAAGTGTTGGCTGTTATCATTCTATTCAGAGCCATGCCCTGTTCCTTATTTATCAACAACCTGGGCGTCTGAGCAGCCATATCTGAGAAGGCAGAACTGTAAACCACAGCCATCTGCCTTTGTTTTGAATATTTCAAAAACCGATGAAGCCTGAAAAATAAATGAGGCATTAATCCTTGCTTGTGAGTCACGGACCACCGTTCATTGTGTTTCACGCCCACCGTAGAGCACACGCCTCTGCTCTCAGGTGTTACCTGAGATCCACCGAGCTCTCAGCAATTCAGAGCTCTGAAGCCCGTCCCACTGCACTCATCCATCTGCCCACCCTCAGTCTTCTCCTTGCTTCTCATTTATTTTAAACCCTGAGTTCTCCTCTGTCTTTTATTTAGGCGGGCTCACCTGTTCTACTCTGCAAAGAAGCACAGATTCACAAAACTCACCTTTTTCTTAAGTCCTCATGGGTAGAAATAGAAAGATCTCCCTCGTGCTCAGGCTATCAGGAAGGGATGAATGGGCAGCTGGTGGGCAGGGGTCAGGAAACTTGGGTTTTATTACTGGCTCTCTCGCGGACGCAGATGGACCTTAATTTCTCTGGGCCGCCGTTCTCTCCTCTAGAAACGAGGCAAGCAGGGTTGACAAAGGATAACTGCTCTCTGTCAGCCTCACCAGGCTGTTGGGAGAATGAGTGAGATTATGTCTCACAGGCCACTGAAGTTCGCCGGAGAAGGGCACTGTCTAAACACGGGGCATGATTCTGTGTCACTCACAGGAAGAGGGAGGCTGAAGTTATCCGGGGCTGTCCCCGTCGCTGTCATTGCAGGGAAGCTTTAATAATGGAGGCAGACCTCGCTGGTCAGAAGGGCCAGGTCGCGGGTGCGGGTTCTGTTTGAGGACGTGTGCCAGCTTTAATAAGCGCCTGGGGGCAGGGAGCAAAGCAGAAGCCAGAAATCCTTCCCTCAGCTTTAAGGATGCCCTCCTCCCATCACCGCCCCCCCGCACCCCGGAGGTGGGACTCCTGAACAGACTCGCTGGCAGGCACTCAGCCAATGCTCGTGGAATTGAATGGAAGTGAATAGCGACAAAATTATCTTCCTTGGAAGAGCACTGGCCATGCTTCTGGCTGTGTCACATGTCTGCTGACATCTGAAGTGATTGTGGACTAAGGGGTGTCCCCTAATGTACTGGGCAGTGAATGTGAGGGGTGGTGGTGTGTGTGCCCTCTCGGCCCCTGCTTCATTGCTGTCCGTCCCGGGCGAGGTGGTGGAAGGAGAGGGGACTGTCAGGTGGGCCCGGTGGTCTGGCATTTCTGGGAGACAGAGTTGCGAAGAGTTGAAGGTGGGTAGGTGGGTGGCATCGTTAGAATAATCTGTTTCACATAAGGAAGGAGTTAGTGGGAAGAGGGGCCCAAGCCAGTAATCAGAAGAGAGATGAAAATAGGATCCCTGGGGTGGAGAGCCCAGGAAGATACACGCACTGCCTGCCTGCTCGCAGCCTCTTTACCCTTTTTTCCCCTGAAAACTGGAGCCATTTGACCTTCACCAGCAGACCCAGCTTTACTCTAGAACTCCCACATCGAAACCCTCATGTCTTTGAAATGAAATAGAATTGGATTTAGATCCCAACTCTGTTTCTTGAATAAATATTTACACTCCCTAAGCCTCTATCCTCATCTGTCAAACGGGAGCAGTAATAGCCACCCTCCAGGGTTGCAGGTTGGATGATGCCTATCACGAGTGAGATTCCACAAATGAGGATTAACAGCAGTGGCAGGAGGAGAGTAGCTGGATGTTTTGAGATCTGGTCTTATATACAAGATCACTGTGTTATCTGAGGTGTCCGAGGACCTGCCTGCCTTGGCACCCTGCCTGGTACTCCACAAAGACAGCAGTTCCATCTCGCATCCGTCCTCCCTGCAGCCATCTCTGTTGAGCCCCATTTTGCTGTTTACTGAGCATCACCTGTCTGTCATTCATCCTCTAAAGAAATACAGGTGGTAGCTTACATTCCAGTGGGAGGAGACAGAAAATAAAATAAACACATAAAATACATAGTATGTTAGATGGTAATAAGGTCTTTAAGGGTGGGGGAGGGGTGGAATAACACGAGGAATACAGGGTGGGGTTGCAGATTTAGAGAAAATGGCCCGGAAAGGGAAGACCTCACGGAGAAAGGGGCATTTGAATAACGACTCTAACCTGAGAGTAACTTCTCTGATGCTACCTGCCTGCTCTAGGACTACCTAGTGTCTGGGGCCACACATCTGGACATGCCTTTCACTCTGCAGGAGAGCCTGGCCTTAAAGCCAGTATAAGACCAGGCACCACATCAGAAAGGATCGTTGTGTTTGACAGGCCTTGGGCAGGAGGGGGAACGGAAGGGTAGATGCACCCTGGTTCAAAGACCTGGACAACCGTGGAGACTGAAAGTAGAGCGAGGGCAGGGGCCACTCAGTAACCAGGATCAGTGCTTTAGACCCTCACTTCTCAAAGTGTGGTTGGACCAGCAATGGCAGCATCACAGCTTGTTAGAAATGCTGAATTTCAGGCTCCAGCTCAGATCTACTGAAACAGACTATGTATTTTAACAAGATCTTCAGGCGATCCATATGCACATGAAAGTTCATCTTTGCCAAATAGAGTGTCGTGTGTGTCTACCTGATTGGTATAGAGTTTATATGTTGAGGTTCCCTTGCTGCACTTCAGGAGAGTTGAGCAGTTGATGGTGTAATGGTGGTATATGGGGCGAGAGAAGAAACCACTGGGGAAGGATAGAGTAGCTCCACAATCTTCAGAGAACAAAGTTCTTTCTAGAGTTGTTCTGCATTTCCTTCCCTGGATTCCTTCCCCTGGGTAAGATGAGTATCTCGGCTTTCAAGCCACGTCCACACTCCAGGCACTGAGATGGTAGAATGAGATGAGAGGGGGGCATAGTCCACTCCTTTTTTTAAGGGCATGACTTTGGCTCACATCCCATTGGTAGTGATCTAGTCACATGGCCACACATAGCTGCAAAGAAGTCTGGGAAATGTAGTCCTTAGCTGGGTGACCAGATCCCCCAACTTCTATTACTTCTAAACCACAGAAGAAAGGAAGAATGGATTGTGTGATGATAACAAGCCATCTCTGTCACACCAAGGAAAAGAATCACTGGGGCAAGCCATATGCTAAAGAGTAGGCTAGAACAAGGACTGAAATATAGGTACTCAGGTAACTTGAATCAAGTTCCCGTCAATCAGGGCGCTGTGAATGTCAACCAGAAGAGAGTTCCTACACCAGTTCTGGGTGCCTAAGCTCTCGTCCAAACTATACTGTAGTATCACTGGCAAAGTTATACTGGGTAATGGCTAGCATACCTTCTGCATGATTCATGCCCTTGCCATGCCAGTTGTTAAATATTTTTAATATCACCTCTGCTCTCATCTCTTGAGGTTCTGCAAGGCTGAAATGGGATTTTTCTCTCACTTTCACTACTTAACTCTCCTGAGAGATTGAAGAGATGCAGTAGGTCAAAAATTATAGTCCCTAGTATGCTTCAGGGCACTTTTTTCTTCTCCCCACATAGAATTTTGCTTTAACTTTTCATTTAATTTACAGGTCCAAAGATACAACTGTCACAGTCTATTTCCTCCCTTCCCTCCTCCAAGCTCCCGCTTTCTGCTCATTTGCTTTTAGAGAACTGCAGTATCTGAAGAGGGAGCTGCTGTATGGGTTGGGGAAGAAAACGATTGTCTGGCGGTCTCAAAAACCAGCATCCAAGTAAAAGGGAGGTGGCGCTGGCATTTCTGGTGAGGATAGGATTTGCGTTTCTGAATTGAGCGTAACCGGGAGCTAGGGGGGAGGTAGGGATCATTCGTATGTGTTTTCCACAAAGTGGCTGCTACATTTAGCCACACGGCTCAGCGGCCTGGTCTTGTAGACTATGACGTGAATGTGCCCCCTGTGGTTGTACGAGATGCAGACCCTGTTCCACAGTGGATCTTTCTCTGCTTCAAGGTGTGGTCTGCTCTTGTGTTTTTCAGTCCGGTTCCCTTGGCCTTGTAGATGAGGATTTTGTGTAGATTCTTTTTTTTTTTTTATAATACTGTTTTCCAATTAGTCTGGCCCATCTAGAAGTAGCCTTTGTCTATTTGGAAGAGGTCTGATTTGCGACATAGTCATTGGCTGCTTCTACAGGTTTCCACAGACTTTTTTTTTTTTTTTTTTAATTTTATAGCTACTTTATTTATTTATTTATTTATTTATTTTTGGCTGTGTTGGGTCTTCGGTTCGTGCGAGGGCTCTCTCCAGCTGCGGCAAGTTGGGGGCCACTCTTCATCGCGGTGCGGGGACCGCTCTTCATCGCGGTGCGCGGGCCTTTCACTATCGCGGCCCCTCCCGTTGCGGGGCACAGGCTCCAGACGCGCAGGCTCAGTAGTTGTGGCCCACGGGCCCAGCTGCTCCGCGGCACGTGGGACCCTCCCAGACCAGGGCTCGAACCCGTGTCCCCCGCATTAGCAGGCAGACTCCCAACCACTGCGCCACCAGGGAAGCCCTGTAGATTCTTACAATAGATTAAATTCCAATTCTGATTTTGAGGGTTGTAAGATTTCAACTTTCCTGCCTCTTTGTATATATTTTACTTGAGTTTAGGAAAGACTGTGCCGTCTTACCAAGAAATGTATCCCTCCCCTTCCCCCCTCCCCCCCAAAAAAAAATCAGATTGGATGAAGCCATGGTTTTCACTACTTTAACATGGGAAGGAGATCAGGGCCATCATGTAAGGTTATATAGGTCACGCACAGCACAAAGTGTATCTGTGTGCCCTGTTTCTGGGGGCAATAATGTTAAAGATAACACTACTCTGCTAATGAAGAGTTTTGTGTCAGTCATTGGCATCATAAAATTTTCTGGGTGACGGACTGAAGTTTGTCTCTGTTTTTGTTTTAAAGAGATATATCATTTGTTGTGGTAAAATATACTTAATAATTTTTTATCACTAACCAATTTTAAGCATCCAATTCAGTGGTATTTCATACACTCATATTTTTATATAACCTTTGCCACTATCTACACTCGAAACTTTTTCATCATCTCCAATATAAACTCTGTATCCACTAAACAGTAACTGCCCATCATCACCCTCCCCACTAGCTCCTGGTAACCTCTATTCTCCTTTCTGTCTCTGTGATTTTGTCTATTCTAGGTACCTTGTATAAGTGGAATTGTGCAGTATTCGTCCTTCTGTATCTGGCTTATTTCACTAAGCATAGTGGCCCACCCATACTGTAGAGTATATCAAAATTTCATTCCTTTTCATAGTTGACTAGTATTCCATTGTGTGCATATACAATTCACACATTTGTTTATCCACTCATCAGTTGATGGACACTTGGGTTGTTTCCACCTTTTGGCTATTATGAGTAAAGCTGCTGTGGACATGCGGGTACAAATATCTGTTTGAGTGTCTGCTTTCAATTCTTTTGTATACATTCCTAGGAGTAAAATTGCTAATCATATGGTAATTCTACATTTAACTTTTTGAGGAATCTCCAAACTGTTTCCCACAGCAGGTGCACCATTTTACTTTCCCCACCAGTAATGCACAAAGCTTCCCACTTCTCCACATGCTCACCAACATTTTTTAAAAATTTTATTATAGCCAATCTAGTAGATGTGAAGTAGTACCTCGTGGTAGGACTGAAGTTTTGATTAGACTGTTGTCAAAATCTTAGGACCAGTGAAACTATTTTTAACAGACTGGGGAAAACCTCATGGCTCCAGGCTCCTGGGCAAAGCACAGGCTCAAGAGATAGAATGTCTACAAGCAAGTTTTCAAATGTCTGGTGAGGGGCATGACTTTGCCTGCATGGGGGATGCTGGGGACGTAGTATCCTCAGCTACCTATCCTAGATGCATTTTATGGGCTACACACAGTAGCAACCTAAGAACTCTGCAATCATGTGATGAAATGGACAATGCCCCATCCCATTGCGCAATTTCAGAATTGTGTGCCACCACCAGGGTTAAAAAAAAAGAGCGATTTCCTTATCTGAGGTCTCCAAGTACATATCAGGGAAGGACTGTGCAGATCTTAAGAGATTACAAGGCCTAAGATGCTAAAATATGAACAAAAAAGCATGTAATTATTCAAGTGTGTTAGTTGGGATATAGGTTTGGATGCTCTAAAAAGGGCCCAAATAACAGACACCAGGAATTGGCCTGGGAATCATCTGAACAAACATGCCCTTGAGCTGCAGCTCTGAGAAGGGGATTCAGTATCCGGGTGAATAGGGAATGGCACCAATGACCGTCCTCGTACCTGGTCCTTTTGGAAAACACAGTCTGGACAGGGGTCCCCACATTTGAAGATGAAACCTAAAAAATGTAGGGCACATAGGCCTATAAAAATAATACTGAAGAAGAAAATAAAAGATTATCCTAAAGACTCAGAGGGATAGCAGACCTTCGAAAATGATTTATAAGAATCAGAGGAACATTGTAAAAACTCGTTGAGGATCTTCAATGGGATGCAAAGAAACTCTACAAAACAAGCGCAGAAATGCATGTGAAAAAAACAGACTAAGATAAAAAGTGACAACTGAAATATTAAATAGGCACAACTTATAGAAAATAATGATAAAACAACCTTTTTTTTTTGGTTTCTTACTGTCATTTTCCCTCGTTTTATTTTTTAACATGAAAAATTTGAAGCATATATAAAAGTAGATAGAACAATGTTATAAACTCCCATGTTCCCATCACCCAGCTTTAACAATTTCCAGCTCACAACCAATTCATCTAAACCTTCACCCTCCTACCCTCCATGGCAGTTCTTTTAGACCCTATCTCTCCCACATCCTCCTATTCTAGAAAATGTATCAGGAATAGGCCCACTTCTCACCAAATTCTCTACCACCACCCCAGTCCAAACCAGCCTCACCTGTTGCCTAGATAATCTTTGTTTCCAACTAATCTTTGTTTCTATTTTTGTTTTCAACTTTTTTATTATAAAATAAAAGACAGGCACAGAAAACTGCACAAAACAAATATAGAGATTAGGAATTATTACAAGGCAGACACCCTTGTAACCACCACTTAGAATAAGAAATTGAATTTTGTCAGTGACCCCAAAGTGCCCCATCTGTGCTCCATCCACCCACAAGCCCTTGTCTCCCTCTGGATTAGTTTGCTAGGGCTGCCACAGAATGAGTGGCTTAAACAACACAAATGTATCCCCTCACAGTTCTGGAGGCTAGAAGTCCAAGACCAAGGTGTTGGCAAAGTTGGTTCCCTCTAAGATCTCTCTTCCTGGCTTGCAGACAGCTGCCTTCTTGCTGTGCCCTCACATGATCTTTCCTCTGTGCATGTGGGTGTCTGTCCCCGAATCGCCTCTTCTTATAAGGACACATTGGATTAGGGTCCACCCTAAAGACCTTATTTAACCTTAATTACTTCTTTAAAGGCTCTTTTTCCAAATGCAGTCACATTCTGAGGTACAGGGTGTCAGGACTTCAACATATGCATTTGGTGGGGGAGGAAGAGGGCACAATTCAGCCCATAATACCCTCCAGATGTAATCACTATCTGATTTTTATAATAATCACTTCCTTATGTTTCTTATGGTCTCATCAACCAAGACACCAGAGTTCAGCCTTCCCGATTTTTTAAAACTTGAATTGTCAATAAGTCTTTTTTAATCTACAAGCTTCCTCTCTACTATTTTCTTTTCCTTATAATTTATCTGTTAAAGAACCTGGGCTGTGTGGCCTGCCGAGCGTCCCAGAGTGTGGATTGTGTTGATTGTATACTCATGGTGCAGCTCAGCATCTTCTTCTCTCCTCTAAGTTTCCTAAAAACTGGCAGCTGGATCCAGAGACTTGAACAGACTTGGGTTTGACCCCTTTAGTAAGGCTATAAAAAGTGGTGTGACACATCAGCTTTCTTGAAGTACAATATACATACAGCAGATTTCAACCATTTAAAGTACACAGTTCAATGAGTGTTGGCCAATGTACACAGTATACAACATCACATGTGGATATCCAGCACCACAGTGTATATGGTACCCCAAGTGTATAAATATACACAGCTCCATGATCAAGTTATAGAATATTCCTATCATCACCAAAAAGACTCTCCTTAGGCCTCTTGGCAATCAATAACCACCTTTCCCTCACTCTTGGGCCCTAAAAATCACTGATCTGTTTTATTTCACTAGTGTTTTCCTCTTGTAGAATTTCATATAAATACCATCATAATTGTAGTCTTTTCTGTCTGGCTTCTTTCACTTAGCAGAATGTGTTAAGATTCAGCCATGTTATTGTGTGTATCAGTAGTTTATTTATTTTTATTGTTGAGCTGTATTTTGTTGTATGGGCATATCACAATTTAGTTTCTATTCATCTGATGATTGACATTTAGATTGTTAGCAGTTTGAGCTATTAGGAATAAAGCTACTATAATAATTTGCATACAAATCTCTCTCTGACATGTGTTTTCATTTTCTCTTGAGTAAATACCTAGGAGAGGAACTGCTGGGTCATTTGGTAGGTATATATTTTATTTTATAAGAAAAGGCCAACTTACTTCATAAAGTGGCTGTACTTTCTGAGCAGCATGGCTGAGAGTTCCCATTGCTTGCCATCCTTGCTAACATTCAGTATTGTAGTCTTTTTAATTTTAGTTATTATTGTGGCTATGTAATGCTATCACATTATGATTTTAAGTCTCACGTCTCTAATTATTAATGATGTTGAGCATTTTTACGTGTTTATTTGTTTTTCATATACACATGTACGTGTATGTGTCTAAATCTTCTTTAGTGATGTGTCCAAGTTTTCATCCATCTAAAGCATTTTTATTTATTTATTTATTTTTAATTGTGGTATAGTTGATTTACAATATCATATAAGTTTCAGGTATACAACACGGTGATTCAAAATTTTTAAGGTTATACTCCATTTATAGTTATTTTCCCTTTTAATTGTCTTATTATTGAGTTATAAGAGTTCTTTATATATTTTAGATACTAGTCCTTTATCAGATATATATTTTACAAATAATTTCCCTCAGTCTAGGGCTCACGTTTCCATTTTATTAAAGTATCTTTGGAATAGCAAATGTTTATAACTGATCAATTTTTTTCTTTTATGTTTTGTATTTTTCATCTCCCATATAAGAATTCTTTGCCTAACCTAATGTAATGATGATTTTCTAGTTCTGTCATTCCATCTATATTAATTAGCAGGGATGCTTCTATAAAAAAGAACTTTTCCTCTTCAGCTGTTTGTTTACCTTAAATTATAGTTTACATAGGAAAGGTAGTACAAATGCTTGAGTCTTTCATTTCATCAGTTTCCAGAATATTCACTCTGCTTTCAGATCAATGTATTTTGTACAATCACAAACTTCTATAACAAACACAAGGCAAAAAATCTGTGAGGAATTATAGCAAAATGCTAAAGTTGCTTTCTTTTGATACTGGAATTTTTGAGAGAGGCTTTTCTTTTTCCCTACTTCCTGGAAAGACACATGCCAAGCTGTTAACTATAGTTATATGTGGCTGGTGCGACTGCACGTTATTTGCTTTTCTTCCTATTTTTCTGTGTTTTCTAAATTTCTACATTATTTAATCATATTATTAACAAAATGGGAAAAATATACTTATTTCATACACAGTATACATCTATCTGTCTGTCTATCCATCAATCAAGTCCTTGGAACTTCCTGTCCTCAAGTTTCTCTGTTCATAATAGGAAATCTATATTGTTGGCATGAAGTATTTCCTCTGACTGGTTTCACTGTCACAAAAAGTCATATTGGTAAATTGTGGGGTTTTGCCATTTTAAGGCAAAACTGTAATGTTCAGTGTACACACAGAGTAGAGGTACCAGGAAAGAAACTCTCTTGTCTGGACTCATCCAGGACTCGAGCTCCAGTACCACTGGATGGACAGAGTGAGTGTCGAAGCCAGTTGCAGCCTGTATGAGTCTGCTAGGGCTGCCGTAACAGAGTACCACAGACTGGGGAACTGAAAAAATAGAAATTTATTTTCTCACTTTTCTGGAGGCTAGAAGTCCATGATCAAGTTGTTGGCAGGTTGGTTTCTTCTGAGTCTTCTCTCCTAGGCGTGTAGCTGGCTGTCTTCTACCTGTATCTTCACATTGCCTTCCCTCTGTACCCGGCTGTGTCCAAATCTCTTCTTCTTATAAGGACACCAGAACTATTGGATTAGGGTCCACCTAATGACCTCACTTAACCCTCTTTAAAGACCCTATCTCCAAATTCAGTCATATTCTGAGGTACTGGGGAGTTAGGACTTCAACATATGAATTTGGGGGACATGGAACACGATTCAGCCCATAACATTGCTCATCGCCTATTGTGGTCCCATTTTTTTTTTCCTTGGGGAAATGATGGTTCTCTAGTAGAAAGCAGCTCTTTACTACTGAAGCACCTCTGCCCAACTCACCTAAGCTCCCTCAGAAAGTGTTTAAGTAAAATGGGTTCAAAAGTTCCAAGCCCATGTTTCCAGATCATAGCTGGTTTCCATGCTGGAGAGCTGATGAGAATATCTCCGTCTATGCTGTGATGATCACTGCCTGCCA
Source organism: Eschrichtius robustus (assembly GCF_028021215.1). Lineage (NCBI taxonomy): Eukaryota > Metazoa > Chordata > Mammalia > Artiodactyla > Eschrichtiidae > Eschrichtius > Eschrichtius robustus. The sequence goes on from NC_090827.1 coordinate 77,883,303, forward strand.
GCCTGCTGGAGATTTCCTGCTGAAATCTCCCATAATTCCCTGCAGCCATAACCCCAGAGTCAGCTCTGCCTCCTCGCAGGGTCCCGATTCTATGGCTTTCTTGCAGCTGTACTTTCAATGTAAGCCCCCACTCAGGTCCTCGTTCTCAGGAGAATATTAATGCTGCTTTCCAATCATCCTTACCTTTTTTAACCCTCCCTATTTTCTCTCTGTGGTAAGGCTGGCAGAGGCTAAACAGGTAGATGTTCAGTTCACAATGAGTTGCTCACGTGGTTACTTTTAAATTCCACTTTTGAAAGATAGAGGAGTTCCACTGTCACCCCAGGCTGAGTGTTATCAACGTTTATTTGCATATAAGAAAACCTGAAGCAATTGTGAAAGAAAATAGGCAAATGAGAACAGGTTTGTTTACAGCAATGGCAGACATGTCTCGCATTTACTTTTCCAGAAAAGGCCAGAATGCAGTTTTTGCTTCTGTGTGTAGGTGGTAATCTATGCACAGCTCTTTACATTGCAATCAGGCTGAAGGTTATACATTTGGGGAGCCTTCTTTAAGAAAGAGAATGCAAAAATATATTACTTTTGCACACTTTACAAAAACATGTGAGCTTATGCATAAATTGCTAGCCTGTGTCCCACCCCCACCCCATACTCACAGCCTCTTGGGGCCTTGGAAGAGGCCTGTGCAAACCAGAGACCCCAAAGCTTACCCCAAAGCTTATGTTTTGTTAACTTCCTAGTAAATATGCTTCTAATTATAATGAACCACTTAGACATTCACTTGTTTGTTGTTTTTCTCTCTCAGCCAGGGCTGGAACCACAGTACTGTGTTCATCACATGTACCTCACGTTCCTAGCACAGTGCTTGTTTATATCAGACAGGCAACAAATGTTTGTGAAATGAAATTGATTACTGGAAGGTAAGAAGGAAGGATGAATGAATATGGTGATGGACTCAAGTGCAATCATGTTCATACAGCATGGAGAGAGCTGAGCAAGGTCAAGGTGGTTAACAGATATCCTTGGGCATTCCATTCCAAGGGAGCACAGGTCATCTTGCCCGGGGATTGGCTCCTCACCAACCTCCTTCCAAGGGCCTTCCATGACAGCTGAGACCTTTCCTCTACCAAGAGTGTTACTGGAGATGGCCTCCAGTGCTCTGCAAGTGCTTGGCCCAAGGCCTGCAGCTATGGGGGTTTCAACTAGGTCAGGGGTTGGGTGACTTTTAGAGAAAAGTTCAAGGCTTATTCTTTCCTGTAGACTTGCCTGCAGAAGACATGCTAACCAGTGACCTTTTCCTGAGGACACTCTTAGAGTTGTCACTGGGAGAAGGCCTACAGAATTGTGACTAAAAACCTACCTCCCCTGTGAGCTTAAAATACCTCCTGACATTCCCCCGACAGAAGGCTCCCAGACAGGAGCAATCTGTAAGAGCAGTCACCTCTCAGCAGTGACCTCTGGATAAATTCACGATGAGAACACAACATCCCTTTTTAAAAGCAGGGTCATCTGCAGACCCCATCTAGAGAACAGGGTGATGTCTTTGTATGCACCACACAGCTTTTTGTTCTTTGTGGGAGCTCCCAATACATTGCTGAAATGCTAATAATACGTTTTCATTTCTTTGTTTCTGCCTCAGGCAACTTTGCTTTGATGCTTTCAGGATTTGGGCATGTGAGCTAGGGTTAGGACCTTAATTATGACATGATATTAGGCATATTTAGAAAAACCAGAGTTGTAAGAGGAAGGAATGTAATAACAGGGATTTAGAGATTAAAGCAATTTAGGAGAGAGAATACAAACAAAAGTAATAGAAATCAAACTTGACGTGGATCTTGATGGAATACTGCAGTGCAAAAATACAAGAATACAGGAAAGGGCTCCTCCACGTTCTAACAGGGTCTGACTGGAATAACCCAGAGGTTAGAGCTGGGCTTTTGCAGTCTCAGTCCCTGAATTTGAACCCCACCTCTGGCTCTTACTAGTTGTGTGCTCTTGGGCTTATCTGAGTCTATTTTCCACATCTGCAAAAAGGGACTAATAAGAGTACCCACCTCCTAGGGTAGGTGAGGTTTCAATGCGATAATGTGTATACATTGCTTAACAGCTTTTGGCCCTCAGCACTCTGCAAAGGGTAGGGACTAACCATCACTGGGAGATGACAACACACTTAGAATCATGGGTCAAGTCTATCAGCGAAAAAGCAATAGGCTTTGAATAGAAGGGTTCTGAATTTGACTTCAATGCATACTTCGGGCAGAGGGAGAAATGGGAATGCAAAGAGTTAGATGTGTTTTTTAGATGCAGAGAAAAAAAGCATTAGGTAACTGGTGAATCCAGAAGACAGCATAGAAACCAGATTTTGGATGGTTAGTAATGAGGGAAAAAAAAAAGGAAGGAAGGAAGGAAGGAAAGAAGGGAGGAAGGGAAGGAGGGAGGGAGGGAGGAAAGGGAAGGGAAGGGAAGGAGAGGAGTACACTTGGAAAATATCTCTTTATAACAGCATGATGAGGCAAGGGTCACCCACTGGCAAGGAGCATAATAGTGATGAATAGGAAGGTTCTGGGTGGAAGAAGATGTGTGCCCAGGAAGAGCCTGGTCCAGCCCTCCAAGGTTCTGTGGACACTGGTTTGTCTGTTGATTAGCTGGGAATACTCCTTCCCACCCAGCGACCTGCAAGGAGACACACATGCATCCATGCCCCCCAAAGATAGGTCTGCCAAACTTGGTTTGGCAGATTTTGAAGCAGCCTGTAACCTAGCTCCAGCTCTTCACAGCCACTTTCAGTGATCCTGTCTGCACAGGGACCCAGAGGGAGACACACCTATCTGTGCCCTCAGAGGTAGGGCTGCTGGCCTCAGTTACACTGCTGATCTTGACATGGCCCCATACTGGCTCCTCACAGCCTTGCTCTGGCAGCAGTCTTGCCTGCCTGGAGACTCAGAGGGAGTCACGCCTGTCTGTGCTCCTGGTCCAACTGAGGATCTTGAAACAGCCCTGTAACTTGGCTCCAGCCCCTCTTAGCCATGGTCCAGGAGTGGTCTTGCCTACTTGGCAAGGAGCGCATCTGTCTGTGCCTCTGGAGGCAGGCCTGAACCTCTGCTCCAGCTGTGGATCATGAAGCATCCCCGTGATTCGGTTCCAGCCCCTCTCAGCTGTGGTCCAGGGCTGATTCTACCTGCCCAGCAACCTGCCCAGTGACTTTTCCGGTGTTCTTCAGGGGACCCAACAAGAGCCATACCCACTTGTACACCTGGTAACAGGCCTACTCTCTACAGACCGGAAGATGACTTTTGTCCCAGTGCCAGCCCTCCTGGCCAAGGTCCTAGAAGCAATCCCAACCACCCAGATGCCAGACAGAATCCACACCTGCCTGAGCTCCTGGTAACAGATCCACAAACTTCAGACCTCACTACAGACCTGGCAGCAGCCATGGGACTTAGCTTCAACCCTGCTCAACTGCAAGCCCAAAGGCAATCCCTCAGCCTGGAGATCCAACAATAGAAGGTCTTTACCTGCGAAAGCAGTCTATAAAGACTAGAAGAGGTGTTTGCTCCTTCAAAGGCACAGACACCAATGCAAGGCTACATGAATTATAAAGAATCTGGCAAACCTGACACTACCAAAGGAACTAATAAAGCTATAGTAATCAACCCCAAAGGAATAGAGATCTACGAATCGCTTGACAAAGAATACAAGATAATCATATTAAAGAAGCTCAATGAGATGAAAGAGAACATGGATAGATAACTAAACAAAATCAAGAAAACAATTCATGAACAAAATGAGAAGTTTAATAAAGAAATAAAAACTGTAAAAAAGAATGAAATAGAAATCTTGGAGCTGAAGACAGAACTGAAAAATTCAATAGAGAACTTCAAAAGCAGACTCAATCATGCAGAAGAAAGAATCAGCAAACTCAAAAACAGGTCATTTGAAATTAATCAGCTAGAGGAATACAGTAGTCTGAATGTATACCTCTCAAATTCATATGTTGAATCCTAATGCCCAATGTAATAGTATTATCAGGTGGGGCTTTTGGAAGTGATTAGGTCATGAGGGTGGAGCCCTCTTGAACAGGATTAAAGTTCTTATAAAAGAGATCTCAACATACTCCTTAGCACCTTCTATCATGTGAAGACACAGAGAGAAGTCTGAAACCCAGAAGACAGCCCTCATTCAATCATGCTGGAACCCTGATCTCAGACTTTCTGCCTCCAGAACTGTGAGAAATAAATTTCTGTTGTTAATAAGCCACTCTGTCTGTGGTATTTTGTTATAGCAGCCCTAACAGACTAAGAAAGGAACAACAAAAAGAATGGAAAAAAAAATGGATAAAGCATTCCAAACCTATAGGACACCATCAAGCAAACAAACATACACATTATGTAAGTTGAGAAGGAGAAGAGACAGAAAAGGGGGCAGAAAGTTTATTTAAAGGAATAATAGATGAAAACTTCCCAGCTCTTACGAGGGATATAATCATCCAGATACCAAAAGCTCAAAGGACCCCAAGTAAGAGCAACCTAAAGAAGATTACCTTAATACAATATAATCAAACTGTCAAAAATCAAAGACAAAGAGAGAATTTTGAAAGCAGCAAAAGAAAGAGACTTGTTCTTAAAAAGGGAACTCCCATGAAGTTATTAGCATATTTCTCAGCAGAAATCTTGCAGATCAGGAGGGAGTGGTATGATATATTCAAAGTGCTGAAAGAAAAAATACCTGACAACCAAGAATATTATATGCAGCAAAGCTGTCCTTCAAAGATTGGAGAATAGATAAAGACATTCCCAAAACAGAAGCTGAGGAAGTCCATCACCACTAGACCTTCCTTACAAGAAATGCTAATGGGGGTTCTCCAAGTTGAAATGAAAGACTGCTAAGCAACCATATGAAAACATTAAAGCATAAAAAATCACCAGTAGCAGTAAATATAAAGTCAAATTTAGAATACTCTAAAATTGTAATGGTGGCATATAAATCACTTCTAAGTCTAATATAAAAGTTAAAAGACAAGTGTATTAAAAATAATTATAAATTTTCTTGTCAACTGCATTATTATGAACTTTCATCAAATCTTTAACCGTGGTCATTTTTAAGTCTTTTGTCATTTACAGACAGTTCTGGGTGTACTCTGATGATTTTGCAAATATGTTCCTATAAAAGGGTTTCATCTTCAAGAAATTCATGGAAAAGACTCTGACAAGTACAGGTTTCTGGTAACTGACTGTACTGCTGAACTGAATGAATAAGCATTTTCAGAACTCTAATGAAAAACTGATGAACTCATAAAAGTGCTAACAAAAAGATCAAGATGAAAAAAAAAATTAATTACATGGGACTGAGTGAACTGATGAGGATGAGTATAATTTTTGTGACTTTCTGTCTGAATTTAAAAAAAAAAAAATCCCACAAGGACTCAGAGGCAAAGAATATACAAATCAATTTTCACTGCAAAGTAAAGGAGCTGTTACAGTGGAGGATTACTGGACTGAATGTCAATATTATGACATAGTATGAGTGTGTTTCATGTTTGTTAATTGCAATCATTGTTGCTTTTGTTGTGGTCATCCATGTACAATGCTTGGTGTCAGTCTATTTATCTCTTGTAAAAATAAAATACAGTGTGTGTGTGTGAAAAAAAAATAATTATAGCTACAATAATGTGTTAATAGGTACACAATATAAAAAGATGTAAACTGTGCCATCAATAGCATAAAATGTGGCAGGGAGAGAATTAAAAGTATACAGTTTTCGTATGAGATTGCACTTAAGTTGTTGTCAGCTTAAAATGACTACATAACTATGTTTTATGTAAACCTTATAGTAACCACAAAGCAAAAACCTATAGAAGATACAAAAAAGATATAGAGAAAGGAATCAAAACATAGCACTACAAAAGATCAACAAATCACAAAAAGATAGCAAAGAGAAAGAAAGGAGTAAAGGAACTACAAAACAGTCAGAAAACAATTAGCAAAATGATCATAGTAAGACCTTACCTATCAATAATTACTTTAAATGTAAATGGATCAAATTCTGTAATCGGGCTTCCCTGGTGGCGCCGTGGTTGAGAGTCTGTCTGTCAGTGCAGGGGACATGGGTTCGAGCCCTGGTCTGGGAAGATCCCACATGCCGCAAAGCGGCTAGGCCCGTGAGCCACGACTACTGAGCCTGCGCGTCTGGAGCCTGTGCTCCGCAACAAGAGAGGCCGCGACAGTGAGAGGCCCGCGCACCGCGATGAAGAGTGGCCCCCGCTTGCCGCAACTAGAGAAAGCCCTCGCAGAGGAACGAAGACCCAACACAGCCATAAATAAATAAATTAATTAATTAATTAAAAATACATCATTATATTTAAAAAAAAAAATTCTGTAATCAAAAGACAAAGAGAGGCTAAATGGATTAAAAAAAAAAGACATTGATCCAAGATATTGAAGACAAAAATAAATAGGAAGAGATTCTGTGTTCATGATTGTAAGAATTAATATTGTTAAAATGTCCATACTACCCAAAACAAGATACAGATTCAATGTAATACCTATAAAAATCCCAATGACATTTTCCATGGAAATAGGAAAAAAACCTAAAATTCCTAAGGATCTACAAAAGACCCCGAATAGCCAAGAAATCTTGAGAAAGACGAAAAAACTGGAGGCATCACATTTCCTGATTTTAAAATATATTACAAAGCTATAGAAATCAAACAGTATGGTACTGAAATAAAAACAGACACATAGATCAATGGAACAGAATAGAGAGCCCAGAAAAAAGTCACACATATATCATCAATTAATCTTCAACAAAGGCACCAAGAATATGCGATGGAGAAAGAAAGGATAGTCTCTTTAATAAATGTATTAGGAAAACTGGATATCCATGTGTAAAAGAATGAAATTGGACCCTTACCTTACCTCACTCACAAAACTTAACTGAAAATTGATTAAAGACTTGAAACCATGAAACTCTTGGAAGAAAACATAGGAGAAAGCTCCTTGACACTGGTCTTAGCAAGGATTTTTTTGAATATGACATTAAAAGCAGAAGCAAAAAAGCAAAAATGAGCAAGTGAGACTACATCAAACTAATAAGCTTCTGTACTGCAAAGAAAATGATCTACAGAGTGAAAAAGCAACATAACAAATGGGAGAAAGTATTTGCAAATCATATACCTGATAAGGAGTTAATATCCAAAATATATCAGAAACTCATACAACTCAATAGCCATAAAAACAACCTGATTAAAAAATGGGCAAACGATCTAATATACATTTTTCCAAAGAAGACATACAAATGGCCAACAGGTATATGAAAAGGTGCTCAACATCACTAATCATCAGGGAAATGCAAATCGAAACCACAATGAGATATCACTTTAACCTGTTAGGTTAGCTGTTATCAAAAAGGCAAGAGATGAATGTTTACCAGGGAGGTGGAGAAAAGGGAATATTTGTACACTGTTAATGGGAATGTAAATTGGTAGAACCATTATGGAAAATAGTATGGAGTTTCCTCAGAAAATTGGAAATAGACCTACCATATCATCCAGCAATTCCACTTCTGGGTATATATTTAAAACAATGAAAACAGTATATGAAAGAGATATCTGTATTCCCACGTTCATTGCAGTAATATTCATAATAGCCAAGATATGGAAACAATCTGTGTCCATCAATGGATGAATGGATAAAGAAAATGTATATACATACAATGGAGTATTATTCAGTCATAAAAAAGAAGGAAATCCTGGCTTTTGCCACAACATGGACGAACCTGAGGACATTATTCTAAGTGAAGTAAGCCAGGCACATAAGGACAAATACTATACAATCTCACCTATATGTGGAATCTAAAAAAGTTGTGCTCAGAACCAGAGAGTAGCACAATAGTTGCCAGAGGCTGGGGGGTTGGAGAAATGGGGAGATTCTGGTAAAAGAGTACAAACTTCCAGTTATAAGATGAATAAGTTCTGGGGATCTAATGTATAACATGATGACTATGGTTAATAATACAGTAATGTATACTTAAAGCTGGCTAAGAGAGTAGATATTAAGTGCTATCACTACACACACACACACACATGCAGACACAAACACACACAAATGGGAACACAAATTTTTTTCTTTACTAATGTTCATTTAACAAAAAAGAAAAAAATTTGAAAAAAGTAATTCCCACTCTTTTTCTACTACATTGGTTTGTTTGGTTTTATTCATAGTGGTAATCATGATAAAATCTAAAATGTTCTTGTTTCTTTGTGTGTTTGTTTTTGACTGCCCCCCGCCCATGCAACTATAATCTTCATGGAGCATGGCACGTGATTACCTGGTTCACTGCTGTATTCTCATAGCTGAAACAATACCTGGCACACAGTAGGCTCTCAAAACAGATATGATAGATGCATGAGTAAATGAATGAATGAATGAATGATTTAACAGGAGCTAACCATTTATATGAGCCATCTAGACCAGAAGTCACATCTCCTAATGTACTTTTTTGATACACAATTTTCTTCCCTGTTAAAATGGGAATAGGTCTCACAAACTGCCATGTGAATTTTGTTGAGCAAAACACAGGCAGACTGGGGATGGTGGTGAGTTTTGAATGATCAGTTAAAGTAACGAAGCAATAACCAGCCTGGCAAATATCTCCAGGAGCAGAGGCTTGGGATTAGTGTTTTACGAAGAAATGGCCAGCTATGAATTAGAACATCTAGGGGTGGGGCATTTGACCCAGCATAAGAGGTGCCTGGTGTGATTCGTGGTGTGTATGTGTGTATAGATGAAAAGATTCAGTAGATCCTAAGTAGGTAGAATCTGTCCTCATGGTGAATGCCAATAGGGAGGGGAAGCTGCTCGCCATGTTACCATCAAGAGGAGTGTCTGTGTATGGTGTTAAATGTGTCCTTTACACACCATCCATTAATCAGTGTTTCATCTGGTCCAGACTCTGCTTTCCTTCTGGGCTCCAATTTCATTATGCAGGAGTTGCTAAGTAGAGCCATAACACTTGACCTTTGCACTTACAATAGTAAGGCTTACTTTATGAGCCTATGCGCAATCTGGAAACAGCAAAGAATCATTGTAAACACAAATACCATATGGCCTGTTTTCTTGGAATGAAGTAGATGAATAAGTGAATGCAAGTGGGGATTCAGGTCTTTCAGAGAGCAGAGCAAAGACTTATTGATGGGAACCACCTGTTCAGAGAGTAGCAGGGAGAGAAAGATGTAGTGTGGCTTACTACCCCTGACCTCTGCCCTCTACTCTGCCACCATCTCATTCTAGTTACAAGGTCAGAAACCTGGGGTCAAGCACCTTACTGTGTGGCCAGAGATTCCACCAAAGGCAGAAAACACTGGCTGTGGGTACAGGGCCATTTAATTCAGTCAAAGCGTGACTCATTTCCAAGAGAATATTTTTGTTTTGATTTTTCAATCAAAATTATCTTCAGCCTTTATGTATATTTAGGTATCAGGAGGGCAGGAGGTTGTATGCCAGCAGTCTTCTGAAAGTCCAGACTTACTCATTACAAGCTGATTTTCTGACAACAGTTTTAAACCTTGGCTGTATATGTCACATTTTCCCAAAAGGACCCAAAAGGAAGAAATATATGCAGTTGGACTGAATATATTATTTGAGACAGGATGACTTGGATTTAAATTTAAGATCTGTAATTACATTGCATTGAAACAAGAAGAAAGATATTTTCTTCCACGGATTGTGGTTATTTTAATATTACTAAGAAAAGACAAATATTTAGTTGCCCATTTCTCCTTTTCTTTTGATTTTGGTGAAGTGAGCGGCCCTCAAAGTGAGATGAACACTAGGAATTAGATCTAAAGTGACGGCAGCAAAGGTCAAAGTGAAAAGATATTGTCGAGTTGAGGATAACACAGACCAGCATGCTATAGTCATCTGTTCTCTCTGTGGCCTTCCACAACAACTTCCCCATCTCAAATGAACACAAGATTCAATTCACTTAAGATCAAATTGATGGAAAATAGTATAGCTCTATTGATTTACTCAATAGTAAGCACACTGGAAAGAGATCACTGTAATCTGGAAACTGTAACAGTGGAAAGAAACAGAATGGAAGTTAGGGTGCAATTTGGAAGGAAGATGTGGTAATCATGTAAACAGAGGCCCAAGTGGAATACTGAGGAAGAAAACGCAGGGTGATTTTGAAGTGATGTTTGAGTGCGCTCACCCAGCATTGAGCAAGTAAAATGCCCAGCTCATTGCACTTACTACCCAAGCAATCTGCGTTGCAAGAGAGGTGAAGGGCAAGCAGAGCCCTGGGACTGCTCACAAAATGTTCTAGGTTGGAGAGGGTTTGGCTGCCTTGGCCGGTGGATTTGCTTTGCATCACAAAGGAACGCCAAGGACAGGAAGGAGACAGTCTTCGATGGACAGAGATACATCAGATTTGGGGACAGGACTCTTCCCCAAGTGTAAAAACTTGGTCTGTTCTCCTTGCCAGGTGATGTTTAGATGCCATGAAGAAATTTACAGGAGAAGGACTGCTTGAATTGTGGAGATGACTTGTTGACATTTCGTTGGGGGGATAAAGTTGAGGTGGGAGGGATCATGAGTATAACATGATTTCAGAGGCAAAGGAAAGGACGTAAGACCAAAACAGCCCCTTGACCTGTTCACAAATGCCTGAAATACTGACTATTTCAGGAAGGAAAACGAGAGGGGGAAATTGGCCTTTATTGACTACCAGGAACCTTGACTATATGGTCTCAATTGCTCCCAACAGCAATGCCATGATATAAAAGGATTATTATCTCCTTTTTATAGTACAGAAAGCACAGTGAGGCCCAGACAGATTACGACGGTTAATTATATGGCAGCTTCACTGAGCCAGGGTAGGGTGCCAGATATTTGGTCAAACATTATTCTGAGTGTTTCTATGAGGGTGTTTTGAATGAGATTAACGTTTAAATTAGTAGACTGAGTAAAGCAAGATGGCCCTCCCTGCTGTGGGTGAGCCTCTTCCAATCAGTTGAAGGCCTGAATAGAGTCAAAGTGTCGATGCTTCCATGAGTAAAAGAGAATTCTTCCAGCTTGACTGCCTTCGAACTGTGACACAGACTTTTTCCTGCCTTCAGACTTGAACTGAAACTCCATGCTTCCTGGGTCTTGAGTCTGCTGGCCTTTGCACTGGAACTACACCATCAACTTTCCTGGGTCTGCAGGTTCTGACTCACCTTGCAGATCTGGGGACTTGTCAGCCTCCATAGTCACATGAGCCAATTCCATATATATGTGTGTGTGGGTGTATACTCACTTATACACATATATACAACCCCCCCCTCCCCAACACATATATGTACATATCCTATTGGTTCTGTTTTTCTGGAGAACCCTGACTAACACACAGGTTAAGCACATGCCCAGAGTGACACAGATGGTGAGAAGTAGAGCCAGAATTCCAACCCAGGCCTGTCTGGCTCACTTTAAATTCCTGTTGAAAAGTAAGTAGGTGATAACAGATAAATGTAAAACTGTGATAAAAGATATCCAGCAGAGAGCAGTTCTAAGCTTGTATGATTCTAGATTGGGACAGGGCAAAAGTATAAATATCAAAACACTGAGATCTAAAAGGAACAAACAAGAACATTGGAGGAGGTTAAAGGGTGCAGCAACTCCTCAAATTTCTCCTGGCTTCACCCTCTCTTATACGAGGTGGTGAACAATGCTATTAACCACCATTTCTCAAGCCCCTCCTGCGGTCAAACACTTTCCGCACATCCAATGTTTACAATAGCCTTGCAGGATAGATATTCTTGTTCCGATTTTGCATATAAGTTCACACAATTAGCAAGTGGCACAGGCAGGATTCAAACTCAGGTCTCTGGCTCCAGAGCTCATACCCTTCCCAGGAGATCCGACCTGCACTCTGGGGGCCTGATCCAGAAGCAAGGTGCTACCAGCTCACCTCCCTTAACATTTAATTGGTGCTGATGTTCCTTGCAGGAGAAGTAGTTGCCGGACATGTGTAAAATGTGACATAAATATTACATAATTTCCTCAACCAAATCCTGGATTAAATTCAGACTTATTATCTAAGCAATCAGTAGGTAAGGAATCTGGCTACTGAAAGAAAAGAAAACCAAGAAAAGGAAGACATTATATTAAGGCTGAGACATTCACAGCAACTCATACTAAACAGGTGCTTGCTAATAATAACTTTGTTCCTGTGAGTTATAAAAGTATAGGTTCTGAAAATATAAGATAAAACTTACCCATTTAGAAGTACTGAGCCTTAATAATCACAAAAGAACCATTGTCATGAAGCCAGAGAGTCTACTATTAATACTTAATAGTCTTAAGTCTTTCTTTTGTGTTGGGCTTTGCTGTAAGCTTCATAAGGAATCAAGGGGTGGGAGGCCAGAGTTGGGAGGGAGAAATGGTCCCTGATTGGGAATAGAAAAAAAAAAAAAAAAAAGCTTCATGTATATCTAATTTCATGGGATCTAAGATGATATCAAGTGTGAGATTCAGTATTACTTTGCGTACCACAAAGAAAGAAAAATTGCTGACAAGTATAATCAGGAGACACCATGCATTATAAGATATTCTGATTTCGAAATGTTAAAATGCCAAAAAGTGTGTCTTAGAGTCAAGTAAATATCGTACAGAGCAGAGAGAGAGAACTCATTAATGTTCTCCTTCAAGGCCAAGAGTCAGAACAAGTATTTTTTTTAATTTTAATTTTAATTTATTTTTTATTGAAGTATAGTTGATTTACAATATTGTTAGTTTCAGGTGTACAGCAAAGTGATTCAGATATATATGTATATATATTCTTTTTCAGATTCTTTTCTGTTATAGGTTATCACAAGGTAATGAATACGTTCCCTGTGCTGTACAGTAGGTCCTTGTTTATCTAGTTTATATATAGTAGTATCTGTTAATCCTAAATTCGCAATTTATCCCAACAAATATTTAGAGCACAGTATCTGAATTCAAACTTAGTCAAGCTCTAATTTTTACATGTCAACACCAGATTCGTTTGGACAAAATTCTTAAGTATTAGAAAACTATGGATCTTATTTTTCCCATGAAAATATTTTCAACTGTGTGGCAATACAGGAAGGTGTTTCAAACACAAGTTTGTTCAAAGTTTGTATTTGTGAGTTCCTATAAGATTTTGTAAAGCAAATTAAAACCAGTTTGTAGGTTTTTTTGATCTAGTTTCTCTCTTTTTTTCCTTCATAGTCAACTCATAATTTAAAAGAAAAATTCTCCATCCATTAAAAAAAACCCTGTTTTTACCACTTGAGAAAACGTCTTTCTATAGGTCATTCTTGTTCACCACCATCATTCTAATCTTTCATCATAGAACTGAGAGTCTGAAAATGTCAACATTATATGTCAAAAACTTCAAAGGCATAGATTTCTACAGTTTGACACTGCAGCTCTGAGACATCGAAATGGGCTTTGTAAAGAAATATGCTGTATTATAACCCTTGTGCTGTGGGCGTCTGTAACTCAGGAGGCTTGAATTGCCTTCTGGGAATCAAGCACACTCTTCTTCACACAGACCTCCTCTCTGAAACCTAGGAAATACTCTCCTACTAAAGAATCTGCCCTTTATATTTACAAGCATTTCAACAAGAAAATGTTAGAAAGGAGTTTAGTTAAGCTAAGGAAAAGGAAAAGAGATGGTCGTTACTTTTTCAGCAGAAGATGTGGTTAATGAAGTTCTCCATTATAAAATTGCTCAAAACCTTGTGAGATGTACTTCCCAAAGGAAAGATCTTTCCTTTAGGGGTTCTCAGGGGTCTGTAGCACCTGGCTCCCTTAGTGAGATTTGCCTGCCTTCCTGAGTGGCAGGGCCACCTGGCTGGTGTGAATTGATGTTTTCTCCCACCATCATTGGATGTCTCAAGCCAGTGATTCTCAGCATAATGTTTTGCTCACTATACGGCAGTTGTTGGACGATGTTCCCCGGAAAGACGTCCTCTTTTGTGTATTCACAGATTATTCACTCAGCAAATTATCAAGCACCAACTATTTGCCAGACGCCCTTTAAGCACTGGGATTACACAGTATGGACAAATGCAAAGTCTTCACCTTCATGGAGCTTATTCTAGTGAGAAAAGACAGAAAATAAGCAAATAAACAAGTAAAGATGCAATGTGGCAAATGGCAGTAAGTGCTAAGGAGAAAAAGGAAAGGAGAGTAAAAGGACTAAGGGAGCAGCTTGTTATTGAAGTCTTTAGTAATAAGAGGATTTTTGAGCAGAAACCTACAGGAAGTAATGTCATGTGGGGGAAGAACATTCCAGACAGTATAGCAAGTGCGAAGTCCCTGCTGTCACCTTAGGAATTAGACAGAAGGCAAAGGGGGAAAATGGGAGTGGAAGTATATAGCATTTGGACTGAGTATTAATTAAATTTTTTTTTTTTTTTTTTTTTTTTTGCCTGCGTTGGGTCTTTGTTGCCGCGCGCAGGCTTTGTTGCAGCGAGTGGGGGGTTACTCTTTGTTGCGTTGTGCGGGCTTCTTATTGCGGTGGCTTCTCTTGTTGTGGAGCACAGGCTCTAGGCGCGTGGGCTTCAGTAGTTGCGATGTGTGGACTCAGTAGTTGTGGCTCGCGGGCTCTAGAGCACAGGCTCACTAGTTGTGGCGCACAGGCTTAGTTGCTCCGCGGCATGTGGGATCTTCTCAGGCCAGGGCTCGAACCTGTGTCCCCTGCATTGGCAGGCGGATTACTAACCACTGCGCAGCCAGGGAAGTCCTAATTAAAGCTTTTAAAAATAATTTAAATGTATTAAAATTTTTTTACAAGGGAAAACGAATTTATATATATGTCCTAAGTTTTGAAAGCTGAACTTATTTAATAAAATAAACCTTGATTTTTTTAAGCCCACTACTTTGGAGTGATATTAATATAGCAGGGCTTCCCTGGTGGTGCAGTGGTTAAGAATCTGCCTGCCAATGCAGGGGACACGGGTGGGTTTGAGCCCTGGTCCGAGAAGATCCCACATGCCATGGAGCAACTATGCTCATGCGCCACAACTACCAAGCCTGCGCTCTAGAGCCCGCGAGCCACAACTACTGAAGCCCGCGTGCCTAGAGCCTGTGTTCCACAGCAAGAGAAGCCACCACAATGAGAAGCCTGCACACTGCAACGAAGAGTAGCCCCCGCTTGCCACAACTAGAGAAAGCCCGCGCACAGCAACAAAGACCCAACACAGCCAAAAATAAAATAAAATAATAATAAAATAAAATAAATTAAAAAACATATTAATATAGCAAACAAATATGTACTATTAAAGAATACATAAAATATAGAGCTCGTTATTTCTGGTCTACACAGATCTCTAACATGTAAACATGAATGGAATATTAGAAATTTCACCTGCATCATCATCTCTTTGATATAGTCATGATAATTGTTGTATTTTTACTAACATATGTTTATAGAAGGAGTTGGCAAACTACAGCCTGTGGGTCAAATCTGGTCTGCCACCTGCCTGTGTATGGCCTGCTAGCTAAGAATAGTTTTTACATTTGTAAATGGTTTGGGGGAAAAAATCAGAGGAAGAATAATATTTCATGACATATGGAAATGATATGAAATGTAAATTTCAGTGTCTTAAATAAAGTTTTATTGAAACACAGCCACAGCCATTCATTTACCTATTGTCTGTACTTGCTTTGGCCCTACAAAGGCAGAGTTGAGTAGTTGTGACAGAGACTATACACACGCAAAAGCTAAAATATTTACTATTCAGTCCTTTACAGAAGAAGTTTGCTGACCTTTGGTTTACAGCATTCTTACTTTCATACAATACAGATGTAGATGTCTTGGGTTTTGAAGGCAGCTTTACTGGGATAGAATTACATATGATAAAACGCATCTATTTTAGATGTACAATTTGATGAGTTTTGACAAATGCGGCAGTCATGTAACTACCACCAGAATGGATACAGAACATTTTCATTACTCCAAATATTGCCTCGTGGCCCTTTGAGGTCAATCTCCTTCCCAACCCATTGACTCCTGGCAACCACTGATCTGCTTTATGTTACCAGAATTTTGCTTTGCCTAGAATATTTTATAAATAGAATCATAGAGCATATAGTCTTTTGTGCTTTTTAAAATTAGCACAATGCAATATTAAACCATGTATCATTCCTTTTTACTGCTAAATACCATTTCTATGGTATGGATATGCCACAATTTATTTATTCATTCATGTGTTGATGGACACTTGGCTTATTTCTGGTTTGGTGATCTTATTAATAAAGCTGAAAAGAACATTCACACATAAGTATTTGTATGGATATATGTTTTCATTTCTCTTGGGCAAATACATAGAAATGGAATTGCTAAGTCATATGGTAATCACCTAGTTTTTAAGAAGTTGCCAACTTTCTTCATCATGGCTGTATTATTTTGTATTCCCAGCAACAATAAATGAGAGTTACAGTTGCTCTACACCCTTGCTAACAGTTGGTATTGTCGGTCTTTTTAATGTTAGTCATTCTGGTAGGTATATTGTGGTATGCCTTTTGGTTTTAAGTTGTATTTCCCTAATGGTTAACAATTTTGTTTGCCATCCATATTTTTTTTTTGATGAAATCTCAGTTCAAATCTGTTGCCAGTTTTTTACTTGGTAGCTTATCTTCTGTTTGTTGAGTTGAAATAATTTTTTTAATATATTCTGAATACAAGCCTTTTAGCAGACATGGTTTTGCAAATATAGTCTCCAAAAATATTCATTTTATTAATGGTGTCTTTTAAAGAGTAACATCTTTAATGGAATCAAATTTAGAATTTTTTTCTTTTATGCTTCCTGCTTTTTGAGTCCTATTTTAAAAATTGTTTGCCTAACCCCAGATCACCAAGCCTTTCTCTTATTCTTTCTTCCAGAATTTTATAGTGTTATATTTTACATGTAGATCTATGATCCATTTTGAGTTAATTTTTGTATACAATGTTAGATAATAAATGAGATTCTATTTTGGAGAGGGGGTGGAATATGGATAGCCAATTGTTCTCAGACCATTTTTTGAAAAGATTGTCTTTTCCCTTTGAATTTTCTTGACACCTTTGTAAAAAAATCAATTAGCCATATAGGTTTGGGTACATTTCTGTACTCTATACTATATCTTTATTTATCTATATTTATGCCAATACCAGACTGTCTTTCTTACTGTAGCTTCATAATAGGTATTGAATCAAGTAGTGTAAGTATTCTAGTGTAAGAACTTGGTTTTTTTATTTTTTTTGTAGAATTTTTTTGGGTATTATAGGATATTTGCATTTCCACATAAATTTTAGAATTGGCTTGTCAATTTCTATTTAGAAAGCCTGTTGAGCTTTTGATTAGGATGCACTGAATCTATAGGCTAACTTGGAAAGATTTGACATCTTAACAAATTTTATTCTTGTGACTATTAACCTAGTATATCTCTCTTTTGATTTTCAGGTTATAGGTCTTACACGTATTTTATGAAATTTATCTGTAAGAATTTCATAGTTTTGATGCTGTTTTAAATAGTATTGGTTTTAAATTGCAATGTATTGCTAGCGTCTAGAAATACAATTGAAATCTGTATATTGATTTTTATCTTGCAACCTTACTATAAACTTACTTATTAGTTCTAATAGGGTTTTTAAAAGTAGATTTCTTAGAATTTTCTATCTAGGAGATTGTATCATATGCAAATAAAAACAGCTTTTTTTTTCTTTCCAATCTCTGTGTCTTTTACTTGTAGTACTTGCATGATGGCCCTGGCTAGGACCTACATAGTACAACGTTGAATAGAAGTGGTGAGAGCAGATATTTTCACCCTATTCTCAGTCCCAAAAAGGAGTGGGACTGGCTTAATGTACAGGAGCACAAAAAACCTAGGAAAATAAAGAATGTCATTTGGTCTTGGTCTGTGTATTCTCTTGGCTCTACTTTCCTATATATTGGCATCACCATCAGGCATATTTTCTTCACATAAAGTCCCCCAGCACTTCCAGGCACACATCTCACAGTTTCAGCCTAGTGCAGTGGTTCTCAACTGTGGGTAATTTTGTTCCCCTCTCCCCCCGGAGACATTTGTCTCCCCCAGGAGACATTTTGGGTCATCACAACTGGAGATGGGGGAGTTGCTATTAGCAACCAGTGGGTTCGGGCCAGGGATGCTGTTAAACATCTTACAAGGAATCGGACAGCCCCCCACACACAGAATTATCTGGACTAATATGTCAATAGAGTCACAGCTGAGAAATGGTGGAGTGGAAAGGGCTTCTCCTAGCCAACAATTTTAATCCAGCTCCCAGCACTGATTCTCACTGGACCAACTTGTGTCACATGCTCATCTCTGAACCAATCACCATGGCCGAAGCATTAAATACACCAACTGGCCGGGTTTGGGCTGTGTGTTAACTGCTAAGGCTGGGGCTAAGATGTCACACCTACCCAGACCACAGGAACTATGAACATGGCAGGGGATAGCTTACCAAAATTTAAATGAATGTCTGACATCAGAGGAAGGGAAAAGAGATGATGTGAAGGCAAGAAAAACAGGTGTTCAAGAGATTACACTGGGAGACTGGTAAGAACCAGAGTCAGGTGGATAGAGGCTGATGTCCTAACGGGGACTTGGAGGAGGATGGAGCAGGCCAGGCCTCTAGCCCACACCAAAAAGGGGGGCCTGGGACACTCTGCCACTCAGCGGCCCATGGGGGCATACCAGCCACTGGATGAATTCCGTCCCAACCTCACAGGCAAAAACTGAAACGAGGAGGGAACGAGGGTAACTGACTCTGCAAATTATATCAGACACGACACTGTCACAGAATGAGGTGGCCTGTGGAGGGCTTCAGTGACTCCAGGTGGAAGGAGACAGAGAGGGAGAAAGGTGATACTGCAGAAATCTCAAAGGCATTTAAGCATTTCTTGCTCAGATTGTAGTGGAGGGAGTGTTTTCACTAATGAATCAGATAATTAACAGTTCTTGTTCAGATAACTTCAAAAGCTGGTGATATTGTGATATGTGGTGATTATATTTCAAACTTCTTTTCTTTTTTCCCCCTCTAGAAAGAAAACAGGCAGCGCTGCACTTCCCGACAGGCTCAATGTAAGCATAATACTTAAATGATCACTTCGTGGAAGGCTATACTTTTCTCTCATTCAGTATTTTCCAACAAAAGGCATTCTTTGGGGGGAAAGCTCGGATCAAAGGTCCATAAGGTAATAATATTATCTCCATTCAATGTTTCTCCCCGTAAAAAGTTAATAAACCTTCAGAAGACTATAAAGAAGTGTTACTACAAAAATAAGGGGGAAAAAGGGTAATGAAATTCTTGGGTGTGGGAGAAAGAAGTGTTTTTTTCTTTTCTGTCATTAAGAGTTAGACAACTTTACAACTTTGAGATCCGTCTGGATGGAAAGTATTACAGAAATGTGAGGTTAACACCAATTCATAATGAATATTTCTGACTTAAAAGGCACCGAAGGACAAACATATTTTTGTAATGAAGGTTTTGATCTTAATACTAATAAAATGGGCTTTTACCACTATTCATTTTCTTTCTGGTTTCCAAGGGAATTGGGTTTTTGAATAAGGGAGCAGTTTGGAATCAATTTACAAGGTGCATGCGAGGACACAGCAAGGTGGGGACGGCCCAAGATTATTATTGCACAAAAGAAACCTCAAAAGCAATTTTCCACTTGCCTTCCTCTGCAATAGAAAATCAGAGGTTCTGGGAACAACTGAAGGGTTAAAACAGGGTAAGTGGATTAGCATAGCTCCCTGCTGATTTTTACAGGTTTATATAGAAAAGTTTTTGGAAAGTATTCATTAGCAAACCTAAGAAACCTGGAAGTATCACTGTCTGTGCACAACTCTAGGTTCTATTGGGCTTTGTTTACCCACATTTTAAATTCTACAATTCCCAAGAAGTTCATTCTTAATTTTCAAACCCCACCTACCCCTTCTACCATCCAGGTTTTGGAAAAAGTCAGGAATGTATTGTCAGCCGAAGGGACTTTAAGAGAGAAAATCAGATTGTTGTTCTTTTTTTTAGTTCTTTGCTTTTTCCTAGGATATATTTGCTCTTTTCCTTGACCTCTCCCTACCCCCTCCTCCCAGTCAGAAGTATTTTGGTTTTCTCTTTGTTTAAAAAATTGAAAATCAGTGTTAAAAAAAACAGCAATATGCATAAAATAGATAACTAATAAGAACCTGCTGTATAGAAAAAAAAATGCAATTCAAAAAACAAACCAACCAACAAACAAAAGTCAAGTTTCTTGGTGAAGAAGCAGGCAGGACCCTAGTGTTCACAGCCCTTGGTAGTAGGAGTCAGTAGCTTGACTCCCAAGATACAAGCAGGGGATGTTGTCATTTCTGCCCACTGTCTTCACATCACAGTGGGTTCAAGGTGAGTAAGCCTAAAGGAGAGAGGGAGAGATACTGCTGGTTTAGCTGCTCTCTTGGTGTCTTGAAAAAGAGGCTTCTTGTAGCAAGGGACAAAAACCCACTCCTGATTGAGCAAAGGGACAATTTATTGGTGCTATTGCACCCCGTCTCAGGGACAAATGCATTCAAAGAGCTCAACCCTGTTGAGACTCTCTTCCATCTCTGTTTCAGTTGCTCCTCCTATGATCGACTCATTTTCTCAAACCATGCTTCTCCCAGTCTGGCACGTTGCCTGCCCAAACTTCCAGGGCCCATGTCTTCTTTGTCACCAGAGACACTTATTTAAAATAAGTAAGCACTGTCTTACTTATTTTAAATAATCCCAGGGAGGGTCCCCTGCTCTGCCCCATTTGGGTTTCATGCTCTCGTTCCGTAGCCAGAGGAGCAGAGTACATAATAGGCAACTCACAGTAGGACCCCCAGGGTTGGAGGGGAGGAAGAACTGCTTCCCCAAACCCATTACTTGAAGAAAAGAAGTTCTGAATCTGAGCAGACAATTAACATACTACATTTTACGGATAGTAAGATACTTTTTTCCCTCCATATTTTAACATCTCTGAAATCATGATCAATGTCATGTCATCTTTAATTGGCAGTATTTCTTCTTTTTCAGCATTACATAAAATAGTGGTTCATCTTATAATGGATGGCATCTAGAGTCAATGAAATATGGGATGGCTGAAGGCATGTGAAGGTCAAAAGGAGAGTAGTAGTAATAGCAGACAAAAGCAACAGTAGACGTGACTGCCTGGATCAAGGGAGAAAAATGCCAAGGATCAAAACCTCAATACTAAGGGAGGGATGTGGAGGTTAGCGCTGTGAACACTGTCATGTTTTTGTAGACGATGAACCTCAGCTTCTGTCACTGACTCAGATGAGTTGCCTGAGGCAAATTGTTCAACTCCTGGAGCCTTTGTTTCCAGCTTAGGAGCTGACAGTCCAGAAGCTTGTCTACTCCTCCGGAATGCTGTAAGATTTAAAGAGTTGACAGCCCACTGAGTGTGGGTCTCTTACCGACCCTTCTGTCGTATTCAGGACAGTTACTGGGGCCATAGAGATTGTTTCAACTCCCACTGGTGCCCAAGGAACCCCTCGTCAGGAGCTAAGTATTCCACGCATCCAGCAGGGTCTGTACTGTTCATGAGTCACTTGGGTAACACGTTATCTTCTTACATTAGTTCTAATTGCCCAGAAAACAGCAAAGGGGCACCGTGGAAGCAAAACCCAAATGACTTTTCAGAGCCCCTGCTGTGCCCTCCTAGTCTGTTTTTAAGATTTATCTCCACTCCAAATTAACAAGAAGGAGGAGGGCGAGGAGGAGGAGGGGAAACAAACGCTAATAGCTACATCATGTTACAACAAATTAAGCTCCCTTTCCACAATGGCAAAATATATTGGGTGCATATTAACCAGGCAATTTATTGCAGTGACTATTCTGAGGGTTGTTTTTGTTTTTGTCTCTGAATGTGTTTCCAGATCCGATGTCTCTGCAGCCATTTTTCAGACAAATTCAAGTTTGGCTGAGACAAGTTGACTGAGCACATTCTCATTAATTCAAAAAGCCCCATTGTCCCAACATGCCAGGGAAAACCAAATGGTACTAATGAAAGTGGCGGGGGCGGTAATTTGGGGGATTAAGGTACATGTGCTCCCCAAAACACACTTTAAGGCACTGGGTTAGCATATTGAGAGAGAATGTAAGACTGATTAACAGCAATTTAGTGGTTATTCTGGAATTCCACCCCACCCCCCCCCAGGCTTCCACCAGCCCAGTGCCATGAATTCTAAGGGAGCAGGTGTCACCACACTGGCTTTCCACCTCACAGGGGGAATGCGGGGAGAAAGGGCAGCAATGCATAGGGCACATCTCTCTTGTAGACGCAGCCCTGAAAGAAAAAGAGACACAGCATCCTTCATGCAAAGTGGATTGTGAGCAACCAGACGGGAAAGCTGCTCTTCTCGGAGCCTGGTGTTCTGGGGCTCCATTCAACTCAGTGACTGACACGCTCTGAACGCCAACATTGTAGTGAGTGACCTTCATTCAATGACACATGACTCATCTAAAGGACAAGAGATTCTGCTCTCTACATGCATCCATAAGCACGGTGTGCCCACTCTCCCATTTCCTGGCATCCCAGACATCATGGTCTGTAGGACATTTATTCATTTACCCACTCTCCCATTTCCTGGCAACCCAGACATCATGGTCTGTAGGACATTTATTCATTTATGTCATCATTTATTCCACAAGTGTTTTTTGAGTGTGCCTAGCATGTGCTCAGCCCCGTTTGAAGCCCTGGGGATACAGCGGTAAACAAAGCAAATTAAAAACAAGACAAAAATCAACTCCCTGTCTTTATGAAGCTTACATTCTAGTGGATATCTGGGGCTTGGCCTCTCCAGCACCCCTTCCTATGGTGCCGGCACTTTGGTGTTCCTTTGGGGAGCCATTCTCAGGCTCTGTGATGGAGATGAGGCTGATGAATCCTTGGTTGCAGAGGCAGATGTGAACTCAAGGCCCTCACAATTGGGGCACTGCAGCCCCTTGAGACCTGCTGTTTCAGCTGGTGGGGCAGGGAGTGATTAGCTGGTGAGACATAAGTCTAGAACTGTACCTGGCCACCTCTGCCACCACACAGGGACAGGCTGCCTGGGACTGAAGCAGACAGAGGAAAGCTGAGCTGAGAGATGGAGAGAGATTGAGAGAACTCCTAGAATGTTTTCCATGCCCAGTACCCAACGATTTCCATTTCTTGTTAGGCCAGTTGAGTTGGGTTTCTGTTATTTGCAACCAGAAGATGCCTGACAAATAGCATCTTGGGTGCCAGTAAAGTCGTAAAATAGGAGTTGGTTTTCCGTGGCTTTCTCTCTCTCTCATTCCTGCATACGCTCTCCCAGAGAAACCCAGCACATTTATGCCAGGGCAGTCCTGGGACATCCCCAGAACGTATTCCATTCCTTTAACCCATTGGACCAAGGTGCACATTTCCCCTACACTTTGGCACTCAGGTCCCCTCTCCTTTCATGGGGAGACAATATAGTGCAGGGGGAGCTATCAGGCTTCTGAAACCAATAGTACTGATTTTGAAACCTATCTCTGCACTGTCCCAGCTGTGTGGCCTTGGGCAAGTCACATCCCCCAGCTTCATTTTCACCATCTGTGAAATGGGAATTCAAGCCCCATTCTCATGGCATCGCACATAGGAGGAGCAGTACAAAAAAATGAATCTCCTTTTCTTTCCACTCTCATTTCTATCTCATCAAAACACTTACCCTGTTGGATGTGTCATGACAAATTGATCAGGGTACTGAGGGCACATGAGTGAAAAAAACTTGATAGCGGAGGGGGCAGGCGTCCCTAAGCAAGGGAAGACTGGCTACAAATCTTTACAAGAGTTTATATTTGGCCCAGCTTCCTGCCAAGCTTCTGGGCCGGCTTTTAACCCCCAGCCCTGAAAGTTAGTGCATGAAAGGTTTATAATGACAACAAAGTGAAGTGTGTTTCTTTCCAGAGGTATTTATATTTTAAACTGGAAGAGTCTCTTAATGTAAACAGATGACTCTTAATTACAGGTACTGAATGGGGCTGAAGGGAGATAGTCTGCAAGAATGGAGGAGTGGGTCTACCGCATCAGCACCCACCTACACTCTCAGTGGGTGAAGCCAGGCCTCGGGGCGGGGGAGTGGGAAGGGGCAGCTCCCGGCACGGCTGTCTCTGAATTCACCTTCCCCACAGCAGTCAGCCTGTGAGAGCTTCCAATGCTCTCTAGGCTTCTCTTGCTGCTTGAGTGTGGTAACGACCTAGGTTCTGTCCATTAGACACAGAGTCTGGGGTTCTCTGACACAAAAATCAGGGAGAGTGAAGGATTCTTCCTGGGGTAGAGCAGGTGGCAGCAACGACCTGTTCACCAGGGCAGTAGTTCCAGAGGTGCTGATGGGGACGCCAACGCGCCTACCCGTAGGGTTAGGGATCTAAGTGATGGCCACGGACGTTCTTTGCCTGGTGCCCCAACTCCCCAGTGACTCTGTGAATTAGGAACTCTCATTTCAGTAAATTAATTTCTGTATAAATCAGCTAGAGTAAGTTGCTGTTGCTTGAAAATCAGAATCTTAGCTGATACCCCCTTGTCCACAAGAGACATCTAGGCCTGTCTTCTTACATTTTCTGAACGTCACATCTTGTTTCTAGACAAGAATCCCCATATATATCATATGCCACTTCCAAGATCATTACTTTCCTGAACGTCAAATCTTCAATATCACAAAATCATCGATGGTACCTCCGGTGTCCTGGTCCCTCAGTAGTAAGTAGTGACTATGAATCTAATTCTTGACTCCATTTTCATTTGCATCGTGCATGCATTCTGTCCCTCAATAGGTCTGGTTAGGCATGTTCGTGCATGGTGTGCTTGCTACAGCAGGGCAGCAGGAGTGTTGTACTGTCCAGCCTTCAAGGGGCCGGGCTCCCATGGGGAGATTCTTCCTCTTTAATAGTTCCCCAAACCATCACAGATTCTTCCTCTCCGGAAGCGTGTCCATCTTGTCCCTGAATTATTAGCAATACACTCCCCGCCTTGGGCTGTTTTTCTTCACCAGCCTTTCTGGTGTGCCATCCTCTGATGTACTTTGAATCCCATCACGTCTTTGGTCAGACACCCATGGTGGTTCATTACAGCGTTGCAGATCCAGTTAGGGGCTTAGATAACGTGGCCTCATAGGACCCTGGCAAGCACCTCTCTCACCTCTGTGCTGCTTCTTACTAAGCCCTACACCCGACTTGTGTGCTCTTCCTTACCCAGGCAACCTGCACTATTGGCTCCAACCCCAGGTCCCCCTGAAATGTAACAGGCCATCCCCCACCTGGAATGCTTCTCTCACCTTTAGTCAGACAGCAGAATACTCCTGGGAGATATTTTCACCTGAGTGCCATCTGGCTCCAGACGTTCTAGAGATTCCAGCATCCCCTGGGCACGTGTATTATTTCCCTTTACAATTTTTGTTGGTTGTGTGCTTGACACAGTTGGGCTTTTTTCATTTACATTTTGATGTGTGTGTGTGTGATTTGGAATCTTTGAGACTATAAATTTCTCAAAGGCATGGACTGTGCCTCATTTCTAATTCTCCTTGCACGTAGTTAGAATAATAATAATGGTATTAATATTTTTATTTTGCTTAATTGTCTACAAAGTGCTGTCACGAATATTAAAAATGCCTCCCAGCAACATTTTGAGGTGGGAATACAAGAAGCGTGGCAGTTAAGACATTAGGCTCTGGATCAGGCAGACCAAATTAAATCCTGACTCTGCCACGTAATTGGGGCCCGCATCTCAATTTATTAATCTCTGAACAGGGGATAACAGTGGTTCTGAGTTCATATGGCTGCTGTAAGAATGCTGTAAGTGATTCCAGGTATGAAAAGTGCCCGGCACATAGAACAGGACCGATTAAAGGTACTGTTGACGCTTGAACTGTGCTGGTCCACCTATAGGTAGATGTTTTCAATAAATACATACAGTACTACAAGATCCACGTTGGCTGAATCCTCCTTGGACGTGGAATCACAGATATGGAGGGCCAACTTGGGACTTGAGCATCTGAGAATTTGGGTATATGCTGGGGACTCCTGGGGCCAACCCCCTGAGGATAAGGAGGGGGTGACTGTATTGTTACTGGTGCTATTGTTTAATTCAGTAACCATCTTCATTTTACAAAGGAGGGAAATGTGGCTCAGAGAGGTGAAGTAATTTGCTTAAGGACTTGAGAATACTAAGGGGCAGAACAGGATATAGAACAGGCTCTAAGATTCCACAGCTGTGCCCTACACAGTATACCGTAGGGCCCCTGACAATTCAAAGCATCACACTCTACTGAGTGGGAGAACAGGATGGACATTGCCAGTGTGTGTGCCAGAATCCAAAACACCAAAAGCACTGGGGTCTTAAAAAGCAGCTACGTAAAGACGCCAGTGTAGATTCCTCTGAGAAGGTTTGGATTTACCCCTATTCACTTATACCTTTAAAAAGTTAAAGTGTCCCCTCCTGAGAGAGCAGAAATGCTGAGGAAATATAATACCTCAGGTGCTGGCTGCAGAGAACTGGAGGGGCACCACTGGGCCCAAGGCTCGTCTCTTGGGCACTAAATTAGAGACTTTTAAAATTCCATTTTTCCTCATTGGTGAGGAGCAGGAGGGCAAAGTCCCCAGAGCAAGGTTTCTCAGGGAAGCCATCCCCCGGGTCAATCAATATGTCACTTGTCTGTTATCCCAATACAGAGTAAGGAATGAAATGCCCAACTAGCAAAGAAAAACAGTCACATTTTGGATCAAAAGAAAGAAAATTGTCCACCAGGACATTCTAATTGAGAGACTAATGCTGCAGGATTGTGACAAGGGCATCGGGCTTGTTACACACGATGTGCCGTGTGACCCCGGACCACCCACCCAGCCCCGGGGGCTCAGGTTCCTCATCTGTGTGATGAGGGTAACGCCCCCCATCACGGGATTATTGTGGGGATTAAATGAGATAATGCACGCAGAGCACTGAGCATTGTGTCTGTTTTGCAATAGTGTTGAGGATGGATTTTTTAAATTCTGGGATCTGCTCAGGGTCAGCCTTGGCTCAGTCCGTCCAGTGATTTCCACGGAGCCCAGCAAACCTTTCAGGGGGGTGTATCCAGGAGGGAGTAGAGTGTCTGCTCGGCTGCTGACGGCTCCATGTGACGTCAGGTGCCTCCCCGTCCGAACACCTTACCAGCCTCTCAACACCCCCACCCTGAAGAAAGTAGCTAGTTGTAATTTTACTCTCCTTTTAGAATTTGATGTAATTCTCGTACCTTAAAGTACACACATCTTAAGCGTACAGCTCAATGAATATTTAGCATAGGTACACCTGTGTTATGATGACCCAGATCAAGTGAAAGAACATTTCTCTGACCCTTGAAGGTTTCTCCCTGCCCACTGCAGACCGTACCTCTCCAGCCCCAGCCATAACATCTCTTCTGGCTTCTATCCCCTGAGATTTGGTCTGCTTATTCTCTATGAATTTGTTTTTAAAAGAGAAAGAGAAAAAGCTCTTCTTGCTTTTAAGTCACCTGCCACCATCCCCAAGAACAATTCCATTTTAGCCTAAGGTTCTTCTGAGATTGGAGAAAGAAGTGGGAAGGGAAAAAACCAGATTGGTGAGGAAAGCCAGGGTCAAGAAAGGCCAGGCCTTGGGATAGGGTACCTATAACCCGAGGACTAGTCCTGGAACCAGAGGGAAAACAATTGATGTAACAGAGGAGGTATTTACAGACTGGAAGATTAATCAGTGCCTCTGAGAAGTCCTGAATACTCAGGCACTCCGTCACTGACTGAACGGAGACACTCAAAGACCAACCAAACGGACGCCAGGGACGTGGATTAAAGAAAGCCCTCCAGGTAGAAAGTCAGTTTTTCCAGTTGCCTGCAGAGTAAGCACCTGCTGTCATCAGGCCTGAAGACAAGCCTCGGGGTGGCAGGCGTGGACTCCTGGGAGGCAGAGGTGAAAGAGGAGGGAGGGGGAAAACGATTCCCATTCCAGACGGTGTGCCTATTCATGTTCAAACAGCTCCACGCAACCCTTGAGCCTCTAGATAATCTTTCCCCTAGCTTTAAACTGTGAGAGGATTACATTAACTATTCCTGATTCCTCTGTTGACACCTGGATTAGCTGTGCTGATGGAAGGGAAGGGAAGGGCGGCCAGCCTCTTAGCCTAGGTGGCAGGTGGGGAGAGTGTGGCCGGGGACCACACTGAGCTGGGCTGGGACACTGCAGTGTTAGGGTCGCCCCAGCCAGCTCAGGGAGCCATCGTGAGAGGCTGTCAGGAAACAGGGCTCCCCTAAACAGCTCAAAATCCACAGCAACTCTTTGTTTGGAAGCTCTTTAAACAGGTTAACATTTCTATTTCCAGCTTTTTAAAGAGTGCTGACACGTGGCACATTTACACTGTGTGTACCAACAGACAAAAATTCATACCGTTTCCAAGTGCTCTTTTCATACGTAAGTTTCTTTAGAAAGACTTTCCTACTTGTTAAAATGTTACCTTTACCTTGAGGGGACAGAGGAAGTGTGCTTATTTTTTCACAAATCTCTATTTGTCATCAGAGTAAAGGTCTGAACTATGAAACACTTCGTGCTTATAAAAGAAAAATGTGGAACTCGTCTTTAAGTTTGACAAGTCTATTCAGAACTTTTCCATAAGATAACCCGTGAATCTCTGGGTGTTTCAAAACAGTGTCATCCGTCTCAGTGGAAAGGATCGCTGATACTACTGTCCAGGATAACATGGTAATCAGGCACGTGTGAACAGCAGCAGTTCTCCCTGGCTGAAGAAGGTGGCAGAAAGAGGGCACCATGGCCAACCCTCTGCCTTGGAGACCTGCTCTCCGCCTGCAGGGTGTCTTCCATGCTATGTGCGACAAGTAACCATTTGACATTCAGACTGAGGGTGCCAGTGACAACCCACATAATACATTTTTTGTTTTGTTTCTGGATGAGAAATAACCATATAGATAGAGAAGCTTGAGATGTCCCAGTGGCTCACGCTTCACTTTGGAACTTGTGTTACTCTTGAGTTCGCTGGACTTTTTGCATCCACCAGCTTTATCACTCTAGTTGTGAGACTTGGGGTGCATTAGGTAGCCTTGCTGTGCATAATTTTTCTTCCAACTCGAGATAATGGCAGTACTGACCTCATAGGCTTGTTATGAGGGTCACATGAGATGTTGCATGAAATCACTTAGCATGGTGCCTGGTATGATGAGAACTGACTATACTAATGCTTACTCGTCAGGTTCCCTGAATCAAGAAGCCCGATTTAACCAGATCTTGCCCCAAAGAGTCTGCCTGGGATAATCTAGTATTCCTCCCCAATCCATTCCCACTCTCTATCTCTGGTCTGACTTTGGAAATGGTAAATACACTTCACTGGGTCTCAGATCTTGGATCCAATTCACTGATGGTGGTTTCTTAGAGCGCTGGGTTGAAATGGACGGTGACGTTGAATCTAAGTTCAAAGGGGGAAGAAGGGCCATGATTGATTATGAATGTTTGCCTTGGGCACAGGAGGAAGTGGTAGCAAGTCTCCCAGACACCACTGATCCTTATCTCATTTCTGAGCACCTTCAGGACCTGGAGAGTGCAAGCACACTGGAGAGTGCCTTGATCATTCTTACATTGTCAGCCCTTATCGTAGTTTCTACAATACACTGGGGGTTAGACAAGATTTGTTGAATAAAGGAAACACATAAACAAATAGCTCTATCTTGTCACTACCATCACCTGCATTAGCTTGAAGAAAATTATTGTTTTCTAAAAAAAAGTCTGATCATAGCGTGCTACACAGAGGGCTTCAGGGTTGGACCAGCAGGTCTGACCAGATACCTCAGGTTGAAGAAGGGAATGTTGAAGGAGGGCTGGGGAGAAAGGTGACCCTGAAGACAGCATGGGAGGAGGAGGTGGGGAAAGCTAATGGTAGGACTTGTGGGACACAAACTGAAGTCTGGCAAACTATGAGTCACATTGTAACCAAAGTGACTGTACCTAATTCTCTGAATTAAATAAAGGAGTATGTGCTTTTAAACCAATATTTCCTTTTAAAAAAATGTTGGGTAACACAGATACAAAAGTATTTCTGTGACTGTAAAAGTCTTGAGAATTTTAAGGGTAGCTGTTCAGTGTTCATTTTTGCTGCCTGTAAACGTGTGATTCTATGCTGGATGAAAGCAGCTAGTTTGTAAGAAAAACTTACCTTGTTTGGTGTGGCTAAAAAGACAACCATGAAATTTCAGGATTTGTAGAAATATGGATGGAAAAGATCTTGAAGATCAGATCAAGGAGTCAAAACCTCCAGTTTTGAAGATTAGAAAATATTTCCCTTTGGTTTTTGGACACAATTTTAATTTTTCTAGCCCATCCCATCACCCCACCACCAACGTGCCATGTAGATGATCTTGTCTTTTTCAAATTGAAGTGAATTGGCATTGAGTTTTAGAAGTTGAAACATTGCTCATGCCCTCTTGAGCTAAGCCACGATTCCCTGAGTGTTATAAAACTTGAACTAGGAATGACTGTAAGTGGTGTGTATACATAGCAAACAAGTATGCTTAAATACATATACATTATAATTAATGTATAATGACAATTTAATGTCTGTCATTAACTGTTGAGTAATGTTCATCACTCACTGTAAACAGGTAATGGAAAACACCCACTCAAGTTGTTAAGCATGCCTTTGATCCCCTGACACTTCTATGCCAGGCTCAGTAAATTAAATCCTTCAGTGTTCTCCTCTAGAGAAGAGAGATTTTCTTGCCAGTTACTTTATAATAAACATTTGTCAATCCTTGACTGATGTTGGATATGAAGTTGCAGATTAGCTGTGTATTAAATAGTGCCTGCTGTGTGTGCAGAATGCAGCGGTACAAAGGAAGCCTCGGTGGGCACTTGAGAGAGCCCAGTAAACATTGCTCCTCTTCCATGATCAACCTCTGAGCCATTTAAAAAGTCAGACAGAAGTATAAGGCAGCCAGGAAACAAAATCATCTTTTTTCACTGACAAAGCTGATATAGGAGAATGTGGATTACATTTGCAAACAGTTGGGTTCTTGATCCAGAATTAGGCAAATCAGCCTAGCCAGGCGTAGACGGGCCTGGATGACCACAGATGTGGCCCCTCTAAAACTTACAAGCATGGAGGAGCACGGAAGCATGTGTGCTCTGCAGAAGAGACGGGAGCTGGGCCCCAAGCATCACCTTCCAGACGGACCAATCAGATGAAGTCATTCCTTGCACGTCTTTTCCAGCGTAGCCCTGGTGGCTGTGAAGTTGTGACAAGAGGACAGTGCCCAGATCCAGATTCAGGAGAAGGACAGAAGAAGGTCATCAAAATACTGAGTAAAATCAGAACGTGCAGGAAATATATCACTCATTTGAATAGAGGCTCCGTGAGGGCGGGGATTTTTTTCTACAAATTTTTTTCTGCAGCAGCTTGTTCACTGCTATATTCCCAATACTTAGGAAAATTACTTGCCACAGATAAGGTTTTCAAAAAATATTAATGGAATGAACAAAAAGGGAAGAGTAAGTGAGTAGACAGAGAGGCAACCCTAGTGTAACATACGTGGAGCTCCTTCTTCATGGAAGGAAACATTGTTCATCCCCCATGTGCCTATGAGATATTAAAATAATAATAATAATAGCCATCCTACGAAAATTAGTTTTGATTTGACAACTTTGCCATTACATGATATCACAGAGCTATTTGTGGGCAAGAAAAAAGAATGGTGTTAATTGCTAATATTCACTGAACATATATATGGGTTGGCCAAATAAGTTCGTTTGGGTTTTTCTGTAAGATGGAACAGAAAAACCCAAACGAACTTTTGGCCAACCCAATATTATGTGCCAGGCACTTTTCTAAGCTCTTTACAAGTTTAACCCGTCTAAACTTCGTAGCAATCCTTTGAGGCGGGTACCATTATTGTCCTAGGTTACATGTGCCGAAGATCAGAGCCAAGTGTAACAAATTCAAATGCAGGCAGTTTAGTTCCTAAACTCACACTGATAGTCACAATGTTGTATTTTACAGGTGACCCTTGAACAATGCAGGTTGGAGCTATGTGGGTCCTCTTAAAAGTGGATTTTTTTCAATAAATACATACTCTAGTACTACATGATCCATGGTTGGCTAAATCTGCTGATGCAGAGGAACCACGGATACAGAGGGGCGACCGTATAGTTATACGTGGATTTTCAACTGGGGGGATCAGCGCCCCTAACCCCCGTGTTGTTCAAAGGTCAACTGTACTTTTGAACTACACCTCTCTCTCTGTCTCTCCTCTCTCTCTCTGTCTTCTGGCCAAGTTATCTTCACCTCTGTGTGATTTCATATCCACATCTATACAATGGTAATACTAATACTTACTTGACACGAGAGGGCTAAATAAGATAACGAGTGTTAAGCACTTAGCGCAATGCCTGGTACATAGGAAATGGTCGATGAACAGTATTCATTGTCCTTATCTTTAACAGTGACATTGCCCCTGTTGCTCTAGTGCCAGGCCTCACACACATCTATAGACGGGCTACTCCTGGGTTGGGTACCCACCCAGCTCCGGTAAGCTGCAGCAGGGATGATGGGCCCTATGCAAGAGAACCATGGCTCAGTGGGTTCTGAGCTCTGCTTTCTCCTAAGTACAAGGTCTGGACTCCCATCCATGGTGAACTCGACTGCTGGTGGGCCTCACTTTCTGTCTATTGGCTGGGCAGGCCAATGCCTGCCCAGGGTCTGTTTTCAGGAATGTCATAACGGTACACACAAAGTTTGCTGTGATGGAGAAAAGGATGCAACAAACCTACAGGCTGTGTGTGTGGGTGCAGAAGGCAGCTGTATGAAATAGGCTCCTCTGGGGGTCTGGGAGAGCCCAATGACCAGTACTTCTCTTCCCTGGCCAAGTGCGGAACCCATTGAGACATAAGACAAAGGAGCAAGGCAGCCTGGAAACCAAAGTATCACCTTTATTGAGAAAGCTGACATTGGAGAAGGTAGTTCACATAGGCAGGCTTCTTGATACTGAATTCCAGAATTAGGCAAACCCATCTACTCAGTCAAAGCAAGCGCTGGTATAGTGACTCCCTGCAGGGATCAAGGTTATTCAAGTTAAGAGAGATGATGCGTGTAAGGGTTCAGATCTGTGCCTCAACTTATGTGAGCTATTGTTGTTATTATTAAGAAATTTGATTTGCCAGCTGAAAATGAGGGAGCTCGGCGTTGAACCTAACATACAACCTGCCATTATTTTATGGGCTAGGAACTAGTTTCTCCACCTGTGACATGAAAGCCTTGAACCCCTTGAAACTTAATTTCCATTAACCCTGGAGGAAGTGAAATAAAAGGGCAGATTATTATGGTGAAGAAAGCTTAGACCCCTTCCTTAATGGGCTAACACGCCCATGCACTTTTCCCTCTGAATCTCTTCAAGAAGCAGAAGTTCCAGAAAATGTATCGAAAGCCTTTGGAGACATGTGATCCCAAAGAGCCCCCTCACTGTTGGTGATCATTAAGGTGAGTTTCAGTCTGTTTTGGAACAAGCCTTTGAGGTAGCATTTTTATTCCTTCTTTCCTTTTCTTTCCTTCCTTCCTTCTTTCTTTCCTTTCTTCTTCCCTACCTCCCGTCCCTCCCTTCCTTTCTCCCTCCCTCCCTTCTTTCCTTCCTTTCTTCCTTCTTTAGCTACGGAGCTATAAGCAGGTCTAAATGGCTTAGTGCCAGAAAGGCGCCAAGGTCAACCAGCACTGCTGCCCCTAAGGGAAAATGTAAAACTGCTAATAGCTTGTTTGCAAAGGTAAGAGAGGTGGAAAGTGTATGCCTGTCATCTCCTGCAAGCTGCTGCTTGCTCTCCGGCAAGCTGAGTGTTCTCAGGGCGCCAGCATACTTTGTGCACCTGCAGGCTGCCCGTGGGCCGAGTTCACCGGTTCTCATCCTCAATTAGGACGTCTTTGGAAAGAAACCACAAGCCCTTGTCTCATCTCCTGCACAGCTTGTCAGCTCTTGAGTATTTTCTCTTGATCTGGAGACCACACGGCCTGACAGGACAGAACCTGCCTGGAGGAGATGTCACAGGCAGGTGGGCGTCAGGACGAGGAACACGGGACATTAGGACCCCTGATGATGCGGTTCGAAGAATGACTTCCCACCCACGGTCGTTTTATGTTTTCTATTCGCTTCATACTTCTTAGGTCTGTCAAAGATGATCGTGATCACTTATTCATTTATATGTTGTCTGTTTTCCCCACAAGAACATGAGGTCCCACGAGGACAGGGACCTCATCTGTAGTGTTCCCCTCTGCAACATCCATGTCTAGGGCTGTCCCTGACTGACAATAATCAGGAAACAAATCTTTGCTGAACGAACAATTGAAGAAATGAATCCTGTCCTAGGTGCTCATTTTACAAAGGAGGAAACGGAGTCACAAAGGGACACAGGGACTTGACTGTAGTCACACGGGGGAGGCTGAGCCCGGCCTGGCGCCCAGTTCTTCTGACTCTCAGCACCGTTCTCAGGCCTCACCTCCTTCAGGGCTTCAACCCAAAGGCACCTTCTCAGGACGCCTTCCCCGGCCACCCTGTGGAGAGAAAACTCCACCCCCTCCACCAGCCAGCTCTCCACACTCCCTTCCCGGCTGTTTCCTTCCTGAGCACTTACCATGACTACCATGTGCTCTATGTTTTTATCTGGCTCATTATTTGCCGTTCCCTGTAGAATGTAGGCTGCATGGGGGCAGGCGCTTCGTCTGTGTTTTCCACTGCTGTACTCCAGCAGCAGCAACAACAATGGCAATAGCTAACATTTATTGAGCACTGGCCAAGGGTCAGGCACTTTACATGGATCACCTCGTTTAAAATCCTTAGCAACGCCATGAAATAGCTACTGTTAGTATGCCCATTTTACAGATGGGAAAACTGAACTTAGATAAGCTAAGTGACCTGCCCCAACTAGTAACTGACAGAGATGGAACAAGAAGCCAGTGCTTTAACCACTGTGCACATACTCCCTCCCAAGGGCGCCGTAGTGGGAGCAGGTGGTCTGGGGCCTGCAGAGTGGGGTGGGGGCGATTAGGGAGTCCAACACCCGCCTTGTGCCTTCATAGGCAACTGCTCTCTCCCTGTGACTCAGCTGTACTCAGACGAATCAAGTAAAGCTGAAAGTCGGGGCAATTGGCAGAGCCCCGGGGAGAAAACAGCGCACAGGTAGGGCCCCTGAAGCTCCCCACTGGCCCTTTCAGCGGGCACTTCACCTGGTCACGTGACAGCATCCGCCTCTAATCAGGAAGACAAGGAGGCAGCCTGTCCTTAACTCCCTCCACCTCACTCCCTCACCTTCTCAGGAGCCCCGCCTCCTGACCTACAGCCCCTTTGCACATGCTCCCAGAACAGTGGGAAGATCCCAGCCTGTCAGGGCTTTTCCTTTGCTTTGATTAACAGCTTGTCTTCTGCCCTCAGGGTGAAGTGTGCATGGTGCGGATGTCAAGGCTGGGGCAGACAGTGAAGGGGAGTAGGAAGGTGCCGTCTCACTGGTGCCCCAGCATGCCCCACATTGCTCATGTTTTCTACCTCCTCAGCACTCATTTCAAGGGGCTTTCCACTTTTTCTTTGGATTCTTAGATCCAAGGACCCTATTGTGGATCCTCACAGGGACAGTTTAAGAGCAGGGGAGAAATCGTGTTTATTGAGCACCTACTATGTAACAGACACATGCTGAAGGGTCTACAGAAAGGGTATCGTTTAATCATCATGTAATCCCATTTTGTAGATGGGAAAATGGAGACTTGGCAAACTTGGCCAAAGGTACTAAGAGCACAAGTTTAGTTTTAAAGTTCTGTCTCTACTAGCCCCTCATTTGAGTTGCATCCGTGGAAACTGGGTCCTAATGTGTCCCTAAAGGCTGAGGGCCATAGTCCTGCCTATTCAATGCTCAGCAGCAAATGCTTATTATCTGCTCTGTGTTGGGGATTGTGCTGGATGCTGGGGATACAGCAATGAACACAACAGACCAAAATGCCTGCTCTCATGCAGCTTGTGTTCTACAAGGAGGGACACACAGCGAACAAGATAAAATACAAAGAGTCATGATAAGTGCTCATGGGTTAGGGGAAGAGTAAAATAGAGCCAGGAGAAGAGTGTGGAGTGTTGACTGGTGGAGGGGGTGGAGTTTTCTCTCCACAGGGTGGCCGGGGAAGGCGTCCTGAGAAGGTGCCTTTGGGTTGAAGCCCTGAAGGAGGTGAGGCCTGAGAACGGTGCTGAGAGTCAGAAGAACTGGGCGCCAGGCCGGGCTCAGCCTCCCCCGTGTGACTACAGTCAAGTCCCTGTGTCCCTTCGTGACTCCGTTTCCTCCTTTGTAAAATGAGCACCTAGGACAGGATTCATCTCTTCAATCATTCGTTCAGCAAATATTTGTTTCCTGATTATTCTGAGCCAGGCACTGTCCTCAGCGTAAACACTGTAGAGGTGAACACAACAAATGAAGCCTCTGTCTTTGTGGGACCTCATGTTCTTGTGGGGAAGACAGACAATAAGTAAATGAATGAATAAACAAGATCATCTTTGATGGATCTAAGAGCTGTGAAGTTCATTAAATACACAGATGACTCTGGGTGGAAGGTAAGTCTTTGCATGGGATAGTCAGGGATCCTAATGTCCTGTATT
This sequence comes from Eschrichtius robustus, assembly GCF_028021215.1. Taxonomy (NCBI): domain Eukaryota; kingdom Metazoa; phylum Chordata; class Mammalia; order Artiodactyla; family Eschrichtiidae; genus Eschrichtius; species Eschrichtius robustus. The sequence goes on from NC_090827.1 coordinate 77,919,963, forward strand.
CGGGTTCCCATATTTACCCGCTGTGATGTCTCTCCCTGTGGACCAGGACCAGGAAGGGGCTGCCAAGCTAGGCCTGGGCCAGTCTCACACTGGGAAACCAGCAGCACAGAGAACCATGGGAACATGGAGGCATCGCAGGGAGCAGAGCTTTCCCTCTTCCTGGGGTCTTGAGGACCTCCCTGGTCCTTTCACATCTCAATGACATTTATAATCTGCGAAGTCAGAAGGAGGGAAGCCGTTGTTATGGAATTTCATCCCACGACTACCATCTGTCAGTTGCCATCTTTCAGCCTTACATTTTCAGATTCTTTCCAGGTATTTGTTTCTTGGCATTTGTCTCTACTCCCTGCCATCAGAAAGCTGCACTTCTGATTATTCTTCTCATGACAGTTACAATATTCCCTCCCTGCTGAATCTCATGCCTCTGATTTTTCTGCCTGGTGTCCTACCCCTGTTATATCAGCTTGGTTGTTATTCTTCTCTTTGCAAGGACGGTGGCTCCCACTGCAGGCCTGGCTGCCACTTCATTAGCAAGCTGCTTACACCCCTTGCAGGTCATTAATAAAGATAGTAAATGAGAAAAGGCCCAGCCCCAGCTGGGGCTAGTAAATGAGGGCCCCAGCCCCTCACACCCCTGCAGACACCTCCCTGGCGGGTAATTGCTATTTATTGTGCTGTTCTGTTTATCTTCTTTTAGCCAATTGTGACTCTGTTATTGTTTAAACTAACTTTAACAGATTTTTCAAGGGGATTTCTCATGAGGCAGATAGACGTTCACGCTGAGGCTTAGTAACTCCAGGAGCTAGGGAAGCTCACTCCGTTGGTAGAATGGTGTCCAGGGTTGGACAAGTTAAAACTCTCCCAGATGCTTCTTGACCCTGTGGATGCCATAGCCCTGAGCCTGCCTTTTTAGTGGCTTCCTGGCTAATGCCAAGTCTGGCCATCACAGGAACTCGCTGCTCCTATTTTTCAACTCCCCGTGATTAAGATCTTTATGCTTTCTAGGTATTATTTTTTAAAAAATCAATATGAACTAACGAGAACAAGCTTTCGTTTTCCCTTGCCTTTAATGTATTTGTTCATTTTAGCAATGCACTTCTATTTAATTCTGTCCAACACAAACTGTTTCCTGGGGGCCTATACAATGTGTCAGACATTATTTAGACATAGAAATACAAAGATAATAAGATGCTTCTGCTTCTGGTAGGATGCATAAGCTCCTAGCAGACCAATTCTCTCACAGATAACAACTATCAACTCTGGATAAAATTTAAAAAAAACAAAAAAACAAACAAAGAAAACCCCAACTACTTGAAGGAACTGGAGAGTGAACAAGAGTAGGAAGCTTCTAGAAAGGAATTGACACTTGGAAGAAGGAAACAACACTGGATGAGTTTCCTATTTTACTGGCTTTTAGACTTAATGTGCCATGAGGGGTGGAATGGTTAAAATTCTATTTAAAAAAATTCACTGGTGAATGAGAAGGGGATCATGAAAAGGAAAAGAATCAGAAAGAGAGGATCCAAATTCTGCGTATAAACTCTGCCTGAATATCTGTCTGACCCTTGAACAGTGCATGTGTCATGTAGACTGCAGACTAAGGATGAATGAACTGAACTGAGATTTGAGTTGCTGCCCAATAGACAGAGTTTGCATGTTGAATGCAGCTAATTAAAGTATCTGCTAAAACAAAGTAAATACTCTTTAGAGGAATATAGCATAATCCAGAGTCACCACAATATAACATTCACAATGTCCAGGATATGACCCAACAAAATTACTTGACATATGAAGAAACAGGAAAATGTGAAACATTCTCAAGAGAAAAGGAAAACCAATGGAGACTGACCCCAAAGGGACCCAAAGATAATGAAGTGTGTTAAATAAATTAATAGACTACAATACAAACTCTGCATTAAATATAGTCCTAAAGTGATAGACTCAGCACAGAGGTGCTGAGATTGAGGATAATCTCAAATTGAAAAAAAACATTTGATGGGTTTTAAAAATCAAAGCGATTTTGGAAATCTCCTGTGGTCCAAAAAATGGAAACATCTGATTTGTGATTTTATTACATTTACAATTTCTGCAGACTCTAGTGGGAAACCTTTGAATAAGTCATTCCAACTGTGCTTGCATTGCTAGAAGCACTTTACATTTCCCTTTTGGGTGGAATAGATTTTTGTGAGCAATTCAAACTAACAGCAGTACTTAGAGATTAAAATAAATTTTAAATAAGAAAAAAAAAAGGGACAGGAATGTTTCCTCATAAGAGTTAGTGTCTGAGCTGGAGTTGGAGTCATAGGACTTGAAAGATGAATAAGAGTTAAGGAAAACAGAGAGAGAGAGAGAGAACTAGGGGGAAATACATATGGGGAGTGAGGGAGGGTATTTTAGAGGAAATAGACGGTGCCTTGGGAAAATCACAATAGTTGAAGTCCTCTTACCCTATTATTAATTGGTTCATCAAAAATATTGGTGAAAGTGAAGAGTTATGGAAAATTACTTTTACATGCCTTAAGCATTTTATTTGAATTTAAAACATATAAACGGGTGTTATTTCACTAACCATTTGATTTTAGCCCCAGACCTTGTCTTGTGATTAGTGTTCCATGTTGAATTTCTTTTTTAAAAAAATTAATTAATTAATTAATTTATCTTTGGCTGTATTGGGTCTCCGTTGCTGTGCGCGGGCTTTCTCTAGTTGCAGTGAGGGGGGGCTACTCTTCCTTGCGGTGCATGGGCTTCTCACTGCGGTGGCTTCTCTTGTTGCAGAGCATGGGCTCTAGGCGCGTGGGCTTAAGGAGTTGTGGCTTGCGGGCTCAGTGGTTGTGGCTCGCAGCCTCTAGAGCGCAGGCTCAGTAGTTGTGGCGCATGGGCTTCGTTGCTCCACAGCATGTGGGATCTTCTCAGATCAGTACTCGAACCCGTGTCCCCCGCATTGGCAGGCAGATTCTTAACCACTGTGCCACCAGGGAAGTCCCTGTTGAATTTCTTATATAAATGGATCCATATTGCGTTGCACTCTTTCCAGTTTTGATTTTTTTAAGTGAAGTGAGAACCAAGAACAGAAACCTTAAACAGAAACTATACTTTTGTAATATCCTCCCACCCAATCTTTACAGTTGCCTTGTTCACACCTAATCCAACAGTACTTCAGGGCAACTCATCTTAGTCTTTCCAAAGCATTCAACCTAGTTTTCATAGAAATATTGTTTTCTCTCTGATATGGTGTCTCATTGTGTAATTATTGATATATATATATAAATTTATTACATAATGGCAATAAGTACAGAGACAGTGGACTCTTGGTAAACAGACAACTTGACTTGTGAGAACAGAAGTGTATGAACCCAAAAGAGAGCTACCAAACTTCTCTAGTGTTACTGAATGGAGAGTTTTGGTCAATAGGGTGAAGAGCAGATGTCCTAATTTTGTATGATTGCTGCATAGCCCAAATACTTCTCCGATATTGTTGATTATTCTAACATTATGAATTCTAACTAGTAGAAACAGATGTGTCAGTAGGGAAGACATATTAAAGAAGTCAGATCTAACAGTACACCACAATCAAGCCACACAGATGGATTCTTATCTAAAATTCTGTCAAAAACTGGTCATTTCTGGGTCATCTCTGTCCTCGCCAACTTCCTCCTTCAGAAATATCTCCGTCAACTGTGGTTCTGCTCCCTGATTTCCTGTTCTCAGAGAATAACATTGGGTTGCTATTGTAAGTATGAGTTCAGGAAATTTAGTAAACATCGAATGACCTGAGTTAAGCATTTCCTAAAAACCAGTTTAGAAAAGTCATTTAAATTCAGTTGAAATGTTTCATTAAAAATTTGGATTGGCAATCACGTGTCAACAGCCTTCCGAAGCCACCTACATTAAGAAGCTCAGCTGAAAAAAGCCTTTGGTTCGTGTTTTCTTGAATGTGTCCTAATTTAGAAGTCAGAGGCATTTATTGGTTAGGACAGGGAATCAAAATGGAATAAATGTCATTTTCAGACTAATGGCTCAAATAAAAGATAATAAGTGAAATAAGACAGTATTCGTTGCAAAAATAAATCCCAAAAGATGGCTGTGGTAAAAGAAGGATTTATTTACATATATATTTTAGCTGAGTAGTTTAAACTGATTTGGGTAATCAAGTGAAAAATGAGTAAGAACTAATGAAGAGCTAGCGAACGCTTTCTAAATGGAGAAAGCTTGTAAATTACCCACATGGGTTTGGTCTTTCATTTTGATATGATATTGTCCTCTTCTGAGTTTTGCTACTGTAGTAATTTGTATTATAGATTTAAATAATGATTCATAGACACTCTTCTCAGTTTTCTAACTTCTGAGTTTGGGTCACAGCAAATATTTATTGAACACCTACTGTAAGCCATATGCTGGACGAGGTACTGATCATGTGTTTATGAAGATGATTTTATTTGACACATAATTCCTTTGTAACCATCAGATCATTTAAGAAGAGTTTTATAGTATTCTCTGAATGTCTTGGACTTCTAGAGTAAATATATTGTTTGATTACATATGGGGCCTAATTCTTACCACAAATATTCCGATTCTAATAGAATTGCCTTGTCAGAATCCATTTCCTAGTTGCCATATCATGCAGAGAGAATAACAAACATCTCTATTTAGGCTCTATTTGAGAACAAGGAGGGACCGAGTCTTGTGCATCTTCTCACTAATCTTGAAGATATCGTTTTAATATATAGGTCAGTATTTTTACAGTATTATATTATCCAATATTTGGACCATTGTTTTTGCATTACATGTCTGTTTAAAGTTCTCAGTTTGTTAGTGACCATCAGTCCTTTTCTTACTATATTTATCAACATTCAATACGCATAACCATTCCTTGCTTCTTTTTTTTTTTCTTTTTTTACAGCAGCTTTATTCATAATTGCCAAACCTGGAAGCAACCAAGATGTCTTTCAGTAGGTAAGTGGATAAATAAACTGGTATACCCAGAAAACTAAATATTATTCATTGCTAAAACAAAACAAACAAAAAATACAAGAGCAATCGAGCCATGAAAAGACACAGAGGAAACTTAAATGCATATTATTAACTGAAATAAGTCAGTCTGAAAAGGCTCATACTGTATGATTCCAACTATATGATAATCTGGAAAAGGTAAAACTATGGAGACAGTAGAAGATTGGTAGTTTCCAGGGGCTGTGGGGAGGGAGGGATGAATAGGCAGAGCATAGAGGATTTTTAGGGCAGTGAAACAATTCTGCATGATATTACAATGGTGGATACATGTCATTATACATTTGTCAAAACGCACAGAATGCACAACACCAAGGGTGAACCCTAATGTAACTCTGGACTTTGGGTGATAAGTGATGTGCAAATGTAGATTCCTTGCTTCTTGAAAGACTCATCCTTTCTTTTCTTTAGTTCCACACTCTCTTGTTGCTGTTGTTTAATAGTGTTATTGAGGTATATTTTCTATGTCATAAAGATCATCTATTTTAAGTGTCCAATTCAATGCTTTTTAGTAACTTTACCAAGTGATATAACCATCATCATAAATCAGTTTAGAGCATTTTCATTCCCCTGACAAGACCCCCAGTCTCATCTTTCTTGGTTTTCCTCCCTGACTACTCCCTCACTCCTTTGCAGGCTCATTCTCCCCTACTGAGTCATCAAAATATTTCCATTTCTCAAGGTACTGCTTGGGCCCTCTCCTCTTCTCCTTCTGTACTCTTCCCTTGGAGGACCTCACTACGATCATGGCTTCAGTTACCACCTAGATGCAGATAGCTCTAGACCTCTTCGTGCTGCTCCAAATCTGCATATCCAAAGGATCTACTAGAGACCTACGTTATACATGTTGAAAAGGTACTTTAACTCCACATATCCAAATCCAAACTCATGGATTTTGTCCCACTTCTGGTTCTCAGTCTTAGTAAGCAGAGCAATTATCAATTAAATCTCCAAAGTAAAAACTCTTGGGGTCATCCTTGACAAGCTCCCCCTCTCTTGCTATCCCTATATTTAACATATCATCAGGTCTCTTCAGTTTTCTATCTTAAACATCTCCTAAATACACCTCCTTATCCTCATCACTTCTGCCATTAGCCTTGTGCAGGATTCCTCTCACCTGGAATATGCAATAATAGCCTCTAACTTGTGTCCTTATCTTCTCTCTTCCCCTCTAATCAGTTCTCCATGTTGTAGCCAAAGTGAAATTTTTTTTTTTTTTAAAGAAAGCACAGATCTGATCCAATAGCTCTCTGTCACTCTTAGATTAATATAAATGTATTAACACAGCTCATTGCATGTCACTACGCCTGCCCCTTGCTCCCCAGCTCTACAGCCCATCATTAATTTTCTTAAAAGTACACGTGTTCCTACCTAATACAAGGCTACCATATGTTTTCTTCTCTCTGCTTAAACCTCCTCCATCACTCACTTCCGCTCACCAGGTTAAACTCCTACCAATCCTTCAGATCCCAGCTTAGTCCACACTTTCTCATGGAAACCTTCCCCAACCACCATCGGTCTAGATCAAGTTATCATCTTCATAGTTGTTTGAAGCCACCAACCTCATCTTCCCGAAAACAAAGTTGGGAAGAAAGAAACACAAAGTGCTCTTAAGAGCCGCACCAGCCAGCTCCACACTCTACTAGATCTGAGGCTTTCTTGCCTCCAAATTTTCCTCTTCCCTCTTTAACCAAAAAGATGGACTGCCTTGGCTCTCTCTACCTTTCTGTGACTTCATGATTATTTTCCTCTTTTTTATACTTTCAACTAGTAGAGATTCCTATTTAGAATACGGAGACTTTGGGAGAAGGTTTTCATATCCATTCCATTCCCAAGGCTAAATTGCCATTTCTGTCATGAACTCTAACCTGTCACAAGAATTGGGCAGAGAGGTTCAGCCTCTGTTTGCAGCTTCACAAAGATTTGCACCAGACAGTAAATCCCATCAAAAATAAACTCAGGCTCAGAAATCTGACCATGAGTAAATATTATTCACCACGACTGTTTACCAACAGTTTCACGTGCCTTTGCAGATACTTCATAAACAGTTTTCAAGGCAATGTTTATGCAAAGGATTAGAGAAAGGGCAAAAGTCTCAAAGGAGAGACCTCACCAAAGCACATATCTCTCCAAGCATTCAATTGTCAACAATGTGAAACCTTCGCTCCACCCTAGAGCCCAGCTTCCCAGCCAACGTTAGACACCCACGTGTGTTGGCAGAGATAAAGTCAACAACAAAAGCACACATGTCACATCTCCTGCAGAATGACATGACCACCCCTGCTTGGGCGTGGCAGCCCAAGCCTGCTGGAAATCCTCAGTCATCACACTAGCGAGCCCATCTCTTGTTCTGTGGCTGATGGCAGGGTACAGAACGTTGCTTCTGAAAGCTGTGATAGCAAAGCCAGCGAGAGTCCCAACTGTTTGTTAAATGCCTAACGATTAACAGAAGCCCCAGCCTCAGCCTTCAGGCTGCCACTCAGGGTAGTCTATTTAGTAAACAGTCAACCACCAATATCTTGAGCAGGTTGAACAGATGGCTCCAGGGTTCAGGCCAAATGTTTCCCTCAATTTCACACAGCTTTGGGTAATGATGGCCATAAAAATCAAGAAAAGCATAAACATAAACACTCTTCTCCCCCCTCCCTGCCCCATGAACCCACAGGGACTCCAATCTCTAGGTGATGAAATCTGACAAAGATATAAGATTAGAGGAAGAGGGAGAGCCTGAGTGGAGTGGATTTGAAGTCATTAAAAAACTGTCTGTGTGATTGAAGACTGAGGAGAAGGATATGAAATCTGCATAAGTGTCTCTGCATAGAGCACATACAGGAACGGATACACTGAAAGAGCGCCAGGAAGCTCAGCCAATGGCTCAGAAACCTGCAGGCAGAAACCACTGGTTCTAAAGTAGAAGCACCTTGTGATTAAGTTGTAAATGGGACATTTAGACTACCCACTGTAAAATTTCTCCATTACAGTCCAGATTCCAAACGCAGTAAGCAAGAAAATATTGTGAGCTATGAACATGGCGGGTTTGATATAATTATGAATATCACCTGTTGGAGACAGAACTGGGACACCTACTCACCAGTTCTAGCCCTGCCACTGAGCACCTGTTACGCTCCGCACTTGTAAAATGGGTATATAAAGCCTGACTTTGTATATTTCATAGAGTTGTTGCTGAGATACATGGAACATGTGTTCTGGGCCAGAGGGTATTGTAAATTCATGCTCTTAGGCCCTGATCGACTCCAAATAAATGTTAGATCAAGTTTTAAAAGAGAAAAATAAAACAGATACAACCCTCATTCCCAAACAAGGTAAACTTCTGCATGAATCAGAAGCACAAAGCAGGAAGCAAAGCAGAAGGTCTGCTCCCCCCACCTGGATTATATATGGAGCTGAAATATATATGGAGCTAGTATAAAGCTCCATGCCTAGGGAAGAGGGAGGAAGCAGAGCCAGCTGCCTGCTAGAGTGGGTGAGTGCGTAGACGCTATCTTCAACCTCGCCAGAGGACAGGCACCCTGAGTTTCCAACAGAATGCAGAGTTTCTAATCAAGAACCTAAGGGGTCTAATTGAGTCATCCACAAAATACAGAGAGAGAAACAAAATAAAACAAAACCCTTCTGCTCAAGATGCACTTATAAATCAAAATTCTAAAACACAGAAGGAAAAAGAAATCTAAGGAAGTTAGCTAACAACATAAAGATCAAGAGATCAATTTACCCCTGAAAGTTAGTTGACTGTTCTTTCACTGGCACCTATTATTCAAATGGAAAATGACTGAAAATGACTCTGTAAGCCTATTTAAGGACATCTAAGAAATAGAGAAAGGAATGGCATCCATAAAAAAGAACCAAAAGTCATGAGACAGAAAGGAAGAAATAATAACAACAACAACAATAATAATAATACAATGACAATAATAAAAATATACAGAATGCATGAATTAATAGAAATCCCCCAAATGACTTTCGGTTTCAGTTCTGACATGAACAGAGCTTGGAAGTCATCACTCCTGTCCTTCTAACAACAAAAAGCTGAACAGATTGAAAATCAACAACTTTTCATGAACTGATCAGAGAACTAGAGAGGTGAATTCAGAGAGTCACAGCAGCGATCTGATTATCTGTAGTAGAAGATACTGGAGCCATAACCTGGTAGGAATATTCAAATAGCAATTCCGATGAATTACTGGGAAACTGATTATAGACTAGCATGAGGGTGAGAAACTCCTGGGGATCTAGTCTCAGGAGGAATCCCCCCACAGTTTCATGGATTTTTCCTCCAGGAGCCCCACCAGATTCTTATAGTCATGATCTGAGAAATATCTCTTTGTGGCTTGAGCAGAAGGAAGGAAAGAGTAAACCTTATGAAATACACGCAGAGCTTTTTTCCACAACAAATGCCTATTTTCCAGGGATAAGAATGTGTCAGAGCCTTATCCCAGCTGGGGGAAGGACATCTTTCCTATTTCATCCCCTTCTAGCCCTCTTGTTTCGCCTAAGAGAGGGAAAAAAAGCTGAGAAACAGTTGTGAAGGTCTCAGCTCAGGGACGTAGCCCACTAAAAGAGAGTTTGATTAAATAATATTATAGAACACTTTCTCTCTCCCTCACCTTCCCACCACACCCACAAGGCTCCAATATAATAACAGTGGATTACAGTTGAAAGAGCTGTTAGACAAAGACTCTCTCTGAGAAAAACTTCTTAGAGAAACCAAGAAAGAAACCAAAAACAAGGAGACTAGAGTAATTTGAAAACTCTGAACCCTGTAGCTACAGAAAACATTAAACAGAGCCCAACTTTTAGCCAGATTAATATACAACTTCACACCAAAGTCTTATTTACCTTAGTTCCTACTACGAGATACATCATGTATATCCTTCAACAAAACGTTGCAAGACACAGTAAAAGATAAGAAAAATCAAAGTCTAAAGAGACAGTGCAATCATCAGAATTGATAGGCTAAGAGAGGAGATAAAATTGAATCATATAAACAGCTCAATTAAAACCAAAGAAGGAAGAAAAAGAGGGGGAAAAAACCCCCAAAGAACAATGCGACAAATAGAAAAGAGTTACAAACACGGTTGGTATTAATGCGACTATATCAATAATCACTTTAAATGTGAATGGTCTAAATACACTAATTAAAAGATAGGGATTATCAGAAGGGGTTAAAAAAAACCCAAAACTCAACTATATGTTGTCTATAGGAAATTCCAGGGGGAAAAATGTAATGAAAAATCCAAAGGATGGAATAAACACCAGTTTGTTCACCATCAAAAAGGGTATTTATAAGATAAAATTAAAGAACGGCATGCAATGCAGAGATTTTTAAAAGATTAAAAGTGCAGTTGTGACACGTGAAATCTTTTTTTTAATAAATTTATTTTATTTTTGGCTGTGTTGGGTCTTTGTTGCTGCACGCGGGCTTTTCTCTAGTTGCAGTTCGCAGGGACTACTCTTCGCTGTGGTGCGAGGGCTTCTCACTGCGGTGGTTTCTCTTGTTGCAGAGCACAGGCTCTAGGTGCGCAGGCTTCAGTAGTTGTGGCTCAAGGGCTCTAGAGCACAGGCTCAGTAGTTGTGGCGCACGGGCTTAGTTGCTCCGTGGCATGTGGATCTTCCTGGACCAGGGCTCGAACCCGTGTCCCCTGCATTGGCAGGTGGATTCTTAACCACTGCACCACCAGGGAAGCCCGACACATGAAATCTTGATTGGGAGACTCCAACAAATTTTGAATAAGAGTTTCAGAGGAGCTAGAGGAGACACGGAGGCACAATATTTAAAGAGGTGTAGGGTGAGAATTTCTCATGACTGAATAAAAGGACATGGGCAATCAGGAACACCAAGACATAACAGGATAGATGAAAAGAAATCTGCGCCTATATACACTGAAGAGAAACTGCAAAACATACAAAGGTAATCTTAAAAGCTACCAGAAAAGGAAGACAGATTATTCCTCTCATTAGCAGCAAAGATGTCAGGAGGCAAGATGACAACAGCTTTAAAGTGCTAGGGATTGTATCTGTAAGTTAGAATTAGGTTTAGCTACAAGTAATAGAAAAAATAAAAAACAGCAGCAACTTAAATGGGGAAGTTTAGTTCCCTCTTATGTCAAAGTTCAGAAGACAATATTCAAGACCACTGTGATGGCTCCCCTCCCTGCTCCTTGAAGATCCAGGCTCCTTCCTTCTTTCAGATCTGTGGTCCCCTGGAGGTATCCCTTGTCCCACAGACCAAGAAGACATTTCAGCCGTCAGATCCATGTTCCAAGCAGCTGGACGGAGGAAGAGATAAAACGGAAGAAAAGGGCACCCTTGAGTTGTTTGTTGAGGAGGGTTCAGAGGGGGTTTTACAACACTTCCATCTACAGCAATTGGCTAGACCTTAGGGACGTGGTAACACCTGGAGAGGATGGGCAATGTGCTCTTCATTTTGCTCTGCCCCGTTAAAAATTCCATTTCTATAGAAGAAGCTTATGATAGATACTGGGGGACAAATAGCAATTCCTGCCTTACTGTGTATAGAATCAGTTTGAGGTTTTTCGGTTTTTTAAAAAGATATTTTAATTCCAAGAATCATGACTGTAGCATTATTTAAAACAGCCAAAGCTAACCAAAAAAAGTCACTGAGAGTTGGTAAGATTTGGGAAACTATGGGTAACTGAGTGTCTATAACACAGTTGCTCATGCTAGGGGTTCATGCGTGGATTTTAGGGGATCTGTCAACCCTCTACAATTATATGCAGACTTGGAACTTTTTGTGCAGATTTCTGGGAGATGCTTCAGAGCTTCTGATAGCTTCTCAGAGATGTCTCTGACCCCCACCCCCCAGAGGAGCTGAAATTAACTTTAAAAAATGAGTTTAGGTTAAATCTTAAGAATTCTACTTAAATGTTTACACACTGTTGAAGATTGAGAGCAAAGTAGTCCAACCAAGTCCTGTAATATAAAAGCCACACTTAATTAAATGGTGCAGCAGGTGTTTATAATGGGAAAATTTGCCCTCTAGCCTTTTGGATTGCACCACTCACCCAGTATATAAACTCCTCTATTATTAGTTATCGTTTTATATCTTGCTCACTAAGTAAATCACATCCCCTTTAAGGCAGGACTTTGTTCTTTATGTATCTTTGCATGATGTCAAGGGCAACTCCTTGCCCCTAGTAAGCATCCTACTGATTGCCAGATATCCGTTTAGTCATTCCCTAGTAATTACCTATCTGGCTTGGCCCTATCCATTTCCTCCTCCCTAGAGGACAGTCCATTGGTGATATAAAGATATAAAGCTATTATTATCCTCTCAATTTTTAACTTCTTTTTCTGCTTCCTAATCTTTCTCTGAAATTAGGTTGCATAGATATGGTATCCTCCTCTTCCTAGAAAGGATAACGAGCTTGAGCTTTAGATTATGTTAATTACCCAAGTGTTGATAGCAAGCCTGCAGCACAGGTTGATAGAAGCCAAATTTCTTAGCTCTCCCTCCTGGTCTTATCCACATAACTACACACTTTTTGCAGCCGATGAAGGGCAAGACTTATCACTCTTGCCGTTTCAATACCATGCCTAGTCTCTACACCCAAGCAAGCGTCCCCAAGCCTTCTACTACCATCGCGTTCTAGGCTGAGGAATAAGAAGTAGATTTTATCGACAATATACAACCAGAGAACTTTAGACTTTCAAGGGCTCAAGGAGAATCATTAGAGCAATCACTTAGAGTAGACACTACATCAGATCTATTTGGGGTGAATAAGGCAATAACAATAATACTTGCTAACACTTATTGAACTGTTTTTATTATTGTTGCTTTTAAAGAGCACCTGCTGTGTGTCAGGCCTAAGTACTTTACATGAATATAATCCTCCATGTGGCCTGAGGAGTTTTGTTGCTCATATTTTCCCCCATTTCATAGTTGAGGAAACCAAAGCAAAGAAAAGTAACTTGTCCAATGTCACACAACCAGTAAGGGAAGGAGACAGATTTCAAATCCAGCCTCCGGACTCTTGCATTCTCAATCACTGCTTCTCAGTGAACTCAGGACAGGCACCAAAAAGCCAAGTGACCTAAGTTTTTTAGATTTTCAGTATGATATAGTAGTTAAAAGCACACACTCTAGAGTCAGGTAAAGCTGTGTTTTAACTTCAGGTCCACTAGTACTAACTCAGGTAAATTATTTAAACCCAGTTCAATGAATCATTTAAACCCTCTAAGCTGTCTCTCACCAAAAAGTCTCCATCCTAGTATCTGTCTTGGAGGATTGCTGTGTGGATTAAGTGTAAATTGCTTCACACAATGCCTGGCACAAAGCACGTACTCAAGACACACATGCATAAATAGACACAGGGATGTAGATGGGAGACTTGAGACTCCATTCAAATTATTTGATTCCTATTCAATCACATTTTGCCATTAAAGAAAATATGGCTAGAGAGAGTTGTTGAATCAAAAGACCTGAGTGATGAAGGGAGACAGGGAGCAGGAAAAAATTGGATTCTAGAATCCATTTTTGGCATGGGGGACTTCCATTTAATACCCTCACACGGTCCATGAGAACGGGCTGAGCTGTAAGCAGCCTTCCAAATGCAGACATTGGAAATGTTCAGGTCTAATTCTGAAATGGCTCAGTGCAGGGAGAGGAAAATGACCCACACAGGTGAAGTTCTGCTCCATACGAAGGAGAGGAAGAGGGAACGTGTAAACTGCAAGTGGTCTAACAAACAAGGAGGGAGGAAGACTGTTCAGCAATCATGACTGTTGGCTAGTTCATTAGGAAGACAAACTCAACCTCAGACAAAGAGTATTAGGAGTGGAAAATTAAATGAACCTTTGCACATTAGGTCTCATTAATGACACTTAAGACAAAGTTAAGGCTCAGGTGTCAAACTTACATGTGGAATCTAAAAAATACAACAAACTAGTGAATATAACAAAAAAAAGCAGACTAACAGATATAGAGAACAAACTAATGGTTACCAGTGGGAGGGTGGCATGCAATCTAGGGTTGGGAGATTGAGGGGTACAAACTATTGGATGTACAGTAGGCTACAAGGATGTGTTGTACAACATAGAGAATATAGCCAATATTTTGTAATAACTGTAAATGGAGTGTAACCTTTAAAAATTGCATATTAAAAAATACCACAGCTGATGAAAGCATCTATAGTAAAAATAAAATAAAAATAAAAATGAAAAAAAAGGCTCAGGTGTTCAAGTAATATTGCCTAGTAATAAATGTATTGATTATATAATGCATAATAATCGAAGGAGGGTATTCCAGATAAGGCCTCATAGTTTCAAAGGTATTTTAGACAGTGTCAAAAATTTGCAAGAACTTATAGAATACAACAAATACAAAATCACTCCAGAGGTCTTTTTTCACCATTGTAGGGAAAGAAAATAAGGTTGGTAGTGGAAAATTACGTTGGGTGCTTTTAAATTGTCATTCCAGCTTCTTCCCTGGAGCCTAGAAAGGTTCATGCATTCATCCACTAGGCTTGGATTGTTAAAGGATCACTGCAAAACAGCAAGGAGTAATTAATATGGCAGAAACCCATCAAGTTGTCTCTGGAAGGTCAAATGCAGGATGCAGAGAATACAATTAGGAGGTTAAACTGGCCTGTCAGCTTTTACAGTATTAGCTGTTTGTAGGGGTCAATACCTTTCAAGAATATAGGCCCAAGCATGAAATTTCTAAGGAGCTAAAGGAATTGTGGAACCTTTTGCATTTGCATTCATCACCTAATGCAACACATTTTAAAATCCCTTAAAAATATTAAAACTACATAACATTTTTAAACCAACATTCTTGGAGAGGCTAAGGTGCATTCTCCAGTCAATAATAAGTGAAACAAACAAATATATCCACTAAATTGAAATCTTGAGTTCCATTCTGGTCAAATTAAAGGGTAACAAACAGAATTTTCTGACCTCTGTTCCCAAGTCATACCAGGACTTTAGAAAAACCATCACTTTCACCATAAAGCAGTTTGTGAGATGAGAGAAGACAGTGGAAGAGACGGAGCATCTAAGGCTGTGTTATGATATCCTAAATACGGAAAAACGTACAATTAACTTAGTAAGTGTATGTTAATTACTCAATCAGAGTTTTTAAAAGAGAACAATCTCTAAGGTACATATATGGATATATGTGTCTCAGGATATAGGGTCGGGAAGAATTTAGGGACACAGCTGAAAGGAGAGAGCTAACTTAAGTATGTACGTTTTTGGAGAGGGGCCGCTAGGAAGAGGAAGAAAAAGGAAGAGCCTCTTGTCACGCTGCATTCTCATGGCCAAAGGGCCCCTGTGACCAATCATGATCACTCCCACCCCTTATGAAGGCCAGATGGTTCTAGTTATAAATAGATACGCATATATGTGTCTCTATATATGAATACATTTCTAGACACATATATGCTATTTATTGAACACCAGTTATGTGCTAGATACTGTTTCAAGTATTTTAAATACATGATCTCATTTAATTCACAAAACAACCCTAGAAGAAATAGGTATTGTCCACATTTTATTAAGCAAGAAACTGAGGCTTCTGTAGGTTATCTAACTCACTCAAGGTGACCCAGCTAATAGCTGGACTCCAAAGCCTTTGCTTGAAACATCACATCATGCTGTTATCCAAACACCAAATGCTCTCCGATAAGAGAGACTCCAGCCAAGTGATTGGGACCCTGGTTCACCGTGATCCCTGGGTAGCCTAATTGACTTTGGGCATCTCTAAAGTACCCCAGGATGCCTCTCCAGATTTCCCCATCTTCCCTCCTTCTGGTTAGTCTTCTACCTAAACTGCTAAAGGAAGCCAGACAAAACAAGGTAAGACAGAAAAAAAACAGGCTTTCTTAACTCCATTAAAATATGGCCTCTCAATGCAATGGGTGCCTCCAAGAGATTTTATGTCAATAATTTCAACTCCCAAGGACCCTCCTTCTTAAACCTACATTCCTGTTCAATTGTGGCCATTGTCGCGGCAGGAGCAGATTTCCACTGGCTCTCTTTTGCAAGTTATCAGAGGGCCTGTTTTGAGGTTCATATTCCTAAGACTCTTAGGTGCATCCAGTTCTGACTCATAAAACACAATGAGGAATTTACAATGCTAATTTCTGCCATTGGCATAAAATTAGCCACCTAATTCCATGTATGCAGAGGGTATTTTTCCCTAATTAATTCTTTATTAAACTACTCATGTCACAGCAGGAGGGCGTGCTGATGTTATTGTACCTCAGAAACTTAATGAGATGGTGAGCTGGGTATCGTCCCTCTGCCCCCCTCCCTGCACTGGGCCCGAGATGGTGAACTGGGTATCTTCCCTCTGCCCCCCTCCCTGCACTGGGCCCTGGCAGGCTCTCTCCCACGGACTGCATCTGTTAGGCTACCTTGTTCTCCGGTTGGGTTTGGTCAGTGGGCAGGAGAGTTGCAGTTGGAGTGTCTAGTCCCCCATCTCCCCCTGTGTCTGGGTTCACCGTGGGTTTCTGTGTCCCTCTAAGAAGTCACAGCTGCTGTCGCATGGCTCTCCCCATGCAGCTCTCTTTCTGGTTCCCATAAACCATTCCCTCTAAATCTAGGGGTGATGGCTCCCTGCAGGTGCTAGCCCTGGGATACCGCATCATCTCTTGTGTTGTCTCTCTAAACCCTGCCCCCATCTTTTTTTTTTTTACTCCTTAAAAAGTCTTTTATTTATTTTTGCATTATAAAAATGGAAAAATACCATTACAAGTTTAGCAAAAAAGAGAAAAATACCCATAACCTAAACACAACTCTTATAATTTTTGTTTATTCCCTGTTAATAATCAACATATTTAACAGTCATAAACATGACATATGAATAATTTTTTTTCCTGCTTCTTCACTTAACCTGCCATTGTTCATATTTTCCCATATTTCTTGAGAGTTTATGACTTTTTAAATTGTGGTATAGTTGATTTAAAATATTATATTAGTTTCAGGTGTACAACATAGTGATTCAAAATGTTTATAGATTATACTCCATTCGTAGTTATTATAAAATACTGGCTGTATTCCCTGTGCTGTCCAATATATCCTCGTAGTTTATTTTATACATAGTAGTTTGTACCTCTTAACCCCCTACCCCTATCTCACCCTGCCCCCATCTTTGTAAAATGCTCCCTTTATAAAACTCTCCTAAATACCCATTTGGCATGAGCCCTTTCTTCCTGTTTCCTGTACTCTAATAAATACAGATGGCATTCACGTGACTGAAGATTTTCCGTGCATGAGGATGATTGTCTGCTTCATCAGGTGACATTGTTAGAAGCTGAGTCCTACCCATGCACTGCATTGCCTGCGGTTTCATCACAACCAAGCTTTCCCCTCGTGTGGGAGGAAAACACTCTGGTAAGTGCATCAGGTTGCCATGCAGATGAAATGATGCCTAAACGTCTTCAGACTGAGGTTGATCTGGGGGTCAGATTGGCCCACAGAAGCCACCTGAGCCCTCAGTATAGCTCTGTTTAAAAGCCAAAATGAGGAGGAGAGGGATAAAATAGGAGGTTGAGATTAACATAAACACACTACTATATATAAAATAGATCATCAGCAAGGACCTACTGTATAGCACAGAGAACTCTCCTCAATATTCTGTAATAACCTATATGGGAAAAGAATCTGAAAAAGAATGGATATATGTATATGTATAACTGAACCATTTTGCTGTACACCTGAAACTAACACAACATTGTAAGTCAACTATACCCCAATATAAAATAAAAATTGAATTAAAAAAAAGCTAAAATGAAACAAACAAAAATGTAAACTCAGCACTGAAGAAGTAAAGGTGATCTTCCCATCAAGTTTCTTGGAGGAAACCAGAACATTCCCCTGGAGATCATCCAGATTCTCTGGTTTCCAAATTGTTTTCTTGATCCCTTGCATACCCTAAAGTTGGGAGCACGTCTTAATATTTATTATTAATCTGTCTGAGGGTGAGATTAAGCCATTTCAAAACCTTCAATTCAGTTGGGAGGTCAAACAAACCACATATTTGCCTTCAAGGAGCAGAGCCATGGATACTTTGGGCAGAACCCAAGCCCAGAGTGAGGTTTGCTCTGCTCGGTACGACAGGCCAGCAAGGCCTCCTGCCGTTTCCTGGGACACAAGAGGACACATCATAGAAAGAAGTAAAGCAACAGCTTTGGTTTTGTTGGTTTTATTTATTTATTTTTACATGAAGAGGAAGAAGGCTATAAAGTAGGAAAAGTTGGCCTAAAAGTCAAGGAGCCTGAGCTCCTAACTGTCTTGTACATGACTTTTGGCAAACCACTTAGCACCCACGTGCCTCCATTTCCATGGAGAATGAGATGACTGAATGGCCCTACTGTGTGCCAGCGCAAAGGAGATGGTGAGAATTGAAAATGGTACATCCTACTGCCTGCAGCGGCTGCATTGTGAGGCTGGACTCAGCCAGGCTGCCCGGATTTGGCTACTGGACTCACCCCTTGGGGAGTCTGCCCTGGCATCAATTTTCTTTTTCTTCTTTCTTTTTTTTTTTTTTGCCATGCCACTTGGCATGTGGGATCCTAGTTCCCCGACCAGGGATCGAACCTGTGCCCCCTTCATTGGAAGTGCGGAGTCTTAACCACTGGACCACCAGGGGAGCCCCTAGCAACAATTTTCTAATCTGAAAACTGGGTATCATATCAGTACCCTCCTCAGAGAGTTGTTGTGAGGATTAAGTGAGTGAATATGTGTAAAAGGATTAGAACTAGGCCTGAGACATGGAAAATGTAGCTGATATTACTAAAGACGAGGGGGGTGGGTGTGTGGAGAGGGACTCCTCACGTTACTTCTGTTTCCATCAGGTGTAAGAACTGTGGAAAGCCAGCCTTGCTCTGAAGAGTGACTCTCATCTTAGCCCAACGCTGAGTTGCCCGTGCAGCCCATTTAACAACAGCTCTGTCACAGGACAGTTTGGGGAGAAGGAATCCATACTCTACTGTTTTTTTCCCTCGTTATCTGAAGTGGACAGTTTGTAATATGTGACAATACCACCAGCATCTGTTTCTGAACATTTCCACTCACAAGAACCAAAAAACTCTCATAAAGAAAAGCCTTTTCTTTCCGCTGTACCGGCGTCTTTCTGAAACAGCTTTCTACTGGGAGATTAATTATAGAAGCCACAGTATTTCCTGAAAATGGTAAAACATTTGAAAGGAATTCTAAGACACTGCTTGATAAATGGCTTGACTCTTTATTGCCTAACAATCCAAAAGAAAAATGTGAGTTTGAAACAGAACAGGATGTAATGGAAATCTAAGTAGATGGAATGTAAAACGGATTTTATTAACTATTTACAGTGGCTATGTAAATTGGTTTCATCTCTGCTTGAAAAAGTTCTCTGTCAGGGTTTCTGGCCCTTTCCTGGTGCTTCTCTGTTTGATTTGTGGTGTAAAGGTGAGTGGCTCCAAATGTGAGGGTTGTTAGCTAGATCTCCAGAGAAGTCTCACCAGGTACTGCAAACTTGCCTGCGAGTGGGACTGTATCCTTCAGAGAGAACGTCTTCCATTAAAGAGAGCAAAAAACAAAGAAAAAACAGTGCCTTCGCATCCTGGTGAATATCTCCTGTCACCATCGCTCCTGGCAATTTGTCTCTATTGTAACAGGTCCAGATGGTGCAGTTCAGTGGTGAGGTCATCTTTTAAGACATAATATGTAATTGATTCTATAACTTGCTTATCTAAATATGACCTTTCTATTGTCCCATTTGTGAAAAGCCATCCCAGTCCACCCATATGTTTGGAGAGGGTTTCAACTTACTTTTTTTAAATGTTGATTTGAACCTGTCTCAAAACGTACAATCACTTCTCCATTCTCTGTGGGATTTGTTGAGTAGTTTGTGAGTTATTGAGACCCCTGGCTTCTGTGCTCTCGGCCTGCCTTCTGATGCAGTCACTGAACATTGGGAGAGCCTTTGGGGTCATGCTGTGTTATGCTACCAGCAGACTAGTTACCTACAAAATGAGGGCACCCCCAAAACATCGGCACCCCCTAACATTTTTTAAAACTTTCTGAAAATTGATCTTTCAAAAGAAGTACTAGGACTGTCATGGCAGTGGGAAAAATATCAGAACGTTGCTCTGCTTCTCTGCACTTAATTATGGTTTAGTACTGTTTTTATTTTTAATTATATGTGGGGATGGCAGCACCATAATCTTCTTGGTGATTAGGCCTTCTGAAATCTTTCCAATCCTGATATGACTCCGGGCTGAGGTATTCATGAAAGGACCTCACATGTGCCACCGCTGCTTCTGTGTTGTAGGGTGCCATGAGATGAGACCATGAGTTCTCCTGCCTTTCTGTTCTCAGATTCCAGCACAATACTGGGCACAGCACAAGTACATGGTGAAGACCCTTGTAATTATACTCACTGTCTCTGCTATTAACGGTCCCACTGAGGGTTGCTATTAAGGCAGCTCTGTTTCAGTGATGAAGCCGATGAACACACAGGGTGCTGGATAGCTCTGTCCCTATAGCCGGCGGACGAAAGAAATTGGTTTGAAGCAATTAGCTTACGCCAGGCACTGTGCTGCGTGCTTTCCATATGTTAACTCTTTCTTCTGTTTTTTAATTAAAAAAAAATTGAAGTATAGTTGATTTACAATGATGTGTTACTTTCTGCTATACGGCAAAGTGATTCAGTTATACACATACATACATTCTTTCTCATATTCTTTTCCATTATGGTTTATCACAGGATATTGAATATAGTTCTCTGTGCTATACAGTAGGACCTTGTTGTTTATCCATCCTATATATAATAGTTTGCATCTACTAACCCCCAACCCCCAATCCATGTTAGCTCTTTCTTTAATCCTCATATCAAACTCTGAAGTTGGTATTAGCTCCATTTTACACACAAGAAACCTGAAGCTTAGAGCTAAGCAACTTGACCAAAGTCCTTCTACAGTAAATGAAATAGTGGAGCATAAGACCAAGGTTGGCCTGACCCCCAAACTCGTGCTCTTTTCATTACATGTATTGCCAGATCACCTAGAGTTCAATGGACTGATTGCTGGGCTAAAAAACCTAAGATAGATGCATGTCGAAAATAGGTCAACAAGTCATGATCTATCAAGTCATGCTCAGCATCGAAAATAAGTTAATTAAGGGCCTATGCTCATGATCGCAGGTGGGAGTGGGGTACAGGACATTTCCTGCATGTTTTAGGTCTTTGGGGAACAATTCCTGGGTCTGAATAAATCTTAGAAAACCCTTAGGCCCTTCCTTAGAGTTTTGAGAAGAGCTGGATTTGGGCTGGAGCCAAGCATGAAGCTAAAGCTGTTTAGATAGGTCTTCGATTTTGTCCCCCCTTTTCTGAGCTGTGAAGGTGGGTGTGGGCGAGGAAGTAGTCAGTCAGCATCACGGAATGGTGCCGTGATGCTGGCAAAGGAAAGAAGGAAAACATTCCTTGTCCTCTTTTCTTCTACCTCAAACACTGGTTCAGTTCAAGACTATTTTCAGGAAATCCTGGAATTTCCACAATTAATCAACTCGTGGCAACAGCAGAGAAGCAAACTCCGAAGGTCATGGGCAGGGAAAGGGCTGGGTGGTGAAGCAGGTTCACCTTCCTGCCTGAGGGATATCTGTACAGACGTCCCGACTTATGATGGCTCAACTTAACAAGTTTTCAACTTTACGATGGTGCGAAAGTGATACACATTCAATAAAGACTGTACTTCGGAATTTTGAGTTTTGCTCTTTTCCGGAGCTAGTGATGTTGGTAAGACGCTCTCTCGAGACGCTGGGCAGCGGCAGCCATCACAGCTCCCAGTCAGTAATGCGATCATGAAGGTGAACAGCTGATATACTTACAACCGTTCTCTACCCAGACGACCATTCTGTTCTACACTCTCAGTATAGTAGTCAATAAATTAAATGAAATATTCAGCACGATTATAAAACAGGCTTTGTGTCAGATGATTTTGCCCAGCTGTAGGCATGTTTAAGGTAAGCTAGGCTCAGCTATGATGTTCTGGGCTTAAGTGTATTAAACGCAGTTTGCCTTACGATATTTTCAACTTACCATGGGTTTATTGAGATATACTCCATCATAGGTCAAGGAAGATCTGTATTTCCAGGTGACATGAAACTAAGCAACTCTTATTCCTAACAACAGAAAGGAAAGAATCTGAACTGGAGGGGGAAAAGGTATTAAGCTGCATACACGAAGAGCTTTCTTAAATGGAGGGCAGAGGCATGGTATCCTGTGGATTCTTCTGAAACAGGAGCCAAAATTTACCTGCTGGATTGGCGTGGGCAGGCTGAGGTGCAGGGAGGTGGACAGGCGGCCTTTCAACCTTCTTCCAGCCAGAAATTTCTATAATTGTACGGTTCCTTTGGATAATTACCCATTCCAGCTTTTTCTTTTTTAGTCTAGCTTTTCACTGGCTCCATTTATAGTGGAAAAGAGAAAGTTATTCTCCAGTTGCATAAGGCCAAGTCCAGGTCGTATAGAATAATGAAATGGGAAATCTCACAGACTCCAACGTTAGACAATGCAAGTAGAAATTCACAGTCCTCTGGTCATGAAATGAAATGGGAAACTGTGCATTTCACTTTCTCTGTGGCACATGGGCTTCTGAAGGGCAAGGAGAGCTAGGAGGATGGGTTCTCATAGGCAGTGCTCCTATATCTGCTTTACCTGGCTAACTTGATCTTTGTTTTCTATGATATTTGGATACACAGAGGATTGTAAAATATAACATCAAAGTTAATAGTGTGAATTGAGTGTTAGGTGTGATAAGTCACGAAAAGGAGATGGTTTATGGGTGCACTGACAAGAAATTGAAGAACTCGGGCATAAAGTAATAATGAGTTGTGTCAACTAAGAGACGTAGGAAAGAAAGGAGAATGAGATTTGAAACATAGAGCGTCCATGTGACAGAGAGTTAATTATCTTGACATCTAATCTTCCAGGAGGCTAACAGTTAGTTCACTTGCTAAAAGTCATCTAGTCGCAGAGATATTTTTAAACATGCCATTTTCATAATCCAGCCATGCCTGTATCTGATCATCAAACCCTTAAGGACCAACTGTTAGAGCGAAATATAAAATGCTCAGTTCAGCTCTGTGCTTCAGACTTTGGGAGGTTATTAGCAATAATAAGCCCTTTACCACCATTCAAATGAGTTCCTGAAACGTGCTGCTAGTATTCTGAGAGACTGCAGCACCTCTAAGTGAATTGCCCAATCCTTTATTTTGTGTTGCTATTTTTGTCTGATGAGATAGAATGGTTTTAGAAAGTGGTCTGGGCAGGGGAGTTGAGGAATATTGGAGGAATAAAAATAAAGAGCAAGACCTAGGTAGGATTCTTGTTCCAGACCTCCCTCTGATCGACTTTATCTTGGTTTAGAAAAATTAATAGTTATTGATACATGGTTTTAGGCACTAGACATGAATTAGCTCATTAATCTCTGCAACAACCCTATGAAATAGGCTTTGTCATTATTAGTCCTGTTTTACAGATAAGGAAACTGAGGATCAGAGAAGCTAAGTAACTTACCCAAGGTCACACAGGATGTAAATCAGAGAGGTCAAATTTGTACTCAGCTTTTCCTCCCTGCAGAGTGCATGCTCTCAACTTCCTTGCTATGTGACATCTCTGAGCTTGTCAGCAATTACCATGTGTAGACAATCAACCAGACACCGTGCTGGACCCTGAGCCATGGCCGAGAGTATAGTGGGAATCAAACAGCCATGGCCCCTGTCCTCATGGCACTTACCATCCAGAAGCGAAGGCAGACATTAAACAAAGCATTTAAAATTCCTAAAAAATTTCAAGTGCTCAAAGAGCTCTGTAGAAGAAAGGGGCATTAGTTTCCTCAACAGCATGAGGAAACCAAATTATATAATTCCCCTTCAAACTTGGTCATTCCATTCTCTTCAGGAATTTGCATCCCCCAATAGAATGGAAGCCAACAGTACAAATCACTAAACCTACAAAAATGCTGTTCAGCCCATAGAGCTTGCGCTGATCTATGAAAGCCCTATGTTCTCCAATTACAACCTCCTTCCTTCTCTCTTAGCCCTTCTCTGAGTGTCCTACTAGGTTTGTTCTAATCCATAACATTTACAGAGTGCCGTAGAGTTGACCAACACATTCCCAAATATCATCTCGTTGGGTCTTCCCAACAGTCTTGAGAGGTGGACACCTGTCCCTCCATTTTGTAAGTGATAATAATACTTACTGAGCACTCATGTTTCAGACCCCGAGCTCAGCACCTCACACACTTTACTCAATCAATTCCTCATAACAACCTTATGAAGTAAATATCATGATACACATAAAGGAAACCAAGGCTTTGAGAAGTATTTTGTCTAAAGTCTAGCACCTGGGAAGTGGAGGAGCAGGCATCATCTGCTTCATAGTCTGAGCTCATGGGAACTTGATGGGAGGTAAGACTATCCCAAGGTCATGCAGCCAGTGAAGGGTAATGTTAGGACTTGAACTTGAGTCCTTGGTTCTTTGCTCCATAACCCAGAAACCTCCTATACCTAGGTCTGCTTGTGGTGTTTGGGCACATAGGCTAGTGGAAAGATTTTTTTGAAAGTAACTCAAGTGCAGATAAATGGAAGAATATGTTCTGTTTCATTTTATGACTATTATCAACGTGTTTTTTCTGGGAACAAAGAAAGTTTGCATTTATAAGGCAGAATCATTAACAAAAGCATTTCCCCTGTATGACTGGAGTTGATCCCTGCTGTCGCCTTATTCTGTTTTTGACATGTTTATTATTGTGATAGCAAAAGTCAACAAATGCAGAAGCATGGAATGCAGATGCACCAAAATTAACTTCTAATGTAGTCAGCTAAAAGGAAATGACCTCTGAGCCACTATAATTGTCAAATGTAGATATGGCCCAAATAAGTAAGCTTTGAAAGCTTTAATGTCCTTAGATGTCTCACTGGATTTTTCTATGACCCAGTCTTGTTCCTCTAAAGTTCTTATGCATAAAGAACCTTGGGAGTCTTTTGATTAAATACATTTGATAAATGAATAATATTATTTACATCAAACAGTTTAATATATAAATGCTATGTAGTGCTATTCAAGGAATATGGCTGCCCACATTTTATTTTATTTTATTTTTTAATATTTATTTTATTAATTTATTTGGCTGCATCGGGTCTTAGTTGCAGCACACGGGATCGTCGTTGCGGCATGCAGGATCTAGTCCCCTGACCGCCTGCATTGGAAGCGCGGAGTCTAAGCCCCTGGACCACCAGGGAAGTCCCTATGGCTGCCCACATTTTAAAATTCAACTATAAATGGGGAAATGTGGCTAATTTTCAGCAACGTTAATTTTTTAAAAACTGAAATTTAAGTTATCAAGAAAAGTCTAGTAAATCAACTCTAATTGCAAAAAAAAAAAAATTGCTTGGTGTAAAAAATTAACTATTCTCAGAAATAAAAGTATAGGCAAAAAAAAAAAAAAAAACCAGAGAGAAACTAAAACATAAGGGCTTGGGCACAGATAGAAACATTTAAAAATCAGATTAAAGGTAGGGGATAATTACAGACCAGGTTTTTGAACAGCAATTTACTTCCCTGTCACTAGATGGGGCTCACTAGTTGAGGTTATTTCCCTTCCGTATTTGCATTTTGTGTCAGACAACATAAAGAATTCAACTGGGATTTGGGCTCAGCATTTTAAAGGACAAATTATTGGAAGGTATTCAGTGGGAATCCTAATAAGATTGACTTTTTTTGTTGACCACAATAGTCTTATTGAGCAAAGCTAGCTTTATCCCAATTTAACATGAAATAGGTCACTATTAGAAAAGACAGCTTTATTGTGTTTGTATTTGGGATTAACGGATAAAATAAATAGTTCTTTTCTTCCCACAGGGGTTGATCAGCCAGCTTTGTTCTAAGTGACTGAAGACTTCTGTTCTTTTCCACAAACACAGTCCTCCAATTAGGAGCTGCAAATAAGATTATATGCCCTGAATAAGTCTGAAAAGGTCCTTTTATAATTAGAAAGTTTGTGTGTGGGAAGTGGAAGCAGCATTAAGTGCTCACTGTGGCTTTATTAACAGAGTGACATGAAGATTTCTCAAATCCTCATCTGAGTACTCTAAAATGATGAAATAAAAATGATAGAAAACGAGTACATATGTTCCATTTCTTTTTTTTTTTTTTTTTCCTGAAAGCTTTCACATTTAAGCTGCAGAAACAAGTTCGTGTTTTTTATTTTATCAGGCATATTTTGGAAACAGAGTGTCTGTCATTTAATAGTGCAAAGATTGTTAAAATACAAGTGAAAATAATTAAGAGATGAAGTTAAAATAGCTTTGTCAATATAGGTCATTCGGAATATTTTCACTGAAACCATTTCTTGATTGTTACTCTGTTACTACTATGACATAATATTTTGTTAAATACTGCTGAATTTGACATATTTAGCTCCCTGCAGATACACAGTAGATACTGTATTCATCTAACCTTCCAGAGCAACCAGATTTTAGTATGTAAATGGATATTTCCTGGATGAATAAATGCCCTCTCCACAATGCGCTCAAGGACCCAGTCCAGATGCATCCCTCACAGCCTCACAAAATAAGATGCAGCCGCGCAAAGCTGCCTGGGGTGGCGTGGGGGGGACACTGCTTCCTCTGAATTAAGAGGGGGAAGGCAAGGAGAGGTCGAGCTGAGAGCACCTAGGTATGAGGGGAAAGCAGCAGATCCAGACACAGCTAACAGAACCACATCCAATCTCCAGCTCAGCCTCTTCCACAAATATATTTTGAGTGCTTACAATACCAGACAGTGTCCTGGGATTATGGATACAGCAGTGGACAGGGCAAAGATCCCTGCCTTTATGGAACTGATGTTCTAGTCACTTCTTAACTGTGTGACTCTGTTGTACCATTCTTTGCCACTCATTTATCTGTAAAATGGGTACAATAATACCTACTTCACAGGGCTAGTAGACTGGAAACAATAAAGCTAGAGGACCCAGAAAGGCACTGATACCTAGGGTGAACTCAAGAAGTATTTCATGAATGAATGAATATATAGTCAGGGACTAACTCTCTATACCTGGTTTCCTAGAATTTTAAACCCACTTAAAATTAAATTGCAGATACCACCTCCTGACATTTTAATTTTTTGTACACATAATACACACACACACACACACACACACACACACACACACACACTCCCTTTAGAATCACTGAATATCTCAGAAGTAAAAAATATTTTGTTGAGCTTTACTCTTCCTAGTTTAAGTCATGAAATAAATATTATTCGGAAATAAAATTTGATAACAATATTTAATGTGATCTTTCAAACTGCATTCTCCCTATTTCACCCCTATCCAATCCAGAAATGTAGACACATCCCTCCCTCTACCGGTCACCATACCAAATAGACAATAAATATGGTTAGCTGCTGACCTGTTTGACTGAGAAAACTTTCATGTCTAGGTGGGACCATTGGCTTTATGTCATAGCAAGGTGTATTTTGACCAATGGTTCTCCTGGCTACACATTAAAGCCATCTGGAAGAGCTTTATAAAAACACCTAGTACCTATGATGTTTTGGCTATGAGACAAAAAAGCACAGGTAACAAAGGCAAAATAAACAAGTGAGACTATGCAAAACTAAAAAGCTTTTGTAGAGCAAAGGATACAATCAACAAAATGAAAAGGAAACCTACTGAATGGGAGAAAATATTTGCAAACAACATATATGATAAGAAGTTAATATCCAAAATACATAAGGAACCCTTACAATTCAATAGCAAAAAAACAATCTGCAAAGGACTTGAATAGACATTTCTCCAAAACAGATGTACAAATGGCCAACAGGTACATGAAAATGTGCTCAACATCATTAATCATCAGGAGAATGCAAATTAAAACTACAATGAAACATCACCTCACACCTGCTAGGAGGGCCATCATAAAAACAAAAACCAAAAAATAACAAATGCTGGTGAGGATGTGGAGAAATTGGAATCTTAAGAAACTGGAATTGACGTTCTAGTCACTTCTTAACTGTGTGACTCTGTTCTTTGCCACACTTTTATCTGTAAAATGGGGATAATAATACCTACTTCACAGGGCTAGTAGATTGGAAACAATAAAGCTAGAGGACCCAGAAAGGCACCGATACCTAGGGTGAACTCAAGAAGTATTTCATGAATGAATGAATATAGAGTCAGGGACTAACTCTCTATACCTGGTTGAGCGCTGTTGGTGGAAATGTAAAATGGTGTAGCCATTGTGGAAAATAGTATGGATGTTCCTCAAAAAGTGAAAAATAGAGCTACAGTATGATCCAACAACCCCACATCTAGGTATTCATCCAAAAGAAACTGGGATCTCGAAGAGGTATTTACACTCAATGTTCACTGCAGCATAGTTCACCATAGGCAAGATATGGAACCAACCTAAATGTTCATCAACAGATGAATAGATACAGAAGATGTGGTATATTCATACAATGGAATATTATTCAGCCTTAAAAAAGAAGGAAATCCTGTCATGCTACAACATGGATACAACCTGAGGACATTATGCGAAGTAAAATAAGCCAGTCATAGAGAGACAAATACTGCATGATTCAACTTATATGAGATAACCAAAGTAGTCAAACTCACAAAACTCACAGTAGCAGAAAGTAGAATGGTGATTGCCAAGGACTAGGAGGAGGGAGAGATGAAGAGTTGCTATTCAATGAGTATAGTGTTTCAATCATGTAAAATGAAAAAGTTCCAGAGGTGTGCTGTACGACAATGTACAGATAGTTAAAAAATACTGTACTGTACCTTTAAAAATCTGTTAAAAGTGTAAATTTCATGTTGTTTTTTTTATCATGAGAAAAAACAAACAAACAAACAGTGCCTGGCCCCATCCTAACCACCTAAATCAGAACCTCTGGAGGGTGGGACGTGGACATCCCTTTGTTGTTTTTAATGATGTTGTTGTTGGTTTTCCTCATTCAGCTGTGCACATTAGCGTTACATGCTACAGGAAAATATAAAGCTACAATATCTTTTTTTTTAATAAAATTTTTAATGTATTTTTGGCTGCATTAGGTCTTCTTTGCTGCGTGAGGGCTTTCTCTAGTTGCAGCGAGCGGGGGCTGCTCTTCGTTGCAGTGTGCGGGCTTCTCATTGCAGTGGCTTCTCTTGTTGCGGAGCATGGACTCTAGGTGCGCGGGCTTCATTAGTTGTGGCTCGCGGGCTCTAGAGCACAGGCTCAGTAGTTGTGGTGCACAGGTTTAGCTGCTCCATGGCATGTGAGATCTTCCTGGACCAGGGCTCGAACCCGACTGCACTGGCAGGCAGATTCTTAACCACTGCGCCACCAGGGAAGTCCTACATTATCTTCTTAAGTCTCTATCCTCTCACCCATATTTGTGCCTTAATAATAACTATAATAGTTAATAATACCTATTTTGATCAATGGCACCATCATCCTTCAAGTTACCTGACCTGGGAACCTGGGTGTCTGCCTAAACTCACCCCCTTCATCAGGTCATCAAAGACTGTTAATTCTACATCTTAAAGCCCTATCCATCCATCTCTCTTCTCTCTGTCTCTGTCTCTGTCTCTGTGTCTGTCTCTCTCTCTTTGCCTTTCCATTACCACATCTTTAGAATGGTTTTTGTCTTTTCTAAAATTAAAATCTAATTTTGTTGCTTTCATCTTTAAAAAATTTCAACAAACGGCCTTAGCCTTCAGAATAAAGTTTCAACCTCATCCAATATGCCCCTTTAGCCTACGCTACCCACTAAAATAGAAGGGCAAGAGCCAATGAAATGAGGTAAGCTCTACATACTATATTTTGGATACTTACTGTTAACATTTCTTTCTGAGCACCAATCAAACTGGAGCTTGAGTTTTGAGTGGGCATTGGTCTTCCAAATGATGCCATCGACTGGGACATGGGGGTGTATGTTATGTCCAACTCTCCAGGATCTCACCCCGACTGCTACTCCAGCCTCATCTTCACATGCAAGCAGTGCTCCATTGTTTCCATCCTACTCTCAGCTCCTCAAATGTGCCATCTCTCTCTGGCCTTTGAACATGGGCACAGGTTGTTCCCACCCTCTGGAACACCTGCCCCATCCCTGCCCTTCTCCATCTTACTAATTCCTCTTCAGACTTCAGGATCAGCTTACGAGTTGCATTAGTTTAGGGGTGAGGACGGGGCAGCCACAGCAGTAAATAATATAACAAGTGTGGCAGGTGGTGCCCAAGGGCTTTTGAGCCTATGTACTTTCACTTCCAAAGCTGGCATTTGAAGCCAAGCTGGCTAGCTTATAAGAGAATTTATAAGGACCCACTCATTCCCTCATCTTTGCAGGTTAACCCAGAGGGAATGCTCTAGAGGCCAGGGCCCAAAGCCACAGAATTTTAATTGCAGTTTAGAATTATAAATGTAAGCCAAAGTTTGCAAAATTTGCAAAACGAAGAAATCACTATGAATTTTGCAGCGATGCCAGGAATGGTTGTGAGTAGGCCCACACAGACACACACATTAGTTATATAAGAAAGCTTTTTTCGCCCATCCCCGACCTCCGAAACCAAAGCCAATATACACTTTTTGCCTACTACCCACTGAAATCGAAAGAGGAGGGGTCGAATAAGAAGAGATAAGCTTTACATAGCATATTTTATATCTCTGTAATTAATACTTCTTTTGAAGTACTAATCAAATTGGGATTTGGGTTTTGAGTAGACCTCTATTCTAAATGTTGCAATTGATTTGGATATGGCTACTGATTTTCTTTTGAAACTATTACCTATTTGACAACCAGGGAGAATTATCTTCTTTGGATTTGACCTGCCAGATTTGATTCCCAAGAAACAATGAACATCCATTAGAGGGTCCTTAGATACTAATGAGCAAGAAGGTGATGAACTGCACACTCTGTAATTATATCCCACAATCGCTTCTACACTTAAAACAAATTCTGATGTTTTTTGCGTGCATCATTGAAAACCAATTATTTATACATGTTGCAATTTTGACTCACAAAAAATGAACACTTGTTTTATACTTTTTGAGGAGGGATACATGCAATGAATAGAAGATAATGCGTTCTCTGAAATGATCGGTTACCAAAAATATTTCTTTTTAATCCAAGAAAGTCTGTTAAATAGGAATGTTTGCATTATTTAGTTTGTTTACTTGCTTGTAGTTATTCTGGTTAAAATTTACAAGTCCAATTATTTGACTGTGACATCGGAATTACGTCCAAAGAATTAGAGGAACATTTGCCCATTGGTAATTAAAGTTTCTGGGATGAAAAGAATTTAAAAGATTATATAAGAGATAATAAATATATTACCATGATCTGTTGAGTAACTGTCCCCTTACTTCTTTGGAACAGGAATGGTATTAACTCTTCTTCATTTCTACTCAAGTAGGACTGGAAAGAAAGGCTTAGTTGTAGTTTAGTGAACACCGACTACCAGCCAGACACTGTCCTGGGAACTGAGAACACACTGACAAATCAGAAAAACCCCTCCCTCAAGAAACTTACATTTTAGAGGGCTGCAGTTTTAGGTATCACAGATAGGAAATTATCTGCCGCGCAATATGCCCTCCATCACCGCTGAGGGGGGCCAAGGCAATCTGAGCCCTTGCATTAAGTGTAGGAAGGATCATGAATATTTCAGAGGCTGCAGAAATGTCTGCAGGCTCATAAAGTTTTGGAACTTATATGAGGGAAGATTAAACTTGCTTTAAGCAGATAGATGAATCCAAGCTCGCTCACTTCTTCTGCACTCCCTTCCCACGTGAGAGACAGGGACGTATAGAGGTTCCAGGCATGGGCTCTGGAGTTAGGCCCTCAGCAGTCTTGCTGTTTATCAGCCTATGACTTTAAGCAACGGGTATAACGACGCCTTGCCTCAATTTACACTTCTGTAAAATGGAAGGAACAGTTGTATTCACCTTATAGGACTGTTATGAAGATTGGGTGAATTAAAGCTTCCAGTAGGGCTTGGCCCATGAAAAGGCTTAATAAATGCTACCTATTACTCTCAGGATCTCATCTACTCTCTCTTAATCCAAATCCCTCTGTATCTTTAGAATTCTTTTCCAAATCCATTTCCAATAGGTCATTTTAAGATTAACTCAAGATGTTTCCTGGGGCTGACTTGACAAGGAGAGGGAGTAGGGGGCAAAATTGCCCTCACTCTCAGCCATCAAGTTGAAATTACCTCATTTAGTGCCTCTTTTTTTTTTTTTTTCTTTTGCACATGGCAGGCCTTTGGGGCTTTGAAGAATTCCATCTTAAAATGCAGATTCCCCCGGGAGAGGCCTCTTCCAGTCTCAAGGAAAACAGAGGTGGCAAGTGTACGGGCTCTGTGCCGAGGGGAAGCCAGCGCTTCGCAGCTGCATTTATAAACACTGCATTTGGAAGGAAAAACTTCTGGCCCGATGCCGCCTTTTTCCCTGACGCTCTGAGAACTGTTGCAGGTCCTTTCCCAAAGCTACATCTGTGAGCAGTGGAGCCAGCAGGAACAATTCTCAATGCACAAGTGTCTGGGACGCCAGGGGGATGAAGAGCTCAGGGGAGCAGACAGAAGAGCAGGCAATCCCTCCCTCCATCAACAGGAACTTCAAGGAAGCAGATATTAAAGCCTAGGGTTTAGACAGGCCACACATACTTTTTCACTCTGTCTCAGATTGCTGAGGTAAGGAGAATGCAGCATATTGAAATGAATACAGAATCAGGTGGTACTCCTCTCCCACTACTGATCTTCTGAGTTCCGCTGCTGTGGTGGGTAAAGCTGTGATCTCTGGGAGGAGAGATGAAACGGAGAAGGTGATGGTCTGTCCGACTAGACCAGGGCTGTCCAGTAGAAATCTAGTATGAGGCACAAATATGAACAGGTCATTCTAAACTTTCTAGTAACCACATCTAAAAAAAGGAAAAAGAAAGAGGAGAAATTAATTCTGATAATGGCTTTTATTGAAGCCAGTATATCTAGGACATCATCATTTCACTGAGTAATCAATTAAAAATATGAATAAGATCTTTTCCATGCTTCTCTTCATACTAAGTCTTTGAACTCCAGTGTGCGTATTTTGTACCTACAGCACATTGCGATTTGGACCACCCACATTTCAAGCATTCAATAGCCACATGTGCCTAGTGGCTACCATTTTGGACAGAGCAGGACTCGGTGCTTCTTTGAAAATGAGATAAAGCAGAAAACTTCCAGACTGCCAAACCATGAAATGCCTTCCATCTGAGTGACTGGGACAATCTGAGATTCGGCTTTCTAAGTGAGAGGTTTTTCATCCCCAAACTGAACTGTCACTTGCTCTCTTTTTCTGGCAGCAGGAGGCAGCAGCCACTCTATCCCAAAGCCCTGTTCCCTGGCATCCCCTAAGAAGTATCTTTTTGGTTGATTTCCTTCCATTTCCCAAATTCCTGAAGAGATTAGTATTAAGACTGCTCTGGAGGAAACCCTCAAGATAGCAGAGGAGTAAGACGCGGAAATCACCTTACTCCCCACAAATACATCAGAAATATATCTACATGTGGAACAACTCCTACAGAACACCTACTGAACGCTGGCAGAAGACCTCAAACCTCCCAAAAGGCAAGAGACTCTCCACGTACCTGGGTAGGGCAAAAGAAAAAAGAAAAAAACAGAGACAAAAGAATAGGGACGGGAGCTGCACCAGTGGGAGGGAGCCATGAAGGAGGAAAGGTTTCCACACACTGGGAAGCCCCTTCGCAGGCGGAGACTGCGGGTGGCGGAGGGGGGAAGCTTCGGAGCCGCGGAGGAGAGCGCAGCCACAGGGGTGCGGAGGGCAAAGCGGAGAGACTCCCGCACAGAGGATCAGTGCCAACCAGCACTCACCAGCCCAAGAGGCTTGTCTGCTCACCCACCGGGGCGGGCGGGGGCTGGGAGCTGAGGCTTGGGCTTCGGTCAGATCCCAGGGAGAGGGCCGGGGTTGGCGGCTTGAACACAGCCTGAAGGGGTAAGTGCGCCACCGCTAGCCGAGAGGGAGTCCGGGAAAAAGTCTGGACCTAGTGAAGAGGCAAGAGACCATTGTTTCAGGGTGCACGAGGAGAGGGGATTCAGAGCACTGCCTAACTGAGCTCCAGAGACGGGTGCGAGCTGCAGCTATCAGCATGGACACCAGAGACGGGCATGAGACGCTAAGGCTGCTGCTGCAGCCACCACGAAGCCTGTGTGCAAGCACAGGTCACTCTCCACACCTCCCCTCCCGGGAGCCTGTGCAGCCCGCCACTGGCCAGCGTGAACACATGGCGCGCCTCAGGCTGGTGCAACGTCATGCTGGCCTCTGCTGCTGCAGGCTCGCCCCGCATCTGTACCCCTCCCTCCCCCTGGCCTGAGTGAGCCAGAGCCCCCGAATCAGCTGCTCCTTTAACCCCATCCTGTCTGAGCGAAGAACAGACGCCCTCAGGCGACCTACACGCAGAGCTGGGGCCAAATCCAAAGCTGAACCCCAGGAGCTGTGCAAACAAAGAAGAGAAAGGGAAATCTCTCCCAGCAGCCTCAGGAACAGCGCATTAAAGCTCCACAATCAACTTGATGCACCCTGCATCTGTGGAATACCTGAATAGACAACGAATCATCTCAATACTGAGGCGGTGGACTTTGGGAGCAACTGTAGACTTGGGGTTTGCTTTCTGCATCAAATTTGTTTCTGGTTTTATGTTTATCTTAGTATGGTATTTAGAGTTTATTATCACTGGTAGATTTGTTTATTGATTTGGTTGCTCTCTTCCTCCTTTCTTTTTTATGTATATATTTTTCCTTTTTCTCTTTCTGTGAGTGTATATGTGTATGCTTCTTTATGTCATTTTGTCTGTATAGCTTTGCTTTTACCATTTGTCCTAGGGTTCTGTCTGTCCGTTTTTTGTTTTTTTTGTTTTTTTTTTTAAGTATAGTTTGTAGCACTTGTTATCACTGGTGGATTTGTTTTTTGGTTTGGTTGCTCTCTTCTTTCTTTTTTATTACTTTTTATTCTTTTTATTTAAAATTTTTAAATTTTTTTATTTTAATAACTTTATTTTATTATTTTCTTTCTTTCTTTCTTTCTTCCTTCTTTCCTTCCTTCCTTTCTTTCTTTCTTTCCTTCATTCTTTCTTTCTCTCTCTCTCTCTCTCTTTCTTTCTTTCTTTCTTTCTCCTTTTTCTTCTGAGCTGTGTGTCTGACAGGGTCTTGGTCCTCTGGCTGGGTGTCAGGCCTGTGCCTCTGAGGTGGGAGAGCCAAGTTCAGGACGTTGGTGCACCAGAGACCTTCCAGCTCCATGTAATATCAAACAGTGAAAGCTCTCCCAGAGATCTCCATCTCAACGTTAAGACCCAGCTCCACTCAATGATCAGCAAGCTACAGTGCTTGACACCCTATGCCAAACAACTAGCAAGACAGAAACACAACCCCACCCATTAGCAGAGAGATGACCTAAAATCATAATAAGGTCACAGACACCTCAAAACACACCACCAGACGTGGACCTGCCTATAAGAAAGACAAGATCCATCCTCATCCACCAGAACACAGACACCGGTGTCCTCCACCAGGAAGCCTACACAACCCACTGAACCAAATTTAGCTCCTGGGAGCAGACACCAAAAACAACAGGAACTACGAACCTGCAGTCTGCGAAACGGAGACCCCAAACACAGTAAGTTAAGCAAAATGAGACGACAGAGAAACACACAGCAGATGAAGGAGCAAGGTAAAAACTCACCAGATCAAACAAATGAAGAGGAAATAGGCAGTCTATCTGAAAAAGAATTCAGAGTAATGATAGTAAAGATGATTCAGAATCTTGGAAATAGACTGGAGAAAATACAAGAAACGTTTAACAAGGACCTAGAAGAACTAACGAGCAAACAAACAATGATGAACAACACAATAAATAAAATTAAAAGTTCTCTAGAAGGAATCAATAGCAGAATAACTGAGGCAGACGAACGGATATGTGACCTGGAAGATAAAATAGTGGAAATAACTACCGCAGAGCAGAATAAAGAAAAAAGAATGAAAAGAATTGAGGACAGTCTAAGAGACCTCTGGGACAACATTAAATGCACCAACATTCAAATTATAGGGGTCCCATAAGAAGAAGAGAAAAAGAAAGGGACTGAGAAAATATTTGAAGAGATTATAGTTGAAAACTTCCCTAATATGGCAAAGGAAATAGTTAATCAAGTCCAGGAAGTGCAGAGTCCCATACAGGATAAATCCAAGGAGAAACATGCCAAGACACATATTAATCAAACTATCAAAAATTAAATACAAAGAAAAAATATTAAAAGCAGCAAGGGAAAAACAACAAATAACATACAAGGGAATCCCCATAAGGTTAACAGCTGATCTTTCAGCAGAAATTCTGCAAGCCAGAAGGGAGTGGCAGACATACTTAAAGTGATGAAAGGGAAGAACTTACAACCAAGATTACTCTATCCAGCAAGGATCTCATTCAGATTCGAAAGAGAAATTAAAACCTTTACAAGCAAAAGCTAAGAGGATACAGCACCACCAAACCACCTTTACAACAAATGCTAAAGGAACTTCTCTAGGCAGGAAACACAAGAGAAGGAAAAGACCAACAATAACAAACCCAAAACAATTAAGAAAATGGTAATAGGAACATACATATCGATAATTACCTTAAATGTAAATGGATTAAATGCTCCAACCAAGAGATATAGACTGGCTGAATGGATACAAAAACAAGACCCGTATATATGCTGTCTACAAGAGACCCACTTCAGACCTAGGGACGCATACAGACTGAAAGTGAAGTGATGGAAAAAGATAGTCCATGCTAATAAAACTCAAAAGAAAGCTGGAGTAGCCAGGACATGGAAACAACCTAAGTGTCCATCAACAGATGAATGGATAAAGAAAATGTGGCACATATATACAATGGAATATTACTCAGCCGTAAAAAGAAACGAAATTGAGTTATTTGTAGTGAGGTAGATGGACCTAGAGTCTGTCATACAGAGTGAAGTAAGTCAGAAAGAGAAAAACAAATACCATATATATGGAATCTAAAAAAATTAAAAATGGTTCTGAAGAACCTAGGGGCAGGATAGGAATAAAGACGCAGATGTAGAGAATGGACTTGTGTACACGGGGAGGGGGAAGGGTAAGCTGGGACAAAGTGAGAGAGTGGCATGGACATATATACACTACCGAATGTAAAATAGATAGCTAGTGGGAAGCAGCCGCATAGCACAGGGAGATCAGCTCGGTGCTTTGTGACCACCTAGAGGGGTGGGATAGGGAGGGTGGGAGGGAGATGCAAGAGGAAGGAGATATGGGGATATATGTATACATATAGCTGATTCACTTTGTTATACAGCAGAAACTAACACAACACTGTAAAGCAATTTTACTCCAATAAAGATGTTTAAAAAAAAAAAGGCTCCTCTGTATATTCACAGCTACTTTTAAGGGTTTCTAGTTCTTCCTGACAAAAGGTCAGGCTGAGCAAAGGTCAAGGGATGGAAATTCCAGATCCACTTTGGAACAATGTAGCAAATTTGGAGAATGGATTACTTCATCAATCCCTTGTAAGGGAAGGCGCGGGAGTGGGTGAGGCCTTCACTCAGCCTCCCATGATTTCCTCCTCTCCCAGATGTTCCCACCCGGTGCTCAGGAACCCACAATCCATGAGAAAAGCTTCTCTCCAACACTCTTCCCTCATCCCAGAATCATCCCTCTGAGGCCATCTCCTGAGGACTCTGCCTGTCTCTGCAGCTCACGGAGATGTTTCTCATTATCAGGAGAACACACTGATCTCTGCCCAAATGTCTCCACCTTAAGGAAGTCTTTTAGTGATCCACAACTGCAGCAGTTGTATGTGAGATTTGTGTATATTCCTTGAGCTCCTTGCAGTTTTCTGTCATTCATGGTACTTTTCTTATTTTATAACTATTATCGATCTGGATAATTTACAAGATTAATATCTGCTCCCCCATATGTTTCATGTTGGCAGAAATGGATCTATTTTGCCCACTTTTAATGGAGAAAATATGGAGTGTTGGCCCCTCCAGCACCTAATGACCTATGAGGTCATTAAGAATTTAATACTGCCCCAAGCTTAAAAAACTCAGTCCCAGCCCTCAACCGAATCTTCAAGCACTGTTTTACCTCTCCTAGTTCCATTTTGTCTTTAAATATAGACATTTCTTCTCTGGATCCTGTTTACAAGCCCTTCCTGAAGGCACCCCTCCCAGGCTGCATGGCCCACTTTGGACAGTGTTTCCTTCTCCTCATCCAGTGCCCGAGCCTCCCACCTCTCACAGCCTGCCTTCTAACCCCTCACCTGATATTTCAGAGACCAGCAGAATTTTTCCTCTGTCCTACGGCTAGAACAAAGAAGTCCCTGGGTTTCTGTTGCCATATCCTTGAAGGAAAGGAAGTCGATACCCTGAAATCCCTACATTTTGTTGTGAACAACAACTGCAAAATCACATCAAAATGCTTAAGGGAAAATATTAGAGAATCAAAAAGACAGACCATAAGGAAACTGGATGTCAAGGCGACTGCAAGCTCACATATTTCATAAGTTAGCCTGGGGTTCATTTTCCACTGTTTCTGCCCTCGGCTATGACTTGTTTCAAGATCCTGCCAAATGAATTAGGAATTTAGAAAGCTCTGTGCAGGCTTCCTATTTTCCACAGATGACAATAAGCTAAAGGTTCTCCAGAGACATTTTGGTGCATGGAACATTATTGCGAGAGAGCAATTCAGCCTAGTGCCAGCAAGGAGCTCTCGTGCGGAAAGACTGAGTGGCTGAGACAGTGGCTTTGGATGGTCCCTCTGGCTTCAGTGAGCGTGATGATTCACTGAAAAGAATTCTCTCAGCAGCTTAAGGGCTCTGTGATTGCATGTAGGTCCATGTCTGTGAATCCCAGGACGAGGGAGGATGAAACCTTTTGTTCTCTAAGCTAGAATACATGGTAGAATGAGTTAAGAAGAGCAGGACCTGTTCTTGGAGAGAATGAAAAATTCTTCCTTGTGGTTTGCAGAGAGATCAGGAAAAAAAAAAAGAAAAATACCTGCTCAAAACTGGGAAAGCAGCCAATCCTTGTAGAGCATTATTACATTAGTTTTCTGAGTCAGAGAAGAAACATTTTGACCATTGCACAGATGGGGAAACTGAGTCGAAAACCTGCTAGGAGACTAACAGTAGCAAAGTCTCGAATACATATTTCCCCACTTCATCCACTGTTCAATATTATCTTCTCTCTCAATGTTATTTTAAAATATAAGGCCATAATTTATTATCTTAGAATGACTATTTGTAAAGCACTGATTTTACAAATGCTAAGTGCTATATTATTATTGTATTTTGCAAGGGACTTGAAAATTATCTAAACCTACTAAGTTTAAAGTTATCTTAAAGAAGAAAGTCTGCTGAAGGGTGTAGCAATCATGTGTTTTTCTACAGAATATAATATTGGTTTTACAAATGTAGAGACAATAATGTAGTATAGGAAAACATAATTACTTGTAACCAGGGGATCTTTCATTGACTGGAGATTTTTTCATCCAGCTGTCCCAGAGAACAGGCATTGAAGGAGAGAAAGAGAATGTGTACAAAGAAAATACACTTTTTAAAAAAAATATATTTATTTATTTATTTATTTATTTATTTATTTATTTATTTATTTATGGCTGGGTTGGGTCTTCGTTGCTGCACGCGGGCTTTCTCTAGTTGCGGTGAGCAGGGGCTACTCTTCGTTGCAGTGCACGGGCTTCTCATTGTGGTGGCTTCTCTTGTTGCGGAGCAAGGGCTCTAGGCACGCAGGCTTCAGTAGTTGTGGCACGTGGGCTCAGTAGTTGTGGCTCGCAGGCTCTAGAGCGCGGGCTCAGTAGTTGTGGTGCATGGGCTTAGTTGCTCCGTGGCATGTGGGATCTTCCTGGACCAGGGCTTGGACCGTGTCCCTTGCATTGGCCGGCAGATTCTTAACCACTGCACCACCAGGGAAGCCCGAAAATACTCTTTCACGCAGCAAAAAAGGACAGCTTTATAAGAAAGAACTGTACACACACACACACACACACACCTTCTTCTTTTCCTCCAGGTCTTAATAAAAACCCCACAACAGCTTCTGCAAACAGTAGACCATTACAGAGAACAAACAGATCCCCCGAGCACTCTGACTCCATCAATCAAACCCTGGAACTAAGAGCACAATTTAGCCATTTTCTTTTTATTACAACAATTTATAAAATTGGGGAGAATAAAAGAGAACAAAACACATCTATAATCCTACCAGCCCAACATGACTATTTCCCTTCCAGTTTTTCTTAATATGCATTTTTTTCTAAAGTCCCTGAGATGCAGTTATTTTCTTTGAATTCTATCAAGTATTTCAAAAAAAAAGTTTCAATATCATCACATTCTTCTTTCTGTGGTGGTCATTTTATATTTACTTTGGGAGTTATTTCAGAAGTTTACCTCCTGGGCAAAATTTTTGCTGTACAAGTTCTACTCAAGTTTAAAAGAACCTATTAATAGTGTCCTCAACTCCCACCCAGAGCCCACTGCTTGGTCCAAATGCAAATTTATGTGACAACATATCTTTCATAATAATTTCCTTTTCTCACTCTCAAATTACTTTAACAATAAGGCCCATCATTTGTATTAACCAATTGAAATTTATTATCATTACTTCAGGGCAAAGCATCATCCCAGCAACACTAATAGATGCAGGGTAGTACATGATTGAGAGTTTGTAGCATTGGATCATGCTGTCTGGTGTTTAAATAATGCCAGGGTTCAAGTGATAAATTCCACTACAGAACTGGTCATTTTAAACAAAGTAACTTAATTTCCAGCAGCTTATTTGCATAATCACTCAGCCTCTCTCAGGTACTATTATTGATTGAGCGATTAGGGGATTAATCCTACATTTCCAGGAATACGTTCTTAGAGTCGAATTTGGTGCTTTGATCTCACAGGTGGATTTTTAAAAAATATTTGTCAGTTGGATTTTTTGCCATCTAAAATACATTTCTATTCTAGTGGAGTTTCCCATCAGAGTAATTGTCATGGACAGGGGAAAGAAGATTTTTGAATTTGTCCTTGAAAAAAGTATAGCAACGCTACTTAAAAAAATACAACCAAAATCCAATTCGGCTCTTGCCAGCAAACTAAATTCTCTGTTATCAATGTGCAGGTCACATCTGGGATTTTCTTGAAAAATCAAGAGAGAATTACTTTTCTAATGACTCTGAGCATAATCTTTCTCAATAAATAGCAAAGAAGGCAGATGGGCAACTCATGTATTCCAAACATGTTTGGAAGGTAGACTAATTTTCACAACTGAAAATTTTGGAAAGAAGCAATATACAGTTTTAGTCCTCTAACTTAAAAAAGTGTTGGAAACTTCTAGTGGTTTGTTATGGCCTTCACTTTTCTAAGAAATCTGCATATATTATCTCTCAGCTGCTGCTTTAACCTTTTATGGTTATCTTTGAGGTCCATAATACTCCTTTGACCTTCCTAAATTTTTGAGCCTTTTATTTCATATGCCAAATTCAAATTTCATAGCATCCTTCTCATCCACCCATTCGTCCACCCCTGGTTCCATCTATTCCTCCACGTACTAACTCACTCAGTTGTCCTTAACTCATAGCACATTAGGGATGGCAGATGTAACATAATGTAAGACACAGAGCTTGGTCTCAAGGAACTTAGAATCAATTCTTAAATGAAATTTATACGCCAGGAGCTACATATTGCTGGCGAGGCAGATTCTCCATGATGAGTCACTTGCTGCGGTACATAATTCTAAGTAAATTTAGAAATTAAGTAGGAAAAAAAGTTATGGAGAAGAGAGCAGAGAATTGGAGAGACTAACTGATCTGACAAATACATACTGCATTGTTTATTTACTACTGTAGAATAATCACTGGAATAGACATGGTTAATTATATTATTATTTAGTTAATTCATAATGATGAAATCCTGGTTCTGGTTGGCCCGAGATTAAATCTGTTCATAACATATTGGTTTATTAGTTCTATTGGAGTAGCGCTTCAAAGCCTGGAGAATATAAGGAGGATGAAGGGGGTGGAAGTGGGGTAAAGTTAGAATTTATCATTTATGATCCATGTGTGAAATAATTTTAACTTTTGAAATCTTTTGTTGAGATGCTCAACTGAACTTCCAATGACCATCTTGGTCATAATACTCTTAGGCAGTGAATGAAAAACAAAAGCCATGAGAAGGAATTGGTTTGTATTTTCTCTGGGCCAAACCCAGTAGACACAAGGAAATCAGGCTTATGAGGAAATTTAGAGCAGCCTGGAGGGCACAGAAATACTCTTGAGGCTTTCCTTGGACTTTTAGAGTTTTCATTTTGTTTGATTTTGGTTTTTTTTTTAATGGGAACAGACATTTGGAAGAAACACCTAAGGGTAAGTATCATAAACAGATTCTTCTGTTTTTAGTTTTGTGCTGGGAAGTAATAAGAATGTCAGGATGGCCAGGATGAAATGTGAAACTTCTTGAAATTTGAGATGATCCTGTAGATTTTATATTTTCCTCTAAACAATTTTTGAAGTTATTTTGCAGAGCTAGGGCAGAGGACCTTGGCTGCCCTTATGAATTATTCTGATGGGGTGGACAAAGGAGGTGGTTTTTGTGAAGAGTTAATTGGAGGAAGAGTCTGACATCCATGTTACATTTCACCCCAAAGTTCCCTAATGAGTTCTTTTTTTTTTTTTTTTTTTGGAGTATAATTGCTTTACAATGTTGTGTTAGTTTCTGCTGTACAATGAAGTGAATCAGCTATATGTATATCTATATCTCCTCCTTCTTGGACTTCCCTCCCACCCCCCCATCCCACCCATCTAGGTTGTCACAAAGCACTGAGCTGAGCTCCCTGTGTTATACAGCAGGTTCCCACTACCTATCTATTTTACATATGGTAGTGTATTTATGTCAAACCTAATCCCCCAATTCGTCCCATCTTCCCCTTTCCCCCCCATGTCCACATGTCCGTTCTCTACATCTACGTCTCTATTCCTGCCCTGCAAATAGGTTCATCTGTACCATTTTTCAAGATTCCACATATATGTGTTAATATAAAATACTTGTTTTTCTCTCTGGATTACTTCATTCTGTATGACAGACTCTAGGTCTATCCACATCTCTACAAATGACCCAATTTCGTTCCTTTTTATGGCTGAGTAATATTCCATTGTATATATGTACCACACTTCCATGA
This sequence comes from Eschrichtius robustus, assembly GCF_028021215.1. Lineage (NCBI taxonomy): Eukaryota > Metazoa > Chordata > Mammalia > Artiodactyla > Eschrichtiidae > Eschrichtius > Eschrichtius robustus. The sequence continues at coordinate 77,963,221 of NC_090827.1, forward strand.
GCTGGTCACATGGTAACTTGGAAATGACAAAGTGGGTCTCAAGGAGCCCTGTCAGAGTCTGGGCCTTGAGCTTCACCCACCTTTAATGTGCTCTCTCTTTACTTCTCTCTGCTCTCCTTCTCTATGGCTTTTGCTGTTGTGGTCATTGATCATAGCATATTTAGTTACAGGTGTCATTCTTTGCCAGTAAATTCATTATGTTCACAGTTTGCAAATTTACAACATTGATAAAGTAGAAACATTCATTTTTCATAATACAAAACTTCAGGTTTCATCTGTGTTCAGATTGGATTGTATCCTGCCACTAACATGCTATTTAAAAAAAAAAAAAAAAAGGGAAAAAAAATCAGGAAAGGAGACATACTTTTCACTATTTACCCTTTTGTTCTGTTTGAAAACTTTACCATAAATATGTATTACCTATTTTAAAAATTCTGTAAGATAATTAATTATTGGGTTGACCAAAAAGTGCCTTTGTTTTTTAAGTTTAAAAAAAAAAGACACATTTTTCATTTTCACCAAGAACTTTATTGAACAATGTATTCACCCTTTTGTTCCACTACCTTCTGCCGTTTTTCAGGCAACTTCATAATTCCATCTTCTCAAAACTTTTTATCTTTTTGAGCCAAGAACTGCTCTAGGTGCCTTTTACAGTCTTCCAGGGAATTGAAATATTTTCCATTAAGAGAATTTTGTAAAGACCTAAATAAATGGAAATCCGAAGGTGCCATGTCTGGTGAATACAGCGGATGAATCAGAACTTCCCAGCCAAGCTGTAACAGTTTTTGCCTGGTCATCAAAGAAACATGCGGTCTTGCATTATCCTGATGGAAGATTACGTGTTTTCTCTTGACTAATTCTGGATGCTTTTCGTCGAGTGCTGCTTTCAGTTGGTCTAATTGGGAGCAGTACTTGTTGGAATTAATCGTCTGGTTTTCCAGAAGGAACTCATAATAGAGGACTCCCTTCCAATCCCACCGTATACACAACATCACCTTCTTAGGATGAAGACCGGCCTTTGGTGTGGTTGGTGGTGGTTCACTTCACTCGCCCCACGATCTCTTCCGTCCCACATTATTGTACAATATCCGCTTTTCATCTCCCATCACAATTTGTTTTAAAAACGGAACATTTTCATTACCTTTAAGTAGAGGATCACATGTGGAAATATGGTCAAGAAGGCTTTTTTCGCTTAACTTATGTGGAACCCATACTTCAAAGCAATTAACATACCCAAGCCGATGCAAATGATTTTCAGTGCTTGATTTGGATATTTTGAGTATGTCAGCTGTCTCCCGCGTGGTATAACGTTGATTGTTCTCAGTTAACGTCTTGATTCAACTTCAACTGGTCTACCCGACCACAGAGCATCATCTAGCAAGAAATCTCCAGCAAGAAACTTCGCAAACCACTTTTGACACATTCGATCAGTCACAACAGTTTCTCCACACACTGCACAAATCTTTTATGCGTGTTTCAGTTGCGTTTTTACCTTTCTTGAAATAGTAAAGCATTATAGGCCTAAAATGTTGCTTTTTTTCTTCCATCTCCAATATTGAAATGGCTACACAAAAATTCACCAATTTTGATGTCTTCTTTTAAATGCACGCTGATATGACAGCTGTCACATACAATCTAACAAAATTGTTTGGAATGAAGCTAAACACAACTAAGTGCTACTAGAGCCATCTTAAGGAAAAAACCGAACTAATCTTTTGGCCCACTCAGTAGTTAATTAATTAGTTAAAAATCACCTCTGAGACGTTTTTCAGCAAGGTTCTTTGAGATGCCTCAATAAAAGGGCATCTGAGGGCCAGTGCTGCTCTCATTCAGACTTAGAGCAATCAAGGGGAAAAAAGGAAAAGCTGAAATATTCAGGAGAAGGAAGATTTTGTTTACATAAGTTTAAATTTGTCCTAAACAAAGACCAAAGCAAGTACTGAAATTTGCTGGAACAATTGTCTCTGCAAACTGGAGCAGCATTTTATCGTCTCTCCATCCGCAGTTAACGAGCTAGAAAACAAAGTTAATGACAACTACAGTTCAGCAAGTCACAGGGGAAGGAGAAGGTTCCCATCCGTTCAGTCTCCTGGTGCAGCCTTCAGTAGACTATAACGTTTTAGTGTCTTCTATTCACTTACAAACCCCGAGGCTAAGGCTGCGGATAGCTTCCCTGGAAACATAATCAGCCTCTCCTGGGCAGAAAGGAAGCTACGGCGTAGAGGGCAGCTTCAGAAGAATGGGATGAACGGAATGATGGATCTGAGTCTGCCACAGGGACATAAATGTAGCCACCCCAGGACCAGGGAGGTGAGGCACGGGGAATCAGTATTAGTGCAGTCCCATTGTGGAGCTAGTGAAAAACAGAATATTGCATGACCTTGACTAGGGCACTGCATGCAGGAAAGAGGTGTATGAATTTCCAGTTGGCCCAGCCTTGTGACCTACCTGAGTTCCTTTCCCAGTAACTCCATGGTAACAAAACATTATTACCCGTTCTTACTATCCTGAAGTTTTGGCATCTCTCTGGCCCTTACCACTGTTGACCATATTCCTCTTAAAACTCCCTTCCACGTCATGGAGACTTCTTAGAGGGCAAGGCTATGTCTAATAACAGTAATAATATTAATAATTACTACCAATTATGAAACATCTTCCACGCACCTGGTACTTTGTATAAGCCTCTTACAACTACCTTTTGATACCTCATAGGTATAATTATTCCTAGGAAAATAAAGTTTAGAGGGGTGAAGGGACTTAATTTATACTTCTGATGTCATATCACTAGTGTCCCTGACCCTGTTACTTCCTAACCATGGGACATTATTCTGTGAGCTACCTACAGAATATTTACCATGCTATAGCCCTGTGGCAGTTACAGGGAAGTGGACATGTTAGAAAGAGTAGGAGTTTTAGAAATAGGCAGATTCTTCATCCTGATACATGAAAGATGCTCAGTAATTGATAGTTACCACCACTATTGTCATTGTCATTGTCATTACCATCATCATCATCAGACTTGAGCTTTCTTCTCCAGGATCTCTTGCTCATTCCAGTGTATTACACTTCCTTGTAACTGCCATGGTATCCATAGCATGGTAGGTACTCTTTAAACATTCCTAAACTATTTGCTGATGGGTTAACTGATGGTTATTTGTCTTTCCAGATATAGTAATAATGACAAAAGGACAAATCAGCAAAGTAACAACTTCAGTTCTGTAATTCTACAGTTGGCATTCTAGTCTACAAATCAGGCTATAAGGCCATTTCCCAAGCTTTAGCATGCTAGGACCTGCAGGACCCCAGCACAGAAGAAAGAGCCTTCAGGCTCCCCTTCAACCACTGTCTCCAACTACAAGTCCAGGTAACAGAGTCACTAGACAGCTTCAACCAAGGAAATCAGAACAGTCTTTAAGAAGCAAGAAAACCCCAAGACGGTAAGTGTAATCCCAGCTAAATGCTTTGTTAGACTGAAAGGAACACAGCCTTGTATGTTTTAATCTTTTGACGTTGTTAATGGAAGGCATGGAATAAAATTGTTTACCCGAATTTTACTACAGCAGAGCTAGAGGAAATCTGCTAACGTCGGAAGTTAGCATAAATGTCTTAAAAACTTCATCTTCTGAAGCCAGTCATAACACTGCCACTCAAAGAAAATGAAAAAAGAAAGTTCCAAATGCTAAAAGAGATTTCTATCTTCCCATCATTTCAACAGCAACTGCTATAAAGTATGTTCTAAAACAAACACAGAGCACTAAAAATTCCACTGTTTAAGCTAAAAGTCAAACATCTGTCTCACTGCTTTCTAGTTTCACCTTGGTTCCTGAGGGTCTCCACTAGAACTGCAGAAATCTGGAGCTTTTCCCCCTCACATGCATTTCAAAGAAGTAGTTCTGAGATTTTTAAAAATCGTTATTAGTTAATCATGGCTTCTCTTTCAGCCTAAAAATACTTGCAGAGAAGGACCATCCATAGAATAGAATCAGCATCCTGATTCCAAAGGATATGAGGAGAGAGTGTAGAATAGTGGTGATAAGTGGAACATATCTGGGTTTGAACCCTGTCTCTGCAGCTTACTTTCCAAGTGACTTTGGTATGCTACTTAACCTTACTGAATCTAAGTTTCTTATTTATGAAAAATATCAATAATACCTGGGTCTAAGGATTGTTATGAAGATTCAAAAGAGAGTCTATAAAGTTTTTGCCTGGCATCTAATAAGGAATAAAGATCATTATGCCATTATTGTCCTCTTACACATGGATGGAGGAAAATTAATAACTACCACTCATTGAGCACTTATTATGGATCTTGTATACACCAGCATCTAATGCTTAAAACCACGTTGCAAGGGCAGTCTTATTACCCCCATTTTACAGATGAGCCACACAGCGACCATGCAATAGAGCTAAGGTTCAAATCCAGCTTTGTTTCCCTGTAAAGCCTGGGTTCTTTCTGCTACTCTTCACTGTCTCCTCAAACCCAAGAAACAGATTCAACTAGTCGCCTGAACACTGGTAATTTTCAATAGGGAATTTCCTCTTCAAGGAAATTTTGCTAGTTGCCAACCTCTTTGAAGGTAACTTTTGCCATGTTATCATAAATGATCATGAGTCAGGAACCTTATCAAGTCCATGCTTCATTGTCTCAGCAACGGGACCCCCAAGCCTTAGACATGTCTGGGTCATTCTATACATCTGATCTTGGGTGACAGATGGCTGTGAAACCATTTGACTCTGAGAAATTATCATCTGTCAGTTCTAGCAAAAAGTTTGATTCATAAGTACCTTAGTCTGTTTGGGCTGCTGTAAAAAAAATACCATGAACTGGATGGCTTGAACGACAGACATTTATTTCTCGCTGTTCTGGAGCCTGGGAAGATCAAGATCAAGGTGCCAGCAGATTCAGTGTCTGGTGAGACCCTGCTTCCCAGTTCATAGACAGAGGCCCTCTTCTCCCTCTTCTCCCTTCCATCCTCACAGGATGGAAGGTGGGAGGGAGCTCTTTGGGGTCTCTTTTATAGGAGCACTAATCCCATTCATGAGGGCTCTACCCTCAAGACCTAACCACCAAAGTTCCCACCTCCAAATATCATCACTTTGGAGGCTAGGATCCAACATATGAATTTTGAGGGGACACAAACCTTCAGGCCATACAATTAAGTCAATATCTGCAAGAATAAAATCAGCACGTCATCCCCTGTGGAGTCATTTATTATTCCCTTCCGGTCATCTCCTTCCCGTTGCTTTGGTTTCTGGTGTAAGCGCTCAGCATCAGGTGTGTTCTATGAGTGATGGAGAACACACCATAGTTTCACATCAACCATACTACCCACCCATAACTCCTGCAGGCAGCCTGGCATTTTGCTCTTGTACTGCATTCTGGGAAGAGGATAGGTAGTTGGTAAAAGACTCACTGGGGATAATTGTTTATAATTTACCCCAACTGCCATCTCCAGGCTCAACAATTCTGAAATCATCTTAGTATGTGAGGTTAGAAGGGCGAACATATCACTTAACCTTTATAAGCCAAATCATTGCCTGTGTAAAATGGACTTAGATTATGTTGAGTTCTTTCCAGCTCTACAATACTATAACTAAATTATGCTACATGATCACCCAACCCATTGGTCCCCCTGAAAGTAGAAGACAGTCTTAGAATACATGATGATGAATTATATCTATAGTCACGGGATATTGATACAGATTAATTTTAAAAGCCTTTATGAGCTCTTTTAGGTAGAATAATTACAGTCACTTAGAGTAAAAAGAATCTAACCCTAAACAAAACTGTAAATGATGTATGTGTGTATCATTCTGTGATTACAAATATTGGTGATAATGTAAAAATGGGCTCTCATAAAGATTCTTATTTCATAAAAATAATAAATTCTTAACACATAAAGACATGTGATAAGTAACATATGAAAGAAAAAAAAAATTTAAGTGCACCAGTAGAGCAAAATTATTGTTTTAAACAATTTCATGTCTGTATAATTTACGTGATTCCAAGGGTAATGAAAAATACCCTTAATAAAACAAATCTTATTTTAAATACACTCAGAAATGTTTTGTTTTTCTAACTAAAACAGATTATCTTAAATTTACTTATTAACCATTTCTCAAGAAAGGGCTTATGTAAAACATTCACTAAAATAGATTTGCAGGTCCATTTTGTGAGGCAGGGGATTGGAGTAAGCATACTTAATCTACCATTTTGATGGAATCCAAAGGATTTTAGTTAAAAGCTGAAATATTTTGAACCCAAGTATTTAAGTTTCAAACCAAGCTTTAAGCACTGCAAGAAATGTAAGTCGAATTTGATTCAAGTCAACCTAAGATCCTTAGCTGAAAAAGTATTTATGTTCTTAAAAATATATATTAGATGAGATTTTGGTAAGCATTTTGGTGTGCACACATACCAACACATGTACTTCTTTCCTGTGAATTCTGCCAAACCAACTGACCACTCATTTTGAGACATTTAAAAAACATGATTGTTTCTACATTCATTTAATGAAGATTTTGTATTGGATACCTATCTGTACCAAATGCAAACTGCAAAATAACTCAAAGTAAAGCGTCAGAAGACACAAATGATAACCGAGCTGTCAAAGAATCAGAGAAAATTTTGTAAGGGATGAGTAAAACCCCAGTGTGCTCTTGAAATTAAGTCCTCAAAGAGCTAAAATATTGACCCCTTCCCTGGGGTCACAGAGATGAACACATCAAGCAATTGCAGAGTAGGTCCTCTTTGATGGCAGGGATTGGGTTTCATTTGTCTGTAGCTTACCAGCACCGTGCATGCAGCCCAGCACATCAAAGATGCCCAGATAAATTTGCCTTCTTTCAAGATCATAAGCCATTGCTAGACACTTATATTTGAAATATGTGTGAAGTCACTGCTTACTAGCCCCGTTATCAATAGGACACAGGGTATTTGGGGTTTTTAAATCCAAAATTATCAGGTCTGCCTAATTGATGAAAGTTTGCTGGTGCCAGGGGATGGCTTTGAAGGATTTTGCCCTGTGTTCCATTCTCTCCCCGTCAATATACATACACCCAATTCTTTAACATGGGCAATTCATATTTTCTTAACCTATTGATATGGGGTCTGTAAAAGAACCTCAAAACTCCCCCACTCCAATCTTCACTACCACTTTGCCACTCCTTATCCCCTCACTGGTGGCTGGGCTGAGCATTCATTCTTAGGGGCATCTTTTGTTAGATGACTGGTAGTCCCTGCAAACTGAATGTTCCATGAGCAAATGGCCCCAGGATCTTGCTGTGAGAGCCAACAGGACAAACTAGACTAGTCAAGGGAATCACAGGTCACCTGTTACAAAGGCAAACTCATCTTTTTTTTTTTTTTAACATCTTTATTGGAGTATAACTGATTTACAATGGTGTGTTAGTTTCTGCTTTATAACAAAGTGAATCAGTCATACATATACATATATCCCCATATCTCTTCCCTCTTCTGTCTCCCTCCCTCCCACCCTCCCTATCCCACCCCTTTAGGTGGTCACAAAGCACCGAGCTGATCTCCCTGTGCTATGCGGCTGCTTCCCACTAGCTATCTATTTTACATTTGGTAGCGTACATATGTCCATGCCACTCTCTCACTTTGTCCCAGCTTACCCTTCCCCCTCCCCATATCCTCAAGTCCATTCTCTAGTAGGTCTGTGTCTTTATTCCCATCTTGCCCCTAGGTTCTTCATGAACATTTTTTTTTTCTTAGATTCCATATATATGTGTTAGCATACGGTATTTGTTTTTCTCTTTCTGACTTACTTCACTCTGTATGACAGACTCTAGGTCCATCCACCTCACTACAAATAACTCAATTTCGTTTCTTTTTATGGCTGAGTAATATTCCATTGTATATATGTGTCACATCTTCTTTATCCATTCATCTGTTGATGGACACTTAGGTTGCATCCATGTCCTGGCTACTGTAAATAGAGCTGCAGTGAACATTGTGGTACATGACTCTTTTTGAATTATGGTTTTCTCAGGGTATATGCCCAGTAGTGGGACTGCTGGGTCGTATGGTTGTTCTATTTTTAGTTTTTTAAGGAACCTCCATACTGTTCTCCATAGTGGCTGTATTAATCTACATTCCCACCAACAGTGCAAGAGGGTTCCCTTTTCTCCACACCCTCTCCAGCATGTATTCTTTGTAGATTTTTTGATGATGGTCATTCTGACCCATGTGAGATGATATCTCATTGTAGTTTTGATTCGCATTTCTCTAATGACTAATGATGTTGAGCATTCTTTCATGTGTTTGTTGGCAATCTGTATATCTTCTTTGGAGAAACGTCTATTTAGGTCTTCTGCCCATTTTTGGATTGGGTTGTTTGTTTTTTTGATATTGAGCTGCATGAGCTGCTTGTAAACTTTGGAGATTAATCCTTTGTCAGTTGCTTCATTTGCAAATATTTTCTCTCATTCTGAGGGTTGTCTTTTCGTCTTGGGCAAACTCATCTTTAATGATCAAATGAAAATGCAAATTTAGGGAAAACAAATCGGGTTAGTTGGAGGACAATATGCACTCTGAGGATATTCATGTCATTGTGGTTTCCTGAGGAAAGGGCCTCTGTTTTGCTTGCAAGCAAAATGTCATTTCTAATTATTCAAACCGACATCTCACAGGAACTTTTATGAAAATTGAGGTAGATCCAGAAGAATGGGCAAGAACTGGGGTTTTTATTTTGGAAAATGGGTGAGGTCTGCAACCTTTGGTAGCCCTGATAAAGAGAATTCTTGAGTGGCTGAATCCAACTCTCTTGGCAACAGAACCTGGTTAAATAGCTTTGGACAGGAATACTTCTTCTGCCATCTTGTCTTCTATTAAAGCAATTGAATAAGCCCTTTCCTAAGTAAAAGTCCTTTTGTGGCACCCACTGCAATGTGAAATGTGAAGATGAGAAGCATTTTTTGAAATTACCTAATGAGATGGTCTTTGAAAAATTGGTGCATATTTTATTGTAATGATTATTATTATTGTGAATATTATTATTGACTAAGATCTCCCAATGGGGTATATCAAGTATCTATTGCCACAATAATGTTCCATAACAAACAACTCATTGCATATAAAAATACACACTTATTTAACTCATGAGTAGGCATGTTGGCCAATTTGGGCTGGGCTCAGCTGGGTGGTTCTTCTGGTCTTCTCTGGGCTCCTTCAGAGGTGTGGTGGTTGGCTGGCTGTCAGCAGGTCCAGGATGGCCTTGGCTGGGAGACTAGGGCAATTCTACTCTTCTCCATGTGATTTTCGTCCTCCAACAGACTAGCCTGGGCATGTTCTCATGGTGACAGCAAAGGGTAAGAGTAAGTGCAAGCCCAATTTCATGAGTTCTTTCCATGCATTTCATTTGCTAATACGTTATTGGCCAAATCAAGTCACATGACTGAGTGCAGGGTCAGAATGAGAACACACAACAAGTTTCTCAGGAAAGAATGTAGACACAGAGGAGTGAAGAACTGGGACAAATAACACAATCAAACTGCTACATGGCACATGCTATTATTGTTTATCTGGGAATATTCACCTATGTTACTTTATTTTTGCAGAATTTAAAAGGAATTTTGACTGTATCAGAACAATTTAAAGCAGTGTTTCTCAAACTTTTTTGATTGCAACCTACTGTAAGGAATAGATTGGACACACAATGTGACTCATTTTGTATAAATGTTCACTAAATATTACTTCCTCTTATTATGAACATTTCTTTCTATTTTACTGTTTAATTTTTCAAACTGCTGGTTGTCCATGAAATTAATTTCAGGATTCTCTAATGAGTCAAAAACAATGTTTTGAAAAATACTGACTTAAGGGCTTTAGCCTTCTCTGATCCTTTTCTTGTCTTCATGAACAGCTCACAAATGTATAGAAGAAACACCAAGTAGAATTTCTGAACTGGGAGTGTTAGAGTACAATGACAAATGATCTATGGAACTCAGAAATGTGGGCATGCCATTTTCAGCAACATGGATGGACCTAGATAGAGATTATCATACTAAGTGAAGTAAGCCTGACAGAGAAAGACAAATATCATATGTTGTCGCTTATATGTGGAATCTTAAAAAATGATAGAAATGACCTTATTTACAAAACAGAAATAGTCTCACAGACATAGGAAACAAACTTATGGTTACCAAAGGGGAAAAGAGGGGGAGGGATTAATTAGAAGTTTGGGATTAAAATATACACACTACTATACACAAAATAGATAACCAACAAGGACCTACTGTATAGCACAGGAAACTATACACAGTATCTTGCAATAATCTATAATGGAAAAGAGTCTTAAAAAGAACCTATATATATATACACATATATATGTATGTATGTATATATATATATATAAAAAACTGAATCACTTTGCTGTACAACTGAAACTAACACAACATTGTAAATCAACTATATTTCAATAAAAATTTTTTTAAATAAAATAATAACATTAAAAAAAAAATGTGGGCATGAGTGGTCTGGGACCCAGCTTCCCCTGGCCATCCCCAGAGCCAAGTGGCCTCTAGCATCTTGAGGCTGAGCCATGGCAGAAGGAAAGAGAGGAGAGTATTAATATTCATTGAAACATTTGGCTAAGTTCTTTAATATAGCAATATTTTCACAAGGACACTGAAGCTTAGAGAAAATAAGATAGCCAAGGTCACGCAATGTTTGCCAGAGCAGGGATTTAAAGATCTCAGGTGCCTCTTATTCCATCAAAGTCCCCATTTCCATGGCATAGTAGGAAAAAAGAAGTATGAGTGAAATTATTCACACTAACAATAATTCACACTAACATGTGGCATAAACGTACATTTAATAAGAATCCACTCAGAGTAAGACATTGCTTTGTAGTATATTGCAAAAGATATGTAAGGGGGTATCTTAGATGAAACAAAGATTCTTATTAGAAAATATATGAGTACAGTGGTTGGAAAACTACAATTTAAAAAGTTGCAGCTTTTACTTTATAAGTGTGTTTATAGGGGAAGGAGGTCCCAGGTGAAGACTTGAGTTTACTTTTGAGGCCGGTTATTGTTTTTGTTCATTTATTTGTTTGTCTTTTTCTGGAACAACCATCACTTTGGGGACTATTAATTATGCAAATCTAAGGCATATTCCACTCATTGTTCATGGGAAAAGCCCCAACGCAGGGAAGTAACCTGAATTTCAAAATGTAGTGTTCTGTTTAGTCAGGTAAATTTGGAAGATGTCTTAAAGAGAGTTGCATCTCTGCAGACAATTTGTCCCTTAAAGAGTAGTTATTCTTCTAAATATGACTTCACACTGCTCAGTACCTCTTTAGTATTATGTATCTTTAGAGAAGTTTGTATATGTTTCTTTTCTAAGTCATCGTGTACAGGGCATCAGAAAAAGAAATGGCCTAGGCTCAATGTAGTCTAAACTAAAAAGGACTGATAAAGACCTATGAGACTAAAATGTCCAGATGTTGGACAGTGTACTAATGTCAGACTAGTATTGGGGTGTCTTGGAAGCGGGAGATCATAAGGTAAGGCTCTATTTCCCTGGACTTTTCTGTAAGAAAAAAAAAATTCCTCCTTCCAAGGACTATGGAAGGCAGTCCTTCCTGGAAAGGAAAATAGGGACTGGGGAGATAGGGCCTGGCCTGGGAAGAGGAGAGTGAAAATTCCACTCTCCAGGACTCTGTAAATTTTAGCCTGGATTCCAAACCTCATCCATGAGTACAGGACCCCAGGTATTGGAAAGTAAACTAGCCATTGTCACATGGCAACAGGCTTGAGAGATGCACAGAGGTAGGTGACCCAGAAGCCCTGAGGATGGGTCTGGCACCGGGTGGTAGTTGTAAGCAGCTCTCTATGTTATGATACTCTCTCTCACGTACCTTCTGTGCTTTAGAAAACTGAGGACAAGGGATAAAATAAGGACAGGAAGAAAAGTGTCTCAGACAAAGACCAAAAATGGTAGTGACAGTGGTGGTCCAGTGAAGGACAACTTCTCAAGGCAGAGCGAGGAACTCATGAGGGTCATCAGCAGTAGAGGTGTGATGGTCAGATGAGGAAGCCAGAACAGAAAAGTGCAGGATGTAAAAGATCTGAACCTAGGAGTCCATCAGACAGCCCCCTGAATGGGAAGGTCTCAGGTACACTTGGGAGACACTTTGAAGGAGGCTAATTCCAGGTGGAGGGCCTGGCCAGGCCTAAGGCATAATTTGTATCCTCTTTCTGGGAATGTGATAGTACACTGGACATCCTGAGGCATCCCAGTACAGAACTCCTCAAAATTCTGGATGAAATATTCATAATATAATTTAAAATGCTTAGCTGAGTTTAAAAAATGAAAGAAATACTCATAGGATAAAATAGTAAAAAGTTATGAATCCAAAGCAGTAACTGGGGGCTTCCCTGGTGGTTCAGTGGTTGAGAATCCGCCTGCCAATGCAGGGGATGCGGGTTCGAGCCCTGGTCTGGGAAGATCCCACATGCCACAGAGCAACTGGGCCCGTGAGCCACAACTACTGAGCCTGCGCGTCTGGAGCCTGTGCTCCGCAACAAAAGAGGCCGCGATAGTGAGAGGCCCGCGCACCGTGATGAAGAGTGGCCCCCGCTCGCTGCAACTAGAGAAAGCCCTCGCACAGGAACGAAGACCCAACACAGCCAAAATAAATAAATAAATAAATAAATAAATTAATTAATTAATTAATTAATTAATTAATTTACAAAGCAGTAACTGGGCATTAAAGCTAAACCTTGTCTTCAGGAAATCTGCCAATACATGGTTGTGAAGAATTTTTTAACAGGATATAAGCATGTGCTGGGGACAGGAGACAATGCTTGGGGTTTAGACAAGCTAGGAAGGCAAATTGAGACCCTTGCATAAAGCCAGTCCCACAAAACACAACAGCCCCAGTGAAGACAAACTAGAAAAAGAAATTTAATATCACAGCAAGAACCCAGTAGGAACTCTTGCTTCTGTCAGCTTTGACTCTGGGTAAAAAGGAAAATAAATGCTTCTCTGAGAATTACTAACCACAAGGTGACCATCATATAGGTTTAGTGTCAAAATTCATCCTACTTGAGTGGCCTGGAAAACCCAGCCTGAGAACTGAATTTAAATGATTACAGGTTAGTAATGACCCAAGGTGCCTAAAGAAGCAATCACAAATCTCTGAGGAAATTGTTAATTCCAATGGGTATTAATCAAAGTCTCAAAAAATTTCTACAGAAACGTTTCAATGACCATAAGCTCACAAAAAAAAAAAAAAAAATTGCAGACACAACGAGGAAACAAACCTCTATGAGTAGGAGCAGCAGGAACAATAAATAATAATATCAGAACCACATGAATTGGAAAAACTAGATATAAAATTTAAATTAAATGTATTTAATTACATTCAAAGAAATTAAAGGGATGTTAAAAAATATGACCAAGGAACCAGAAAATACTTCTTGAGAGACTTGGAATATTTTATATTAAGGAATTACAATGGGTTTTTAGGAAGGTAAGAAAATGGCATTGTTTGTTTTAAAAGGAGAATCCTTGTCTATTAGAGATACATATTTAACTCTTACAGATAAAACGATGTGATGTCTGGGATTTGCTTCACTGTTATCTGGAGTAGGGAGAGATACAGGAGAAACAAGATTAGCCATGAATTGTTCATTGTTGATGCTGGATAGTGAATAAATAGGGATTTACTATACTATTCTCTTTCCTTTGGTATGTTTGAAGTTTTTCATATTATAAAGTTTTTTTTAATGAGCAGGGAAGTATGAATAAAAGCCAAATAGAACTTCTAAAAATAAGTAAAGTATACTACATAAAATCAGAGATTTAGTGGACATAGTATATATCATGTTAGAAACCATTGACAAGAGAATTAGTGAACCAGAAAACAGATCTGAAGGCATTGCCAAGAATGCAGTAGAGTCACTATATCATGGACTGACTATATGATGGTTTGAGATACCTAGAAGGTAGACTCAGGAGGCTAAAAATACATGGAATAAGATATCAGAGGGAAGTAATACAGACAATGGGGAAGATGTAAAATTAAAGAGATACTAGCCAAGAATTCTCTATAATTGATGAAAGACACAAATGATCAGATTCAGGAAGCCCAAATCACAAGCAAAGAAACCCAAACCAGATCCATGCTGGTGAAACTTCAGATCACAATAACAAAGAAAAGATCCTTTAAGATCCTTTAAGAGAGAAAAGATGTATTACATAGAAAGGAGCGGTAGACAAAAAGTTAACTTCTCAACGGCAGCATTGAGACTCAGAAGACAACAGAGAGATATTTTCAAGAATTGAAATGGGACTATTTCTCTCATCTTACACAAAAGTGAATTCTAGTTGGATCAAGCTTCTAAATGTGAATCTAAAATCTTTTAAACTTTAAAAAGAAAATAAGTGAGACTATCTTAAGATCTTTGAAGCAGGGAAGACTTTCTTAAACAAGACAAAAAGCACTTACTAAAAAGAAAATTTTCATTTGATTAAATTAATATTAAAAGCTCTTTATTCAAAAGACTACAAAGAAAGTTTAAACATAAGCTAAAACTAGGACAAAATACTTACCATATATATAACCAACAAATGATTAGTATCCAGAATGTAAATATCAATATTTTAAAGCTCCTAAAATTTCATAAGAAAATGATAACAATAGAAAAGCAGATAACATATGTGGAATCTAGAAAAATGGTACAGATGAACATATTTGCAGGGCAGGAATAGAGACGTAGACGTAGAGAATGGACATGTGGACACGGTGGGTGGGGGAAGGGTAGGGTGGGACGAATTGGGCGATTAGGATTGACATATATACACTACCATGCTTAAAATAGGTAGCTAGCGGGAACATGCTATAAAGCACAGGAAGCTCAGCTCAGTGCTCTGTGACGACCTAGATGGGTAGGATGGGTGGGGCGCAAGTAGGGAGGTCCAAGAGGGAGGGGATATAGGTATACATATAGCTGATTCACTTCATTGTACAGCAGAAACTAACACAACATTGTAAAGCAATTATACTCCAATTTTAAAAAAAAGTATAAAAAAATAGAAAAGCAGATATAAGTTATAAAAAGATATTTTACAGAAGAGAAAACATAAGCGACAAATAAACACACACTAAAAACGCCCATACTGTTGAGTGAATAAACAAGTCACAGAGGTATTCATTCATTCCATCTAATTCCATTTATATAAACTCCAAAATACACAAAACTAAAAAGATATTTAGAGGTACATTTTTGTCTGGTAATAACTGTAAAGACAACAAGAGAATAATAAATATAAAATTCAGGACAGTGGTTATCTCCAGGGAAAGGATGAGGGATGTGATTAGCGAGGATTACAGAGGAGAATTCAAAGATACTGAAATATTCTCTCTCGAACTGTGTGATGAGTGTGGGGTGTTTGTTTTATAGGTATTTGTATTATACTTGAAAGTGAGAGAGAGAGAGCTTTAACACATAGTATGATCTAATATGTAATATGTATATAGATGTGTTAGATCATATTACGTGTTGGAGCTCTCTAAAATATCTATATCTATTGGTCTATCTTTCTATCTATCACATTTATGTATAGAATAAATACACATGCATTATTTATCGTATCTTGTTTTTTTTTTTCTGGCCGCACCGTGTAGCATGTGGGATCTTGGTTCCCTCACCAGGGATCAAACCCTTGCCCCCTGCATTGGAAGGGCGGAGTCTTAACCAATGGACCACCCGGGAAGCCCCTATTTGAATTGATTGCAAAATGGATCCAATTTTTCACCCTTCTACCATTTTCAGAGGAGAAACTAATAGAGAAACTCTCCTTCTTTTCACAGACTATGTAAAAAGCTTTTCTTTTTTTTTAATGATAGTATTTATTTATTTTTTATTGAAGTATAGTTGATTTACAAAAACCTTTTCTTAAAACAAGGAAATTCCATGCAGACAGTTCTCTGGACAGGACTGCTGACTTCCAAGTCTCGTCTGATTGCTCACTTCCATGTAAATTATTTTCGTTAGACATGTAGTTTTATAAGAATTGATGTGTTTTCCTTGTTTCCCTTTTCCTGTAAAGGCCAAGAATCTTAAAATAACACGACTGAGCTCTAAGCCGAAACCTAAACATGGCAAAACATGTAAATCCTCAGGCTATACCTGACAGAAAGCTAATTACACAACTCGGGGTCGGGGAGCAGGTGATGTGTGTTCTTCTCCCAGAAAAAAGCTCTATCGACCTGCCTCACTCAACAGTGATTGGAAAGCGAGGGTATATTCTGAATGGGGATGAAAAGTTCTGCTAAACAGGATGCATTTCCAGAGCAATCTTTTTTTCCCTTATGCAGGGCACAATATATTTCAGGTATAGTATGTCGAATGCCAATTTAAAACTAAACTTTTAATTTTGGAAGTTTTAGGTTTACAGAAAAATCGTGAGTATAGTACATGGTTCCCATGCACTCCATCACCCCGACACACACACACTCACAGTTTCCTCTATTATTTATATCTTACACTTCTGTGGTATGTCGATCACAATTAATGAACTAATATAAATGTCTTATTATTAACTAATTCATGTCTTATTCAAATTTCCTCAGTTTCCTCCTAATGTTCTTTTTCTGTTCAAGGATCCCATCCAGGACCCCGCGTAACATTGTCATCATGTCTCCTCAGGCTCCTCTTGGTTGTCACAGTTTCTCAAACTTTCCTTCTTTTTGATGATCTTGAAAGTTTTGAGGATTAATGGTCAGATATTTTGTAGAATGTCCCTCAGTTGGGATTTGCCTGATATTTTGTTCATGATTTGACTAGGGTTATGTTCTTTTGGAAGGAAAACTGGAGAGGTGAAATGCCATTCTCATAAAGTTTTGGTTTTTTTAATCCCATTTTTTTGTTTTTTTAAGGTAGGTATGAGCATATCAGAGTGAAAATGTAGAGAAAAATAAATTGCAAAGGAATAAATAAAAATATTGCCAGAAGTTATCTCAGGATACTGAAGTTACTGGATATCTGTATTTTTTACTTTTTGCTTATCTGCCTTTTCTAAATGTTCTGCAATAGACATGTGCTTTTAAAATAGAAAAAAAATGTAATGTCTATCTTTAGAGCTGTCTATAACTGTTTGAAAAGGCACTTAGCTTCCTCAAATGTACAAGTTCTTCCCAGGGTTGGTAGAAATAGGCAGTAGGTGCTACTTCCTGGACAGAGTCAGAATAAGCCTCCACTCCCTGTTGCAGTCACTTCTCAATCAATACCCACACTTGAAACAAAGCCAGGGAGGGGAGAGACCTTAAACATGGCGGAGGAGTGAGATGTAGAGATCACCTTCCTCCCCACAAATACATCAGAAATACATCAACATGTGGAAAAACTCCTACAGAACACCTACTGAACGTTGGCAGAAGACCTCAGACTTCCCAAAAGATGTCCTCAGGTGACTTACACGCAGAGGCAGGGCCAAATCCAAAGCTGAACCCCAGGAACTGTGTGAACAAAGAAGAGAAAGGGAAATCTCTCCCAGCAGCCTCAGGAAGAGCGGATTAAATCTCCACAATCAACTTGATGTACCCTGCATCTGTGGAATACCTGAATAGACAACGAATCATCCCCAAACCGAGGCGGTGGACTTTGGGAGCAACTGTAGACTTGGGGTTTGCTTTCTGCATCAAATTTGTTTCTGGTTTTATGTTTATCTTAGTTTAGTATTTAGAGTTCATTATCATTGGTAGAATTGTTTATTGATTTGGTTGCTCTCTTCCTCCTTATTTTTTTTTATATATAGATTTTTTTTTTCCTTTTTCTCTTTTTGTGAGTGTGTATGTGTACGCGTCTTTGTGTGATTTTGTCTGTATAGCTTTGCTTTTACCATTTCTCCTACGTTTCTGTCTGTCCTTTTTTTTTTAAATATAGTTTTTAGCACTTATTATCATTAGTGGATTAGTGTTTTGGTTTGGTTGCTCTCTTCTTCCTTTCTTTTTCTTTTTCTTTATTACTTTTTATTTTTTTATTTTTAATAATTTTTTTATTTCTTATTTTATTTATTTATTTATTTTTCTTCTTTCTCTCTTTCTTTTTTTCTCCTTTTCCTTCTGAGCTATGTGGCTGACAGGGTCTTGGTTCTCTGGCTGAGTGTGAGGCCTGTGCCTCTGAGGTGGGAGAGCCGAGTTCAGGACATTGGTTCACTAGAGACCTCCTGGCTCCACGTAATATCAAATGGTGAAACCTCTCCCAGAGATCTCCATCTCAACGTTAAGACCCAGCTCCACTCAACGAGCAGCAAGTTCTGGACACCCTATGCCAAACAACTAGCAAGACAGGAACACAACCCCACCCATTAGAAGAGAGGCAGCCTAAAATCATAATAAGGTCACATACACCCCAAAATACACCACCAGACGTGGTCCTGCCCACCATAAAGACAAGATCCAGCCTCATCCACCAGAACACAGGCACCAGTCCCCTCCACCAGGAAGCCTACACAAGCCAGTGAAACAACCTTAGCCACCGGGGGCAGACACCAAAAACAACGGGAATTACGAACCTGCAGCCAGCAAAAAGGAGACCCCAAACACAGTAAGTTAAGCAAAATGAGAAGACAGAGAAACACACAGCAGATGAAGGAGCAAGGTAAAAACCCACCACACCAAACAAATGAGGAGGAAATAGGCAGTTTACCTGAAAAAGAATTCAGAATAATGACAGTAAAGATGATCCAAAATCTTGGAAATAGACTGGAGAAAATACAAGAAACGTTTAACAAGGACCTAGAAGAACTAAAGAGCAAACAAACAATGATGAACAGCACAATAAATGAAATTAAAAATTCTCTAGAAGGAATCAATAGCAGAATAATTAAGGCAGAAGAACGGATAAGTGACCTGGAAGATAACATAGTGGAAATAACTACCGCAGAGCAGAATAAAGAAAAAAGACTGAAAAGAATTGAGGACAGTCTAAGAGACCTCTGGGACAAAAATAAATGCACCAACATTCGAATTACAGGGGTCCCAGAAGCAGAAGAGAAAAAGAAAGGGACTGAGAAAATATTTGAAGAGATTATAGTTGAAAACTTCCCTAATATGGGAAAGGAAATAGTCAATCAAGTCCAGGAAGTGCAGAGAGTCCCATACAGGATAAGTCCAAGGAGAAACATGGCAAGACACATATTAATCAAACTATCAAAAACTAAATATAAAGAAGAAATATTACAAGCAGCAAGGGAAAAACAACAAATAACATACAAGGGAATCCCCATAAGGCTAACAGCTGATCTTTCAGCAGAAACTCTGCAAGCCAGAAGGGTGTGGCAGACATATTTAAAGTGATGAAAGGGAAAAACCTACAACCAAGATTACTCTACCCAGGAAGGATCTCATTCAGATTCGACAGAGAAATGAAAACCTTTAGAGACAAGCAAAAGCTAAGAAAATTCAGCACCACTAAACCAGCTTTACAGCAAATGCTAAAGGAACTTCTCTAGGCAGGAAACACACACTTCCCTTTCCTAGGGAAGGAAAAGACCTACAATAACAAACCCAAAACAATTAAGAAAATGGTAATAGGAACATACATATCGATAATTACCTTAAATGTAAATGGATTAAATGCTCCAACCAAGAGACATAGACTGGCTGAATGGATACAAAAACAAGACCCGTATATATGTTGTCTACAAGAGACCCACTTCAGACATTGGGACACATACTGACTGAAAGTGCGGGGATGGAAAAAATTTTCCATGCAAATGGAAATCAAAAGAAAGCTGGATTAGCAATTCTCATATCAGACAAAATAGACTTTAAAATAAAGACTATTACAAGAGACAAACAAGGACACTACATAATGACCAAGGGATCAATCCAAGAAGATATATCAATTGCAAATATTTATGCACCCAACATAGGAGCACCTCAGTGCATAAGGTAAATGCTAACAGCCATAAAAGGGGAAATCAACAGTAGCACAATCATAGTAGGGGACTTTAACACCCCACTTTCACCAATGGACAGATCATCCAAAATGAAAATAAATAAGGAAACACAAGCTTTAAATGATACATTAAACAAGATGGACTTCATTGATATTTATAGGACATTCCATCCAAAAACAACAGAATACACTTTCTTCTCTTGTGCTCGTGGAACATTCTCCAGGATAGATCATATCTTGGGTCACAAAGCAAGCCTTTGGGTCACAAATCTTTTCTGACCACAGCACTATGAGACTAGATATCAATTACAGGGAAAAAACTGTAAAAAATACAAACACATGGAGGCTAAACAATACACTACTAAATAACCAAGAGATCACTAAAGAAATCAAAGAGGAAATCAAAAAATACCTAGAAACAAATGACAATGAAAACATGATGACCCAAAATCTATGGGATGCAGCAAAAGCAGTTCTAAGAGGGAAGTTTATAGCAATACAAACGTACCTCAAGAAACAAGACAATCTCAAATAAACAACCTAATTACACCTAAAGCAATTAGAGAAAGGAGAGGAAGAAAACCCCAAAGTTAGCAGAAGGAAAGAGATCATAAAGATCAGATCAGAAATAAATGAAAAAGAAATGAAGGAAACAATAACAAAGATCAATAAAACTAAAAGCTGGTTCTTTGAGAAGATAAACAAAATTGATAAGCCATTAGCCAGACTCATCAAGAAAAAAAAGGGAGAAGACTCAAATCTACAGAATTATAAATGAAAAAAGAGAAGTAACAACTGACACTGCAGAAATTCAAAGGATCATGAGAGATTACTACAAGCAACTATATGCCAATAAAATGGACGACCTGGAAGAAATGGACAAATTCTTAGAAAAGCACAACCTTCTGAAACTGAACCAGGAAGAAATAGAAAATATAACAGACCAATCACGAGCACTGAAATTGAGACTGTGATTAACAATCTTCCAACAAACAAAAGCCCAGGACCAGATGGCTTCACAGGCGACTTCTATCAAACATTTTGAGAAGAGTTATCACCTATCCTTCTCAAACTCTTCCAAAATATAGCAGAGGGAGGAACACTCCCAAACTCATTTTAGGAGACCACCATCACCCTGATACCAAAACCAGACAAAGATGTCACAAAGAAAGAAAACTACAGGCCAATATCACTGATGAACATAGATGCAAAAAACCTCAACAAAATACTAGCAAACAGAATCCAACAGCACGTTAAAAGGATCATACACCATGATCAAGTGAGGTGTATCCCAGGAATGCAAGGATTCTTCAGTATACACAAATCAATAAATGTGATACACCATATTAACAAAATGAAGGAGATAAAGCATATGATCATCTCAATAGATGCAGAAAAAGCTTTTGACAAAATTCAACACCCATTTATGATAAAAACCCTCCAGAAAGTAGGCATAGAGGGAACTTTCCTCAACATAATAAAGGCCATATATGACAAACCCACAGCCAACATTATTCTTAATGGTCAAAAACTGAAACCATTTCCTCTAAGATCAGAAACAAGACAAGGTTGCCCACTCTCACCATTATTACTCAACACAGTTTTGGAAGTTTTAGCCACAGCAATCAGAGAAGAAAAAGTAATAAAGGAATCCAAATTGGAAAAGAAGAAGTAAAGTTGTCACTGTTTGCAGATGAAATGATACTGTACATAGAGAATCCTAAAGATGCTACCAGAAAACTACTAGAGCTAAATAATGAATTTGGTAAAGTAGCAGGATACAGAATCAATGCACAGAAATCTCTTGCATTCCTATACACTAATGATGAAAAATCTGAAAGAGAAATTAAGGAAACACTCCCATTTACCACTGCAACAAAGAGAATAAAATACGTAGGTATAAACCTACCTGAGGAGACAAAAGACCTGTATGCAGAAAACTATAAGACACTGATCCAAGAAATTAAAGATGGTATAAACAGATGGAGAGATATACCATGTTCTTGGATTGGAAGAATCAACATTGTGAAACTGACTATACTACCCAAAGCAATCTACAGATTCAATGCAATCCCTATCAAATTACCAGTGGCATTTTTTACAGAACTAGAACAAAAAATCTTAAAATTTGTATGGAGACACAAAAGACTCCAAATAGCCAAAGCAGTCTTGAGGGAAAAGAACGGAGCTGGAGGAATCAGGCTCCCTGACTTCAGACTATACTACAAAGCTACAGTAATCAAGACAGTTTGGTACTGGCACAGAAACAGAAATATAGATCAATGGAACAGGATAGAAAGCCCAGAGATAAACCCATGCACATATGGTCACCTTGTTTTTGATAAAGGAGGCAAGAATATACAGTGGAGAAAAGACAGCCTCTTCAATAAGTGGTGCTGGGGATACTAGACAGCTACCTGTAAAAGAATGAAATTAGAACACTCCCTAGCACCATACACAAAAATAAACTCAAAATGGATTAAAGAGCTAAATGTAAGGTCAGGCACTATCAAACTCTTAGAGGAAAACATAGGCAGAACACTCTATGACATAAATCACAGCAAGATCCTTTTGGACCCACCTCCCAGAGAAATGGAAATAAGAACAAAAATAAACAAATGGGACCTAATGAAACTTAAAAGCTTTTGCATAGCAAAGGAAATCATAAACAAGACGAAAAGACAACCCTCAGAATGGGAGAAAATACTTACAAATGAAGCAACTGACAAAGGATTAATCTCCAAAATTTACAAGCAGCTCATGCAGCTCAATACCAAAAAAACAAGCAACCCAATCCAAAAATGGGCAGAAGACCTAAATAGACATTTCTCCAAAGAAGATATACAGATTGCCAAAAAACACATGAAAGGATGCTCAACATCACTAATCATTAGAGAAATGCAAATCAAAACTACAATGAGGTATCACCTCACACCAGTCAGAATGGCCATCATCAAAAAATCTACAAAGAATACATGCTGGAGAGGGTGTGGAGAAAAGGGAACCCTCTTGTGCTGTTGGTGGGAATGTAAATTGATACAGCCACTATGGAGAATAGTATGGAGGTTCCTTAAATAACTAAAAATAGAACTACCATAGGACCCAGCAATCCCACTACTGGGCATATACCCTGAGAAAACCATAATTCAAAAAGTCATGTACCACAATGTTCATTGCAGCTCTATTTACAATAGCCAGGACATGGAAGCAACCTAAGTGTCCATCAACAGATCAATGGATAAAGAAGATGTGGCACATATATACAATGGAATATTAGTCAGCCATAAAAAGAAACAAAATTGAGTTATTTGTAGTGAGGTGGATGGACCTAGAGTCTGTCATACAGAGTGAAGCAAGTCAGAAAGAGAAAAACAAATACCATATATATGGAATCTAAAAAAAAAAAATGGCTCTGAAGAACCTAGGAGAGGACAGGGATAAAGACTCAGATGTAGAGAATGGACTTGAGGACACGGGGAGGGGGAAGGGTAAGCTGGGACAAAGTGAGAGAGTGGCATGGACATATATACACTACCAAATGTAAAATAGATAGCTAGTGGGAAGCAGCCACATAGCACAGGGAGATCAGTTCAGTGCTTTGTGACCACCTAGAGGGGTGGGATAGGGAGGGAGAGAGGGAGATGCAAGAGGCAGGAGATATGGGGATATATCTATATGTAAAGCTGATTCACTTTGTTATAAAGCAGAAACTAACACATCATTGTAAAGCAATTATACTCCAATAAAGATGTTAAAAAAAGAAAGAAAGAAAGCCAGGGAGGAAGTCAGAATGGGAAGGAGAAAGAGAAGGATTAGTCCAGAAGAATCATTCTTACTTCAAGCATGGTGGCTACAACAGAGAGCAGGTCTCTCTTTTCTCTTTCTCTGTCTGCCTGTCTCTATCTCTCTCTCTTCCTCCTCATTTTCTTCATTCATTCATTGGTTGATTCTCTCAAGTAGTATTTATTGGGGGCACTGAAAACTGGCTCGGACATCAAAGGATGTCCCTATCCTCAAGGCACTCTCTTTCTAGTGGGGTAAGTGCATCTGGTGACAAATTCTCTGTTGTGTGGTAATTAATGCCATAAAGAAAAAATTAAACAGGTGAAGAGGTTAGATGGAAAGGAGAAAAGGGACTTTGCTATTTTAGACAGGGCAATCAGGGAAGACCTCTCTGAGGAGGTGACCTTGACCAGGGATTAGGATTCCGGGCTGGGCTGAGGAAGTGGCAAATACAAGGGTCCTGACATGGGACTTGAAGTCGTAGATGTGTGTTGGGGATGGGGGCAGTTCTAGGTCATGGAGAGCCTTGTAGACCTATGTATACAAAAAATGGGACTTCCCTGGTCATCCAGTGGTTATAAGTGGAAGACTCCAGGCTTCCACTGCAGTGGGCGCGGGTTCAATCTCTGGTCAGGGAGCTACGATCCCACATGAACCCAGCGCAGCCAAAAAAAAAAAAAAAAAAAATTAAAAAACAACAACAAAAAATAAACAAAACGTTATTCTGTTAGATGGGAAACCATTGGCGGGTTCTTGGTTAAACAGTACTATGACCTGAACGAGGCATTTAAAAGATCACTTTGGCTTCTGTTTGGAGATTTGATTTTGTGGGGGTGTGGGGTGAGGTGCAGGGAGATCTGGGTGAGGGGACTGGCGAGGCAAGGAAACCTGTTTGGAGACAATTGCATTAGTTATGGCAAAAGAAGACAATGAATTATACTAAGATGGTAGAAGTGGAGGTGAAAAGAAGTAGGCAGATTCCATATATACTTTGAAGGAAGAGACAAAGGGATATACTAATTAATTGGATATCAGATGTGAGAGTATTTCCAGGTTTTACACATACGAAACTCTTTTGTACCCTCCAAAATATCATTTCACCCAACATTTCAGCCTTTGAATTGGTTAAGATTTGAGAAATTCTCATACATACACTCTCTGTTTCAGAAAATAATGGAAAGAAAGGCTGTTTTCCATTTATTTTTCTTTTCAATTCTCTTCTCTCTCCCATTTCCCTTTCCCAAAGACATCCACTCTAATATATTTATGTCTTTAAACATGCTTATATCCTTATGTCTTTAAACATGCTTACATCCTTGTGAAATTCATAGTATTATTTTATTTATATTTGCACTTATAATTTACCAAGAGCTGTTGACTTAAAGATCTCATTTTTTTCTTATTTTTTTACTCGACACTGTTTTTAGGATCTATTCATGTTGCTGTTTGTACATCTAGTGCATAGCTTTTGTTTACTGCATAAACAATATCTATAACCCTACTGATTAATATCTAGGTTGCTTGCAAATTCCAAAAAGTATATCACTTCTCGGAATATTCTTCTGCAGGTTACATTATGGACCTGTTTGTGGGTATCTCTGAGATAAAATAACTCTCACTTCCTATTCACATCCTTTACTGGTTTTGGTTTTAGGAGTTCCTCCGATTTGGATACTAATCCCTGTCAATTTCAGACATTGTGTTTATATCCAGTCTGTCACCCATATGTTCATTTCATCTGTAGTTTGCTTATTGAGACTAAAATCTTTGATTTAAATGAGATCAAATGATCTGTTATCTTTTTAAAATCCTTAAAATGTATAGAATTCAGAAGAATCTCAAGAGAAGACTTAGACACAAGGTAGGAGTGTGACACACAAAAAAGAGCATATTTAACACTGGCAAATTGCATTTCTGTTGAATGGGGCATGATGTGAAAAACATCAGGGTTGTAAGTTTCACCTACTTATGGAGCCCTGTTCTATCCTTACTCAACTCCCTCTGACACATAATAGGTAATTAATAAATCATAAAATACAACTGCAATTATATCACTATTCTGCTCATGGTCTATGAAGAGAGGAAAAAACAAGAAAGATCCCACACAATCCCATCACCAGAGATAATGACTATTAAACTTTCAACGATGCTACTTCTAATTTTTTTCTCTATAAATACAAAGTAGACATAGAAGATTTTGAAAGCAAAATTTGATGATAAAATACACATTTTTTAAATCTGCCCTTTTGTTCTTGCTTTCTTAGTTTTTAAACACTCAATACGTCATAGGCATTATTCTATGTCAACAAATTTGCCTACATCATCATTCTTACTGTCTAATGACTGCAGATATTCCATTGTTTGCATAAGCTATAATTAAACCAATTTCCCATTTTTGAACTTTCAAATTAGTTCTAGTATATATGTATTACATATGCACTACATTTTATATGTGTTAAATTATTATATATGCAGTTATGTCTATCACATAATTTTGTAATAATAATGCTCTAAGAGGAATATCTTTGACCACACATCTCTGCACCCTTGATTGAAATTTTCTCTCACTCTCTATTTCTCCACAGGAACTGCCCCCATTCCTATACTTTTTACTCTAAATCCCTGGAATCAAATCAGCAAAAATGAGAGACATATCAAATTATCCACACTAAATATTAAAGGGTTTGGGGATTTATTTATTTGCTTGTTTATGTGTTTGCTTATTTATTTATTCATTTATTCTGCAAGATTTGTCAAAAAACAAAATTCATTACATTTTAAGCTTAGATTTTGCATTACGTTTTCAGAATCAAGCAAGAAGTTTTCTCAGGTGAGTTTTCAAAAAGCCACCTTACTTTTGGATGTAGTGACATATTCTAGATAATTAAGTATAATGAACCATGCACTGTGAGAAAACTCCAAATCAAAAAAGAAACAGATCTGGCAAAGAAGAAGAAATGTCTGCAGATTGCTGAAAACGGGGTTTGATAAGTGAGACCTGCCAATTTCCCTCCTTTGTGAGTAGCAGAAAATCCCACTCTGTATTGAAGATTTCCCTTTAGGCTAGGTGGGAAGGGATGGTGCCCCTAGCGATTAGCAAACATGTATTTCCACTTTGTGGCACCTGTGATTAATTGTCTTTTTTGTCTCAGGAATAGCTTTTCTGGCTCCTCCCCAGAAATGTATCATCCTCTCAAAGAAACCTCAATATAAATAATAGAATAATTGTAAAAATGAACAAATGTATGTGCTCCTCTGCATTTGAGTGGTTGCCATGGCAATGAGTGAACCACCAGTGCAAATTTCCTACGAGCCTCCGTGAAGGACCCGACTCTGCATCTCTTAACCAGAGGCTGCCTCTGCAGCTGAGCTTGGGAGGCCCCCGTTTGTGTGAAGTTAGAGGACACTCAAACCTCTCGGAGGAGAGCTGCCCACCTTCTAAATCACAGATCTCTCAGCGTCTCTCTCTGTGATCCCACTTCAACTGTTCGCTCATCGGTTCCCTAATGGAGTCAGCAGAGACGTGATTCACACCGGTCCTAAGTGTTCATTAGGAATATTGGTACTAATGAACTCGGATAATTTATTTGAAACATGCACTTAAAAATCACTCATCTTTCTGTTTCCAGGTTAGCGAGCTCTTTTCCCTTTAAGTGACATAGGAGGCTCTCTATGCAATTGTCATATATATATATATATATATATATATATATATATATATATATATATATATATTTGGGGGCCGGTTTAATAGTCTGTCTTTATATTTTTATATCTTTCTCTTTCTTTTCCCCTTTTTCCAATTGTTCTTCATCCTAAGGGTTTGCTTCCATGTCAGCTGTCACTGTCCAGAATGTATTAAGGAAATCATTGCTATCAGGATTCATAACTGGGATACAGCATGCAAAAACCAATAGAAGGAAAAGCTTGGGGATGGGGAGAGGGAGAAGATGAACGCCAAACACACTGGATGTTTGGGTCGTGTTGATAACCATGGAGGGGGCATCCATGCATACTAGGACTCCAGAGTCTCCTAGCCAAATTTGCCTCTGGCCAACTCAGAACACTTCTTCCCCAACTCCATCTCATCCCTCAGGCTTTTAGTGGTAAAATTCCTCACGTCTGGAAGACCCTTGACTGGTTCTAGAAAAGCACTGGGTCCTTGCACTGTACAGTTGCCAGCACCAAGGGGAGGGAGAGGGCTCATTCCTCAAGCCTTTGAGGATCTTGAACCCCTTTGAATCTGATGACAGCTAAAGACTTTGTCCCCAGAAAAGTGGGCATACACACACACACACAAGCACAATTTCACTAACACTTTGCTACAATTCCAGAGGATTCATGAATCCCCTTTGAAGCAGCATAGGATAAGAATCACAGAGCAAAATGTACTAGTCAGGAGGAAGGGGTACCATCCCAGATCCTGGCATCTGGTTTTCTGTCCTAACATCGCTTCCTCCAAGAGTGCTGATTAAATGCTTCTTTGATGCCTAATCTCTGGCTAGATACTTTGAACTGGAAAACAAAAGAAAAAGAAGATATAATCTTTGTTCTGGAGGATTTTGCGGATTAATGAGAGGGATGGGGGAAGCGAATATCTGAACAAACAAAAAGAAAATAACACAGAAGGATAAAAGGGGGAAAGGCAAGTCACACACACATACAGACACACAGACACGTACTGACATACCTGTGCACGTACACACACTACAGGAAGGAAGAGACATATGGCCTGGAATTAGTCACAGAAGGCTTCCTAGAAGAAGCAATTCTTGGATAAAAATCCAGATTACAGGTTGCACCATAACACAATGGGTAGGAAATTAGAAACTTTCAAAGAAATTGGACTCTCTGAGGTTAATAGTATGATGGGTATACTCGCTTCCATATTAAAGCAGTTGTTAATTTTTCCCACATGTGGAAATGGCAAGGAGAAAGGATGAACAGTTTACAGGAAATGAGGATCTTTTCTATCTGCCTTAAAGTGGTGTGGCTCTGCATCTTCTCTCACCATGTTTAAAACAGTTGTGGAAAACCAACAGTGCCAAGAAGCTATTTCCTTGTCACCCGGGGCAGAGTTACTGAAGGCAGAGAAAGGCTCTGTTATGGGAAGGGTTTGTAGAAGTATTTCTTAGGCAGAGGGAAAAATAACAAAAGGGTTTTTTCCAGCTTAAAATATTTATATGAACAGGAATACTGCACTCCATCAATCAAATGCTACACGAGGCTGCAAATCTGGGCAACCTTCCTCAGGGCCAGGCCTCGGCCGAGCGGCTGAGCTAGGAAAGGTCGAGTTTATGTAAAAATGCATAACCAGAACTTGGTTATTCATATGGAACAGTCCTGAGAACAAGGGCCTTGCATATGAAGTATGTGCCATCGGCTTTCCAAAGCATTAGGAGAGGATGTATACTTTAGATAGCACGTTCTGGTTTCTATCATTTTTTTTGAAAAATTTTAATACAACTGTCTGAGCTGACCAAATGATTTAGACAAATCTAATCATGGCTGTAAAAAGAAATCATTGCATTTTGGAGTTTCACTCTAAGTTTGCATATCTAAAGTTCAGAAAATGACATTTAAGAAAGATGAAGTTTTCATAGACACAGAGGCAAGAACACACCCAATTTAAACTTCTCTGAGGCGACAACTTGCTCCCAAATTGTGTAGATAAGAGCACTCTTAATAATTACAGGAATAACCTAAAATATCACATGGAAGCCAAGTGGGAAAGCTAACAATATTATTAGAACTTGAACATTTCTATTTTTTAATCTGATGTTTAAATTGGTGACATTATTGCTGAGCAAGGACATTATAAATTGGAAGTCACTCCTTCGTATTGCATGAATGTGCCTATTTGGTTTTGCATTTAATTAAAACAATTTAGAATAATTTGCTGATTATTTGGAAAAAGGAAGTGTAAACAAGTCAGAAATCCTTTCTGTTGGTCCCCAAAGCCAACATCTATCCCTATAGCTCATAAGCTCGCTGATGACGACCCAACCCCCAGATCAAGTAGCCCTCTGTGACCTCTTCCTACCCAAACCCTCTGTGGCAGCTAGCACGACTACTCCTTTCTTGAAGCTACGTCTCAGAGTCTGTAAAGCAACACCCTATACTGTCTCCTGCTTTTGTGTTTGGTCTTTACCCTTCCTCCATCCCCTGGGCTCTTCTTCCTATATCCACCCCTCCCTTCCCGGGTGTGAGTCTTCACCCAAGTTTCCATTCTTGACCATTTTCTTTTCCTGTTCTACAGACTTTCCCAAGTTGTCTTTCATCTCTCCATGATTTCAACCATCTCTCTAGGCCAATGATTCCAAAACTCTGCTCCAGCCCAGCTTTCTGTCCTGAGTATCAAGCCCAAACTTCCATTTTTCACCTGAGACATTTTCACTTGAATGTCCCAGAGGTCACTCAAAATTCAGCACACCTAGGATCAATTCATTATCTTCACCCTCAAACTCGCTAATCCCCCTCTATTTCCTTCCTTGGTTAATATCACTCTCGTCCACTCACTCATTCAACAAATACTTATTGAGCACTTACTATGTGCCAGGCACTGTTCTAGGAGATTGGGACACATCAGTGTATAAAGCCGAGATCCCTGCTTTCATGGAGCTGACATTCTAGTGAAGCATCCCACATAACACAAGCCAGAAGCCTTGGACTCTGCCCCTGACTTTCCCTCTCCCCTGCGAAGGTCCTAAAAAGGTTATTTTACCTCTACCTCATGTCTTACGACAGGCCCATAACTGCCTCCTGTCTCTTCCTACTTTAATCTATTCTCGACATTATTATCAACGTGATCTTTCTAAATTGTCAAGTGGCTTCAGTGGCTTTTCATGGCTGACAGGATAAATTCAAAGATAGACCTTGTACCGAGATAGCCTACTTCCTTTTTCCCACCTACGTCCTTCTTCCCACCTACGCCCTTCTTCCCACCTACTTCCTTCTTCCCACCTACTTCCTTCTTCCCACCTACGTCCTTCTTCCCACCTACGTCCTTCTTCCCACCTACTTCCTTCTTCCTACTGCTCATACCCTACTCACTGGGCACCCTGTGTGCTCCTCCCCAAATACTTCAACTCCTTCCCCACCTCTGTCTCTCCTACAGAGCAGGGACAATGTCCCCACCATCATTTTCTTTCCTGGTTCAGAAATAATCACAGCAGTAGCTACTGTGTATTAAGTGCTCAGTTAATTGTCAGAGACTGCACTTTACATTCACTTTACACATACTTAAATCCATACAACGGTCCTGTGAGGTAGGTGCTATGATTATCAACTTTGTTTTACAGAAGAGGAAACTGATACTCAAAGATATTGAATAAGTTGCCCACATTACACAGCTATAAGCTATTCCAAAGCCCCTGCTCTCTGCACAAAGATGAACTCCCCTCAACCCCGTACCTTGCACATGTTAGGGTCTCACTGAATTCTGATTAAATAATTGAATTTTTGCTCTCTTATATCTGCATCTTTTGTTGGAAGCTGTCATTAACATCTTAGGAAGTGGGTAAGGAATAAATCCCAGTCAAAATGAGTTTAATTAACAGAGGTATCTTGGCACACTCTCCTCGAATCTCAGGATTACAGTCCTTTCAAGGTTGGTGTAAAGTTTTCTTTTCTCCACTGCTTTAGAGTATGCCTTGGAATGTTGTGACAGTCAGAAGTGAGAGAGGGTGTATAGGTAAAAGGGTGGAGGGCTTCCTGAAGGGAGAAAATGATGTTCCCGTCCGATGCCCCAAGAAAAACACGGACCCCTGCCCCATGGCCCACACTAATTTTCTCCCCTTGTCTTGGCTTATTTCCTCAATCCAGTCTGCCTAGCATGATGATAATTATGGGCAAACGTGACAAGGAAAAATTATGAGTTCTCCCTGTCCTAGTTCTGGAAGCCCAGGTCCCACTGATAACTCAGAGAGACCCTCTGGGAAAGCAGCCAGATTGGGAGAATTATGGGCAGCTCCAGGTCAGAGATTTCCTGTGGTAATCTCAAATCCAAATATTTTGTCCTGTTTTTACTCACGGTAACCCAGCGTTTTAGTCAAACCTTATGGAGTTTCCCATGGTCCCACAAGCAAGTCAGAGGGTAAAGTGTAACCCTCTCCCACTTCCCTATCTGAGGGCTGATGGCAGCACTTGACAGAAATGTCCCGAGGGGAGGGGCTTTGAGTCCACAACCAAAGCTGATGTGCCCATTGGACTGTGTGGACCCACACAGCTGGGACCTAGATGAAAGGCTGCAGGCCAGGGAGCAGTGCCTGTGACAGACACAATCATTGAACACTGCGAGGACTGGGATGAAGGGACCAGTGGCTGTTTCTCCATCTTGTTCTAAGTTAATCGCTACAGATTAAGATGGAGCTAAGAGGGCTTCCCTGGTGGCGCAGTGGTTAAGAATCCACCTGCTAATGCAGGGGACACGGGTTCGAGCCCTGGTCCGGGAAGATCCCACATAAAAAAAAAAAAAAAAAAAAAAAAAAAAGATGGAGCTAAGAGAAGGGTCTCCCTCATTGTCCCATGTGACCTAGGCTGTGTTAGGGTATCTCATCCAGAAAGATCTCCTCCCCTGCTCCTGCAGGCTGGAGATGAGGCTGTAGCCAGTATAGAGGCACAAGAACTCAGGGAGTGGCTTCATTCCTGCCTGTGGTCAGGTAGGCGGGGGAGGAAGAGTCAGCTCTGCCCTTGGGACCGGGAGTGGGAGGCTCAGCCACGAGGTGGGGGGCTTTGGGGTGAGCTCTGACCTGTGGCACACCTGAGCCACTCCAGAAACTGAAATTTGCATAAGAGACCTTATCAGCATCTCTGAGGTACAGGCCTCCTCTTTCTAAAAAGTCAGCCCCCAACATTGAAGGAATAAAGCACCCATCTTCCCCTCATAGCACTTGACCTCCCCGAACTCACTTTTACCCTTGCCAAGCCCACTCCTTCTGCTTGAAGAAGGCAGAGGGAGCCTTTTGGTTTGAGGAGAGCACACAGCAAATGTCGGGGGGAGGGGAGAGTGGAGGAGGGACCCTGAGAGCGAGTGCTGGGTGCTGCCTCACCTCCCTCCTGCCCTTGATGTCCTCTTAGAACAGCTGGTCCAGGTCTTCCCTGATTACAGACAAGCCCCAGTTGGGGCACATGGGTTCAGTCCAGGCTCACTGGACCCCACCCTCTACCACACAGATATCTCCTCTACCTCACGGAGGAGAAGAGCAAGGGGATGCAGGAGAGGTGGTAGGTAGCACAGAGTGACCCCTGAAGAGGAGGCGATGGGGGGCCTGGGATACTAACATCTCTGCCTCAGGTTCTAGGATGCAGGCAGGACCAGGTGATGCTTGAGAGGGAAGAGAAGTCCTTACATGTGGAATTTACAAGTGATCTCATTGCCTTCTTATTTCAGTCCCACCATTTCCTAGATTAGGGAATTGAGGCTTTTAGAAGTTGAGCTTTGATTGGCAGGTCACTGCGACCCTCTCGGCCCCAGTATCTTCCTCTGTCACTAAATAGGTCTCCAGTACGTTCTAGCTTTTATATTCCACGAGGCTGGGACTTCCACAGGGACCACATCACGCCATCATCCGCTACACTTGTTTGCACAATCTTGCAAATGTTATCCCATGAGGCCACGCCATCTACTTCTGCCCATGACAGATGGGCCCCATGGCAGGTGTCCCTGAACCTCTCCTCAAGGTGGGCCTGTTGAGAGGTCAAGAAGGTAACCACCATGAGCGAAGTTACCAACTCACTCTATGTCAATTTACCCAATTACAAGAGGCCTGGGGACTGAAATCCAAACTGGCTTTAATGAAGGGGACAAGCAGAGAAAGCAAGAGAGAAAGCCAGGTGACCGTGACAACAGGAGTCGTCACTGGCAACTGATGTCTGAATTTGATGAAACGTGCAGGCATGTATGGATAAAGTAAATATCAAAGCTGGTAATACTTAGGTCCTCAAGACTTGTTTGGGGCTGGGGTGGCGGGTCATGAGAGTGTTAACAGAACAGTAAAAAACTTCAGCTATGCTTTTCTGATTGTTCTTCAGTCTCTAATGAGTTAGATACAAGTATACGGTTTCAGGTACTCCTTGACTTTATTAAATAACTAGCTGGCTTCGGTTACCCTGGCATTCCTGGGAGCCTTGCCTTGTGCTAAGGTTGCCTTAGGCTCTGCAAGAATCAGACTCAACTTTACATTTTTTTGCTTCAATCTTTTATGGACATGATGATGCTGATTTTTAATATAGATCTTTTTATGATGAGTCGGAGGGTGGCAGAATGACTTTTATGAGGACAAACCTGGTTACTATGTATGTATTTCACTGGGGCTTTTAAGATGCAGAAATTTGATTGCCTGCCTAGTGTGGGGACTTTTTTTTATTGCACATCCAAGTTTGTTTATGAAATTCTCTCAGCACCAGATAACATTGCTGTCTGATAAGAACGGGGAGTGTTTATGTGACCTTGTGGGGATAGTGGTTTGGGGTTGAGGGTCTCTTCTCTCAAACACTCACCTGGTATAGTACATGCAGTGACTCCACGTAGAGAGAGTATCATTTGGTGATGTACAGAAGAGGCTTGCCAGCTCCGTAAGCACAGGGGACTAGGAAGGTTGGTCCATTTCTTCCTCATTTAGGAGACCCAGACACCTCAAGCTCACCACACTGCAGGGCAGGTCAGCCTCCCCCCAAACCATGGAGGACCCCCATGGACGCGGGGATGCAGAAGGGCAGGTGTACTGTCCAAATGGGCAAACTCAAGAGAATCAATCAGACAGATTGTCATGATGGAAGCTGTAGGCAGTTTCCAGAGCCCACCAGGCAACTCACTGTGGGAAAGAAGACACACTCCTAAACTCTGACACCTCTCTTTAAGAAAATATCAGCTACCACTACTCAGATGCTCTGATGGTTTCTTGGACACTGTTCAATGCTTTGCATGCTTTCCCTCATTGAGCCTTACAGTAATCCTGACAGAGGGGGAAACTGAGGCTTATGGAGGTGAAGTAGCTTGCCTCAGGCCTCAGTGTCTGTGCATCTATCCATAAACATATCATTCATCTGGTCTCCTAACACCAAATAACAAGCTGGTTCTCTGTCTTCTTCAAACTCATGTGTCTACAAATCACCATCTTTCTTCCCAATGTGGCACTTTCTTGTGACTTCCCCACAGTTCATGGTCACACCCATTTCCTCATCATTATCTCAATTCACGCCCTTACCCAAATTTTGGTTTGCATAATTGCCTCCTTATCAATCTCCCTGCCACTAGTGTCGCTTGCTGCCACAGTTTGCTTGATCTTCTTAGCGTGCCGTGTAACTTCCTCAGAGTCCCACCCCACTGTCTTGACGGACAATCAGTGCAGCGTGATAGGAGAGGCATGGAGTTCAATGCCACGAAGTCCTGGGTGTGATCCTCAGCTCTGCCCCTTATTCCCAGGTGATCTCTGAGCTTGTTCCCTCATCTATACACCTGCTAACCTCTGAAAATTGGTGTGAAGATAAAATACACTAATGGATGTAAGGTGTCTAACACAGAACTTGACCTTGAATGGTTGATGCTTCATAAATATTAGTTTGCGTCTTTTCAAAGAACTCCCACTGCCCTGTGGATAATTCAACCCTGGAAGCTACAACATGTCTCCAGCCTCCCTTCCTTTCTGACTACCGCTCATCTACACAAAGCCCCTCTTTTGGCTAAACCCTACTTGGACTTTTCACCTTCCTTCCTAACCACTTTTCACTTACCATTGCCCATGCCGTCTCTTTTCTCCATCAACCAAAAACTTACCCATCTTCAGGGTAAAGGGGGTCTGCCTCCTCTGATTGTGCCCCCAGACTCTCACCAGAGGAGCTTTCTTTCTCTCCTCAGATGCTATAGAACAGGTCTGAATCCCTCATTTAGGCACTAATCTCTAATATAAATATATTAGAGATCCTGCGCAGCATGCAAGATCTTAGTTCCCCAACCAGGGATTGAACCTGCACCCTGCATTGGTAGCGTGGAGTCTTAACCAGTGGATCTCGAAGGAAGTCCCATCTACTATATTTTGATTGTGCTATTTCCCCTGCATCTCTGTGTTATCTTTCGAAATACTTCATAAACACCTTGAAGGTAAGACCCAGGCTTCCACATCTTTCTCTGTCTCCCCAATTGTCTTCCCTGTCTTCTGCACCAAATTAGTGCCCAGTAACTATGATTGAGAAGCTGAATCATGTGTGAGATGGAATGTGAGCCCTGGTGTGTGTCATTCCCTCTCCCCAATTCCCTCCCCCCAACCCCCGCCGTGTACGGTGTCCCTGAGGCTCCCTAGTTCCCAAGCTCTCTAAGAGGGCAGGACCACATCTGCTGCTTGCTTGGCCCATCACACAGACAGACAGATGCTTAAATAAATGATGGGGTTGATGATGGCAGCCTTCACTAGAATTTTAAAAATGATGAGTTATTACTACCCTGGTTCTCAGCTCCCAGGTAACATCTTTGCAGTCCCTGCCAGGCCCCTTGTAATGAATTTCTTGTGTCCCCGGCAGCGCTGTGAGAATGAATCATTCCGCTCATCCTCTAGGCTCTGTGGAATGCGGCTGGAAGCTCAGAAGTAGTATCTGTCTTATTCTGCCTTCTGCTGTCCCTTGTCTCTCCTGCCAGATTGTAGGTCACCTGAGGAGCAAGGTCGCAATTTGTTTATCATCCGATCTTCAACTGGGCCATCAGAGTGCTTTGCACATAGTTGGTATCTTGGGATTGTCATCCTAGTCAAATGTGGCCTTCCTGGAATTGCACTGGGATCCCACCCCCCCTTCTGGAATTGCACTGCTGGCTCCCTTGGGCGTGCGCGGGCAGGTGACCGGTGCTCAGTGAGTGGCGGGCACAGTGATGAGGGCCACTTCCAGGCTGAGGCTCTTATTTGCTGGTTTGAAACCATCCACAGCTCTCTTTTCCCTCTGGCCATGAGCAGCAACAATATTTCAGATGATGGCTGCCCAGTCCCCAGGGTCACCGAGTGACTTCAATGAGCAGAGTTCCCTTGCCAGCCCTCCGTGGGCACATAGCATGAACAAGAAATAAACCTTCGGTGTTTTAAACTAGATTTAGAGATTGTTACTGCAGGAAACCTGGCCGATCTCTACCAGTATCCTCAAAAAGTGTTTATTGAAGGGAAGAAGAAAGGAATTTGGGGTAAAAGGCACTAGATTTGTGTGTTTTGCAAAGTCTTTTATGATAATTAAGGAAGCAATTCATATTAAGGAGAATATTTGCTGCAATGCTTGCTCCTTTCCGGAGTTGGCATTTAAGTAACATACCATGGAGTCAAGTGATTGGATAAGGCAGCAATTTGATTCATTGAAAAATAAGAATTACATAAGAATTAATAAGAATTGTTGTCATTTATTGAATGCTTGCTATATTGCAGGCACTGTACTAAAGGCTTTGCATTACTGCCCCATTTAATTCTCACTTTGACTTAGATAGGCAGTTATTTGTGCAACCAGCTCCCCTTTCTCAGATGATAAAACTAAGGTAGGGAGAAACTAGAGAACTTGTTCAAGATCACACAGGTAGTAAGTGACAGGACCCTACACTGAGTACTTAAGAGAGGTGACTTTCATTCCTACAGAAACTGCCCAGAATCTCCCATTGGCTCTCTCTGGAGAACATGAAGTTGAGCAATGAGATTGTTGCACAGTAAAGAGCTCGTCTGAATAATCCACCTCTAAATATAATGTCAGTATATGTATCTGGATGGACACTCCGCAGTGAACCCAACTTCATTTTATTCCAATAGCTCTGATTTCTATATTCGTGGACATTCCAGACAGAATGATTATAAACTAAGACCTTAAGGACATGTAAATGTTAATCAAGGAAAAGGGTGAGGAGCCAGAGTGGGATGGAGGGGGCAATTCCAGGAAAGCGACAGAGGGAAAACAGGTATTTACAGGCTGATTTCTTCTGGGGGCACCTGAGTGAGAGAGTAGAGCAAACCACCCAATTTGGAGTCTGTACCTCTGTTTTCTCAGCTTTAAAATGAACTATTCGATAATAATAACTAACACTTGTTGGATGTATACTCTATGCTGGGCATTATTCTAAGTGTATTGACGTGTATTAACTTATTTATCTCTGCAACAACCCTATGCAGTAGACACTATTATCTGTCTCCATTTTACAGATGAGGAAACTGAGACACTGAAAGGTTAAGTAATTTTCCCAAGATCACACAGCTAGTAAGTGACCAAGCTAGAAATTGAACCCAGAGCCTACCCTAACCACTGCACTCTGAGTTCTAAAATATATGTCCCAGGAGGGCAGGAATTTTTATCTGTTTGGTTCGCTGCTGAATCCCTGGTATCTAGAACATTGTAGCATGCCTTAAATAAGCAGTAGTTGGATGAATGAATAATACAAGTAAATATTCAAGTAAAATATTATAGTTTTGTTTCCTTAAGAGTTCTACAATTAATTTCCTCATCAGAGTTACTTATGTAACAATGTAAACCTACTCTAAACCCTGCTAGAACATTCTACTGGGTCTTACCAGTCACATACAGATTGGGTATTCCATCTCTTCTTTAAAATGTAATTCCAATCCATTCCATTCAATCCAGCAAATATTCATTGACCCCCTGCTAGGAGCCAAGGTTTCAAAGAAGAATAGGCTCATGAGCTTCCCTGGTGGCGTAGCGGTTAAGAATCTGCCTGCCAATGCAGGGGACACAGGTTCAAGCCCTGGTCCGGGAAGATCCCACACGCCGTGGAGCAACTAAGCCCGTGCGCCACAACTACTGAGCCTGCACTCTAGGGCCCGCGAGCCACAACTACTGAAGCCGCCATGCCTAGAGCCCGTGCTCTGCAGCAAGAGAAGCCACCGCAATGAGAAGCCCGCGCACCGCAACGAAGAGTAGCCCCCGCTCGCCGCAGCTAGAGAAAGCCCGTGTGCAGCAACGAAGACCCAACGCAGCCAAAAATAAAATAAATGAAATAAATAAATTTTTAAAAAAAGAAGAAGAATAGGCTCAGATATCAAGACGGGAGCGCAGAGTCCAGGAAGGGAACAGATGTGTGAGCAAAGGGTAACCATACTATCTGACAATGTTATAATAAGGGAATTGATGAAGATTTTTGTAAGGCAGATGTGCAAGTACGAATTCTCCCACAACGGGACTTTCTCCTGGAGGGAGCTCCTGCAGGATGAGCTGGAGAAGACCATGGACACGACTTGTGGAATGGCATTGCAAACAGCATAAGCAAAGACATGTGGTGTTAGGATGCATGAGAGTCCCAAGGAGTCAAATATAATTCAAGCACAAGTGAGCAACTGGCAAGGAGACCAGGCAAGTGCAACGAGATAGGTTTGGAAGAGTCTTTCATGCTAAGAAATGTGTGCTATTTTCTGTGAGCCCCGGAGCCATCAGATTATAAGCAGTATAGTGACATGATGAGATCTGACTGCTTCAGAGGAGATATATGTGGAAATAAAAATATCTGAAATGACTATTTCTATTCTACTGCCCTTTTTAAAATCTCCTTGGGAGACAAAAAGGAACTGATAAACACCTTCAGAGATCTGAATGAGATAGGCCCGGCCCAATTACAGAACTTCTGGCCCTTTCTGATAGTTTCTTAATCTTGCAGGGAATCTGAACAGCCTTTGTCTGTCATTCACCATACGTTCTAATCCCCACTTTGGTGCCTGATTTGGTGCCTCCGTTTAATCTTTTGAAAGATCTATGGCCCCAGCACTTCTGCATGTGATGAGCTCATCTGATGTCAGTTATACCATACAGGAGGCTGGTGGAGAGATAGTTGGTTACAGTTGGGGACGTGTGACATGTCTGATCGAAATGTACTGTGGGAGGGAAACATTTCTCTGGGGAAAGAACTTGGCATTTCAGCTTCATACAAGAGCCCATTGGGGAGAAGAGAGGATGAGATGCCAATTTGCTAATGGGAATCTACAACCTCGAGCCCCCCTCTCTGCAGAGAGCTCGGCTGCACATTGGCAGGGATTGTTTGCATTTAGTTACATCTCGGAGGCTCTGGTGGAAATACAGTCTCTAAATATTGAAGGCAAAGCTGGAGACAAAAAAATCACTTTGCTTTCATTCGCCCCAAACCACACACACTCAGACAGATGAAATATGTATGAAGCCAGAACCATCTGTAACATGCAGAGAGTGAGTCCCATGGAAGCATCTGGGGCCTCGTCCTGGGGCTCAGATACCAGGATGACTCATGACAGAGATGAAGGGAGAGGGGCTACAGCATCTTTGATTTGGACTTGTTCTATTTCACATGTAACTGAAGTACAGTCTTGAAAATGCACTTTAAAAATGTACCTGCCTTGTTTTATTCTTGGACCTCGGGATTTCCCTAGAGTGTCTCTTTTGGACAGGGGACTTATTGGAGAGCACTGGGGGACAGGCAAAAGTGGCGATGAAGGTTGTTCACAGCAGGCGGCTGTAGAGTCTAGAGAACGGGTGTCTTTAACTAGTTTGCAGAAGGCACCGTATGGCCTAGCAACGGGGCTGGGGTCCTACTCACTGAATGAAGTCGTCTAGGAGTCTGGGTGCCAAGATTCCTCAGCATAGAGTGCAGTGCAAAATCCCTGTTTCTTTCAGTCTCAGTGGATAGATAACTTGGCTCAAATCTTATTTGGGGCCAGTGTTTCTGTCCCTCCAAGCATTACCTGCACATGCATGCACATTAGGACACACTTACTATGCTTTAAATACTTCTTACTGGGATCTATTGGTTTTTTTGGTTTTTGTTTTTTTGGTTGGATGGTGACATGATTTTTCTTCATAAAAAGAACATAGATAACTTGAAATGTAATATGACATCGAACAAGGTGCAACTTACATGTCTCCTTCCCTGTGAAGTCTTCCCAGAGGGAGTGCCACCATGGATTTTAACCCTCTTTGTCTCAGTCAGCTTAGGTGCCATAACAAAATACCATAGACCGGCTGGCTTAAATAACATTTATTACTCGCCTGAGAAGTCCAATGTCAAGATGTCAGCAGATTCGGTTTCTAGCAAGAGCCAACCTCCTTGTAGATGGAAGCCTTGTAGATGGCCGTCTTTTTGCTGTGACCCCACATGGCAGAGTGACAGCAAGTTCTCTGGTGTCTGTTCCTATAGCAACACTAATCCTATCAGATCAGGGACCACCCTTTTGTCCTCATTTAACCTTAATAACCTCTTTACTCTAAATACAGCCACTCCGGAGGTTAGGGCTTCAACATATGAATTTGGGGGGGGGGACACAATTCAGTCCATAGCACCCTCCTTTCTTTGTATTTCTTTGGAGCCCCAGCCCTCATGGTAACTTGATCCCATCCTACTCAATTCCCAAGTAGAAAGGCCCTGTGTGCCTGGTGACTTGTATGTGAATCTGACACTTACCTACTCTCAGTTCTATTTTCAGGGAGCCCTTTAAAAAATAACTCTCCAAACCTTGGAGAATATGACATGTACCAAAAAAGAAAATTGAAATTCACTGACAAATCCCATAATCCAGAGATGACATTTCGATGTGCATCTTTCCAGATCATCTATGTAATTATCTACTTGTCTATATTTTTAATAAAGATGGTATCATCCAGTACAGGCAAGCTTGTAACCGCAGTGGGC
The DNA here is from genome assembly GCF_028021215.1 of Eschrichtius robustus. Taxonomy (NCBI): domain Eukaryota; kingdom Metazoa; phylum Chordata; class Mammalia; order Artiodactyla; family Eschrichtiidae; genus Eschrichtius; species Eschrichtius robustus. Next base: position 78,004,559 of record NC_090827.1, read on the forward strand.
TCAGATACTGATTACAGTTCAGTCTTGGTTCTCTGTGATAGATGGTGAACCAGGGGACACACCCGAGGATCTCACGAACCAAAAACTGTCTTCAAAATTAGAATCTCAAAGAATTTTAAAGACTCACTCTTTTTTCCCTAAAGTATTTATTCATAGGTTGACTCAACCTGAGTCTTTTTTTGTTGAAGTAGAGTTGACTTAAAATGTTGTGTTAGTTTCAGATGTACAGCAAAGTGATTCATTTATACATATACATATATCCATTCTTTTCTAGATTCTTCTCCATTGCAGGTTATTACAAGATATTGAATACAGTTCCCGTGCTATACAGTAAGTCCTTGTTGTTTATCTATTTTATATATAGTAGTGTGTATCTGTTAATCTCAAGCTCCTGATTTCTCTCTCCCTCCCCCCCATTTCCCCTTTGGTAACCATAAGTTTGTTTTCTATGTCTGTGGAGACTCACTTTTTATGGCACCTGTTGCCAAGGGATGATGTGGATAGATGATCTCACACACACACACACACACACACACACACACACACACACCACATGGGCACCACAGTTCCCATTCACTGCTTTGGGATAAAGACCAAATCTTCCTCATGGGAAGGCCCTGCATGAGCACGTGCTGGCTCTGCCTACCTCTTAGCCTTGTTGCTCCACTCTGCACTCATCTTTCAGTCTTTTGTGTACACTGTGTTCCCTCCCACATCACAGTTTTGCATATGTTGGACCCTCTGTCTAAAATGCTCACTCCCTATGCCTTTGCTTGATTAACTCCTACTTGTCTACAGATTAGAGTATGAAGGGTCCTTCCTTAGAATCCTTCCTTGAATCTCAGACAAGCTCAAATTTTCCTTTTACTCCTTTATATAACACCTGGTACCTCCTTTCTTGGCATTTATCAAGGTTTTGATTTAACACGTATGCCTGTCTTCCCAGACGGGGAGCTCCATCCTCTTCACTGTATCCCCAGCGCCTAGCTCTGTGCCCATCTCATAGGAGGTACTCAATATTTGACAAAAGAATGATTGAAGAAGAATGAATCCTTGATTTTTTTAAATTGCATTTTCTGATGAGATAAGCAAAATTGAGGCCCTAATTTTATTTTCCCTCTGAGATCACACAACCAATTAGACATAAAAGGGGGTGAGACCAAGGCCGGAGGCACCCCCAGCTACTGATTTGCTGCAGGATGAGGCTTCCTCCTGTAAATCAATGACTGTGGGCCAGCTGAGTGGCAGGTTTCCCAAAACTAACTTTTAAAGCAAGGTCAGGAAATTGGGGTTTATTTTTCTGGGGAAATATGGAAACTGCAAAATTGTGAACAGGATAAAAGGTTATGACTTGTGTTTGAGGGAAATTGCTTTTCACTCTAGAAAATTACTGTATGCTTTCCATCTCTGAACACAGTTCCTTCTCCAATTATGAAATCATATTCTTTTCCATAGATAATTTTTCCCTTTGACTCTATCTGTGGTATGTATCAAATAAAAGATTTTATTCTTTGAAAAAAGAAGAGAAAGAAAAAGAAAGAGATGAAGTGACCAGGCAGATTGTTTTCTAGGGTTCACCCTCCGTTTCTTTAAAAAATGCAATAGGTTTTTTTTTGTGTGTAGAATATACCAATATCGATTCTAGCAGTATTAAACAGAAAAATCTGTATGGGAGAGAAAAAGCAAGTAGTCGATGATAAACATTTCCTAGAAAACATAGCTGCTGGCAAGATCAGTATCTGGCTTGTTGAGCGCCTGGGTGAAAAGAGGTACAGGCAGTAATGACAGCTCTGCTGGGGGTCATGTCAACGACAGGTGCGGTGGGCATAAATCTTGGTTCACAAGCTTAACTATACAAGAAACATAACGTTTTTAATTATCCGTCATAACTGTTAAGGATAACCCTCATTTCTTTGTGAGATAAGCACCCCCTCCACCAAGTTTGTGCTCCAGGGTTTCAGGGCATCTGGGGGTCCATGGAGAAGGCACTCAGTCCACATAGATGGGCATTAAGGTGGCCCTGTTGACCTGGCCCCCCAGCTCCTGGAGGGCCCATGCTCTTTCTAACTGGATGCCCCATCATTGAAGCCCTTCTCTCTTGGATCTTATTGCTACCCTTTCCACTATGCCAGAAAGCCAATCAGTACAGAGCAGGAGAATGGTCACTCCAGTGTTTTCGGTTGAATTGTGTCCCCCTCGTAAAGGTACGTGGAAATCCTAACTCTGAGTACCTTAGAATGTAACCTTATTTGGAAATAGGGTCTTGACAGAGGTAATGAAGTTAAAATTAGGTAATTAGGGTGGGCCCTAGTCCAATATGACTGGTGTTCTTATAAGAAGGGGAGATTTGGAAACAGAGATGGACATACACAGTAGGAAGACTATGTGAAGACACACAGGTAGGAGACAGTCACATGACTGGAGTCATGCGTCTCTAAGCTAAGAAATTCCAAGCATTCTAGCAAACACCAGAAGCTGGAAGAGGCAAAGAAGCCTTCTTCCCTAGAGCTACCAGGGAGAACCTGGCCCTTCTGACACCTTAATTTTGGACTCCTAGCTTCTAGAAACGTGAGACAGTAAATTTTTACTATTTCAATCCACTTAGGTTTTGGAACTTTGTTACGGCGGTCCTAGGAAACTAACACATTCAGTTTTTCCCCTTCTTCTGGCCAAGATGCTTTGTCTTTACAGGCCAATCTACTTACTCCGAGGGTTTAGGCTTTTGGAAAACAAAGGCAGAAAGATCTGCTTGCTATCTGTTCTCTTGCTAGACACACATGTCCCCCAAGACGGTGAGCACAGGGCCTGTTACTTGCTTAAACAGGAAAAAAGAAAAAGGGGACAGTAGAGCAAGAAAAACAAACCCATCGATTAATATCTCAAAATATTACCCAAGCTGCATGGTAATAGTAAGCTCACAGGGCGTCAATGTCGTCAGGGGTCTTGACACACGCATTATCGTTTTTTCAGCTGGATGAGCTATGGGGTCACTTGGATCAGAGTCACCATAAATGTGGCATTCTTGCCTCCAAAAACCAAAGCCCTGGAGGCATTGCTAGTCCATCACAGCACTCTCTTCCCTGGACCCTGGTCTTGCTCGCCAAATCCTCAATGCCAAATTCTAGGCATCCACCATTGAACCATCGAGGTGGTGATTAAAATGAGTGAACTTAGGAACACAAGCACACAGCAAGTCAGTGGCCCCCCCCTTCTCAGAGCCTGTACCAGGTAAGGAGGCTCTGCTGGAGAAAATCAAATGACTTCATGAGTTTGGGACATTACACATTTACGGTCTTTTGTTTCAGCCAGGCCCTCGTTATTGCAAATGTCTCTTTAGTGATCTGTGTCATTTAATCAACTTCTTACCCCACACCTCTCAAGAATTCCAACTCTGCCTTTCTCAAACTTTGCACGCCACATCCTCCATGCAACAGATAACTTCAGCCCCTGCTTCACAGAAGAGCAGAGGCACCATCAACTTCCTGCTTTTTCCACTGATGCAGTTACCTGTATCCCCATCCATCATTTCCTTCTTCCCCTCAGTGAACTTGGAATTCCTCCCTTTGTACAAGTCTCATCTTTCCCTGCCATGTCCTCTGCCATTCACTACTCCACCTCCTTAATCTTGAGCTGCTAGCATGTAGAATCCTCAAGACCCTGTGTGTTGTGTTCACCAACTGTGTGGCACTTAGTAAGTGCGCAATAATTATTTATAAATTATTTATCATCATCCTCGTCCTCTTGCATTCAAATACTCTATACAAATTTTATCTTCTCAGTATAAAAATATGCTGAAATACTCTTGGCTAAGCAAACAAACGAACAAATGTTCTTTCAGCATATGAAAAGCTTTCTAGCCCCCATCTCCTTCCTTCCCTTGACAGCCAAATTTCTCAAAGGAGCTGTCCACATTCACTTCTGCCATTGTCTTATTCCAAGACCCCACTCTCCTGTTTATTCCGCAACCCATGATACCTGGACCCCTGCTGTCTCACCCTTCTGTGCTCCGTGAAAGGGGTCTACCTCTCCAAGGTCACCAGCGGTCCTCTGACAGCCAATGGAAACTCCTCCGTCCTTACTTGGCTTGCTCTGTTGCTGTCCTTGACACTTCTGAACAACTTCTCCCCATCGAAACCTCTATTTCTTGTTTTTCCTCCTCCCCCTGGCCGCTTCTTCTCTGTCTCATCTAAGGCTCCTCTTTCTCATTCTTGTTCTCCTCCCTCCTCCCTCTGGACAGTCTCATTGTGCCCATGGTTACCCTTCAGCCTGGACTTTTCCACAGCTGCAGCCTCATATGTCATACTGAACAACTTCGTAATAAAAGTCCCCAAAGCCCTCCTCAAGGTACACGTGCCAAACCAAGTCCATCTCATCTACCTCTCAAACCTGCCCTCTGTCTGCAGCTTCTGTCCCACGATAGGCAGCACCGTTCATTACCTGAGCAAGACGCCTGTGAGTCGCCCTTGATTTCTCCCTCCCTCTCACCTTTGAGCACTAAATGGTCACCAAGACCTGTCAGCTTTGCCTTCTAATAGTGCCCTTGAACCTGGCCATCTCCCTATGGTTAGATTCTTAGCTCAGGCATCATCATTTCTCATGTAGAATCCTGTATTGCATTCTAACTTATTTCCTCCCAGTTCACATCCTCCTGGGGTCAGTTATTTTTCAAAAATCTGAATATGGTCATCTCATTTCCTGCTTAGGTTACTTCAGTGAGTGCTTACCTACCTCAGAGATCTCATGCTATAGTGTAAAAGACCCTCTGTGACCTGGCTCCTGCCTGCTCTTCAAGCCCCACACTCCAGCCATCCTTGGTCTCCTGTGCCTCTGCACTTTCAGAATGTGTTTTCCCTCCTTCCTTTACTGGTTGGATCCTTCTTGTTTATCAGTACTGTATTAATCAAGACTCCTTTGGTTGCAAGTGATAAAAACCCAACTCAAAATAGCTCGGGATAAAATAAGAATTTATCATCAGGCTAATGTGTTGTCTCATGAACTCCAATAACAGGAATGTGCTTGGGCTTCAGAAGTACAACTGAGCCTTGAACAACTCAAGTTTGGGGTGCAGACCCTCCACACAGTTGAAAATCTGAGCATCTTACAGCAGGCCCTCGGTAGCCCATGAATCATGTAGTGCTATAGTATTTACTGTTGAAAAAATCTGCCTATAAGTGGACCTGCACAATTCAAACTCGTGTTGTTCAAGGGACAACTGTACTTGGATGAGGGACCACATTAGATTTCCAGAGCTGTCACAGAAAAGTGCCACAGACTTGGTGGATTAAACAACAGAAATGTATTTTCTTACTGTTCTGGAGGCTGGAAGTCAGAGATCAGGGTGCCAGCATGGTCGTTTTCTGGTGAGAGCTCTCTTCCCGGCTTGTACGTGGCAGGATAGAAAATGAGCTCTTGTGTCTCTTCCTCTTATTATAAGGACACTAATCCTAAGATGCAGGCCCTACCCTCATGACCTCATCTAAACCTAATTATCTCCCAAAGGCTCCATCTCCAAGTACCATCACATTGGGAGGTTAGGGCTTCGATATGTGAATTTGGGGGGGACACAATTCAGTCCACAGCAACAACCCAGTGCTGGATCCTCTGTATGTCCTGGGTCCAGAAAAGCTTTTTTTTCTCAGGGAAATCACCCTGTTATAGAGAAATTACCCCGTTACAGAGCAGGACAGAAATAGCACACAGTGTGGGATGTGGCATTTGTGACAAAGAGCATCTTTGCAGGACCTGACTAGAATGTCCCACCCACTCTAAGACTGAGTTGGGGAGGGGATGTGGGCAGCACATATACATGTTGGGGGAGAGAACATACTATCTCCTAGTTTTACGGTAAGGAACAAATATTTGGAGTGGGCACCTGGAGGTATATCATTCTCCTTCCCAGATTCCAATCTTCTCAGTTTAGTCAAAATTAAAATAACCTAGCCTGAGGGGCATATACTTTCCTCAAGACAGCCTACACAAGAAATGCATGTTCTCTTAATCAATTTTGCTGAAAGGAAGAATGGAGATTGGCATAAAAAGTAGACTTTGTAAGACAATTAGAAAATGAAGAATTTGGGTTTTTTCCACGTGCATTTTGCTCAAAATTAGGAGTGGGAATGGGAGTCATTTCATCGTGTTTCCCTGGAAACTCAGAGTCTGGAGATGCCACCGTGACAGCTCTGACCTCCCATAGGTCAAAGGGTCTCTTTGGGGTTTTTATGGAGACTTCATTACGTAGGCATGGCTGATTAAATCATCAGCCATTGGCAATCAATTCAACCTCCAGCTCCTTTCTTCTCCCCAGAGGTCGGGGAGGTGGGAATGAAAGTTCCAACCCTCCAGTCACTTTGGTTGGTTCTCCTGGCAACCAGCTCCTATCCTTAGGTGCCTTCCAAAAGTCATTTCATTAGCATAATAAGAAGACATTTATCACTCTCTTCACGTGAAATTCCAAGGATTTCTGTGCCAGAAATAGGGATGAAGACCAATTACATATTTCTTATTATAAATCACAATATCACATGTGTCTTATGCTTACAGGTTCTGGAATGAGAGTCTTGAATTTCTTTTAGTCATCAGGGTTGCCTCTACTGCCACCAAGAACCTCTGGGCTGGCTACAACCTTGGAAATGTCTCCTTTACTGTAATCTCCATGTTCTTCTCCTTGATGAGTCAGAGCCAAATATGCAAGAGTCAATAGTGCAATGTACACACTATGATTTTTCTGTAGAAAAGAGAACTAACGGGTAGACACAAAAGTCAGACAGATGGAGATCGCTGATCAAAAGCAATGTTGGAGGATATGACCCCATGTCTGCCAAATGAACTAACTGATTCTGCTTCTTTGAATTCAACTAATCCATCAGCCATAATTAGTGCTGGACCACACGGCATCCCCTGCTGGACAGGGCCTGCCCCACTACACTTAGTTTGTAGCTGGGCATCCATTCCAGAATGTGCCCTCTCTGTAGGCAGGTAGAGCTCAAGAGAGAGAAGCTGAAGGAAACTGATCCTGCTCCCAAACTCACCACTCACATAGGGCAGAGAAGAGCCAGGAAAGTTACTCAGTGGAAGTTTCCAGAGCAGAGGCATGGGAGGAGGAACCCACTGTGTCCTGGTGAAAGTCCTGTTCCACTTTCCTGAGGTCTCCCCCTGGTACCACTTGCCATTGTTCCTTAATGGATCCTCTGCATCTCTAGGTGGGAGTACAGGTTTTGCCACCAGAAAGTTCACAAACGGATCTAACCAGTACCTGAACCAAGGATCAAACAGTGCATTAATCAAAGGCTGAAAATTCACTCTCTCTTCTATTTCCCATAGCAAAACATGTCATCCAATACAGCTCATCCAAGGTTCTGAAATTAGATGTATTGACAATGTAAAGATATTCCAATAATAAAAGTGTCTTTTTATTATCAAACTCTTGGGGAGAAATATAACTCCAAGGGCTAAATCCTCTTGCAGATTAAAATCCAAAGGAATCCATCTTTAAAGCAAAACAAGTTGTCCTTGTGAGCCCAAAGTCCAAAATTTTCGAGCTGAAATCAGAGAGTTCTTAATGCAAAAAAAAAAAAAAAAAAGTGGGTGGTGGGAGGCAGTTCCAATTCTTTCTACAACTATCTCGTATCTTCCTCTCATTGGGATGGATATAGTTTCTTCAAGGCTCAAAGTCTCTCATGAATGTCATCTTGCTAAAGAATCCAGAGATTTAATGACATATAATTACTATAACACTAGCTTTATACCCACAAAATTAAAAAACAAAAGCACTCTGGGCTATTCCAGGAAAAAGTAGGTTTCTAGAATTAGTGTGTGATATTGCCAAAGACCATAGCAGAGACTTGATATCTGAGGAGAAAAAGGAATATTGTTTGCGTCCATTTCTCTTTGAGTCCTGTGTGTCGACATGTCCATCATGAACAGAGGGTAGGACACTGGCCCCAGATTCTCTTGGAACTGTGAGAAGGCAGTTAGTACTGGGTCACCACGGTGCTTCAATCATCTAGAAGACAATCAGAATTGCTGAGCCTGGTAAAACCTGCTTCCTGCGGGGCTGTTCCCCTCGCCTTCGCGTTTACTTCCAGTGAAGAACTACCGTTGGCAGATCCCTGAATTGAACACGCCATAGCTGAATCCAGAACCTGTGCCCTTGGGCAGGGAGTGAGGATCCAAACCTCTGCTACATGCTTCCCAGGATGCAGTTTTCCTCAAACTTTAATGGTTCCAGGCTTCAAGGACCATTGCTCCCTGCTCTGTCCTTACTTGCAGCCAAAGGACACACACCATGTTCCATTTCCCTCTACTATTCCCCTGCTCCTCTCAGAGAAGTGAATTTCTAACAGTTTAACCTACTTTTGGAGCTGCTCCCCTTTCCTCTTCTCTGAGAAGACCTAGCACATTTTCAGGATTCAAGTGTTCTCCTTCCTTTCTTGCATGGCCCCTACTATGTTTTCTAACATATTTCTCACATCTGGTCTTTCAAGGTGAGACACATAAAGTCAGTGAGTTGTAAGACTGGCAAAAACAATTATTGTTCAAATCTGGCCATTGTCACTCCCTGAGTAGGGATGGGTGACCTACTCAGGGAGTGACGCAGGAGACCTATCAGACTAACATCTAAACCATGCTTGTCTGCCTCCCTTAGGTAAGTCCCATCTTTGCTAGGTCTTCCTTTAATGCTGTAATTCTAGAAATTTATTGGTCAAGAATCCCCAGGTGGGCTTCCCTGGTGGCGTGATGGTTAAGAATCCGCCTGCCAATGCAGGGGACACGGGTTCAAGCCCTGGTCCAGGAAGATCCCACATGCCGCAGAGCAACTAAGCCCGTGCGCCACAACTACTGAGCCCACACGCTACAATTACTGAAACCCGCGTGCCTAGAGCCCGTGCTCCGCAGCAAGAGAAGCCACCACAATGAGAAGCCCACGCACTGCAACGAAGAGTAGCCCCCGCTCACTGCAACTAGAGAAAGCCTGTGCGCGGCAACAAAGACCCAATGCAGCCATAAATAAATAAATAAATAAATAAGTAAATAAATAAATAAATAAATAAATAAATAAATATTTTTAAAAAAAAGAATCCCCAGGTAACAGGTAAAACCTGCACGCTTCTTTGCATTAATCATTGATGCACACCCAATAATACTATGATGTTTTATGTTGATCCTTCTAGGCAGCCCTCCTCGGTCCATCCCCATATTATATAATGACTTTGGATAGTTGTCTCAATTTTCAAGGATGGCTCCCTGATTGCTCTTACTGTGGGTTCTATCAACATCTCTAAGAGACTGCTTCCTCCCAGTTTTTCTACATTTTAGCTCCTTCTGGAGAAGCCATTCTGGACACTTCTCTTACCTCTTTTCATCTGTTAGATTTCATCGATCCCCGATCCATGTCTTCAGATTTTATGACAACCGAAGCATCTCCTTCTTCCTAACTCCTTGTTAAGAGTCAGCACACCTATATGCATCTCTTCTTCCCGTTTCTCTAGCTTAGGCTTCTTGGTTATCTTTCTTTCTGTATCTGAAATATAGCACTCTTTCTCCTAAGGAAAACTTTCTCTTCCTCCAGCTTTATCAACCTGCTCTCCTGTGTTTCACTCTCATTCTACCTATATTCCTGTCCTCGTGGTAAGAAGGAGGCATATGTTTCATGCCACTCTAGTTCTTCCTTAATTTTCAGAGCAATCTGATTTCTAGAGACAGAAAGTTCCAGACATGGGTCCTTTTCATTGCCCTCTTGGACTTTGAGTGTGTAATAGTGTTATTTAATTGTTTCTCTGCCTCATCTCAAGAGGATGGCACATTCTCTTTATAATGAGAGTTCTTTTTTCTTCCTTTTTTTTTTTTTTTTTTTTGGTCTGCTTATCAACAAAACCCATCACCTTATGGTGAAGCCATCTAAAGCCATGGTCAGAGCTTATATAATCAACAAGTCCAGAGTCAGTATGAAATCACATGTTAGGAACAAATAGACAAGCCAGATAGTTGTGGGTTACACCTCCAGTTGCTTCCTGGGGACCCGAAGGCAGTTAGCAGATTTGGGGGTGTCTTGTGTCACATTGTTTCCTGGGTCTGACACTAACAATTTAAGCCATTACCTCATATCTTAGTGTTCTATGGCATGCATGAAACAGCTTTTTTCTTTCTTTCTGTTTGAATGCTCTGCCTGTAGACACAGCTAAGAAATGCAATAAAAGCAGCAAATATTGTCCTGCCCGCTCACGCTTAAAATGATCTAATCTCTGACACAGCCTTGCCCGCAAACCAGTGCCTATGTGAAACAGTGCATGTGAAGCTTCAAGTCAAGTGACAGCGCTCAGCACCGTGAGGTTGAAAACGCAAGTGGCCACTAAGACCCAGGTCAGAGCAAAGCCAGCCACTCCCTGTAAATAGTTTCCATAGGAGCAATGCCCCACCCAGGTAGAAATCCCACTTACTAAGCCTAAGGCTTACACCTACCCAAAGCAATACAACTTCAGAAACCTCACTTTCCAACTGTTACTTTGCTCTCCAAATGCTTAACCTTGTCAATATCTCATGGTTCCGGGTTCTCGCGACAGATAGTGGGGCTTTAGGAAGCCCAAGAAATAGTACCCATGCTCTCCATCCGTGTTCAGATAATGACCTCAGTTGAGCAGATGGAGATCAGAATATCACCCTTATCACCAATAAAGCCGTTGAGAATGTGGTCTGGATCTATGGTCAAGTATGGCCCCCTGATAACTCGCCCTTGAGTCCAACACTTACGCATCCAGACATGGGCTGACTTGGACAGCCAATTCCTGCTGCTTTGCTCTGGGAGCCTCTAACTCTTTCCTCTCTCAAGTCATGTAAACATCACAGAGCATCCCCAGGCCTCAGGACAGAAAAGGGATTAACCAATGCAAACCTATCACATATGCCACTCATAGATAGACATGTCTCTTTCATCTATAAGCCTGCCTAAGAGTGTTTTTGTCCCTTCTCTGATTGTTCGCCCTGGGGAGGAAACTGTCTAGCTTCTCTGGTGGGGGCAGTTAAACTTTAAAGACACTCTCATCTGCCATGTCATGGGGACCCTGGGGGAAGCTGTTATTATTTAATACATATCAAGAGCCTTCAACTCCTTGATGCTTCTCATTGATCTCACTCTCACTAGTTACATGCTTTGTACAACCCCTGCTGGCATTTCTGTATGGTATTGCTGCTATATGGATGTTGATAAATGTTATACAAAAGTCTATTAAGTTAATCTAATGGTTGCCATGCTGGTTCCCCTAATGGCATGGCAGATAAGAGGGTCTTTAAAGTTGAAGTGCTTCCAGGAAAGGTCGAAATTGTTCCCCTCAGTGAACGATAGTTTAAATAACCAAGCTGTAGCTATTACTGGGATTTCCTCACAACCTCAAACTTCTGTGCCCAAACTACAGGCTTCATGTGAGGATACACTTTCCTGGGGCTCTTAGAGACAACTTTCAAAGCATTTGGATTTATTACTTTCATTTTCTCTTCTATGCTTTCCCATCTCTGCTTCCTGTGTCCTTCTCTCCTGTTGTTATTTTCTTTTTTAGATTCCACATATAAGTGAGATCATATAGTACTTGTCTTTCTCAGTCTGACTTATGTCACTGAGCATAATGTCCTCAAGGTTGATCTATGCTGTCAAAATGGCAGGATTTTCTTCTTTTTTATGGTATTCCACATATACATCGATATACCACATTTTCCTTATCCATTCATCTGTCAGTGAACACTTAGATGGTTTCCATATCTTGGCTATTGTAATTAATGCTGCAATGAACGTGGGGATGCAGATAGCTCTTCCAGATAGTGATTTCATTTCCTTGGATATATATCTTTTTTCCTTGGATATATATATCCAGAGGTGGGATTGCTGGGTGATATGGTAGTTCTATTTTCAATTTTTTGAGGAAACTTCAATCTATTTCCCATTGTGGCTATGCCAATTATATTCCAAATAACAGTGCACAAGGGTTGCCTTTTCTCCACAACCTGGTCAAGACTTACTATCTCTTATCTTTTTGATGATAATCATTATAACCAGTGTGAGGTGATACCTCATTGTGTTTTTGATTTGCATTTCCCAGATGATTAGCGATGTTGAGCATCTTTTCATGTACATAATCTTCTTTGGAAAAATGTCTATTCATGTACTCTGCCCAATTTTTAATTGGATTATTTGGGGTTTTTTGCAATCAAGTTGTATGAATTCCTTATATATTTTGGATATTAAGCTCATATCAGAGAGATGGTTTGAAAATATTTTCTCTGCAAGTTGCCTTTCATTTTGTTGATTGTTTCTTTTGCTGGGCAGAAGGTTTTTAGCTGGATGTAATCCCACTTGCTGATTTTTGCTTTTGTTGCTTGTGCTTTTGGTGTTATATCCAAAAATCATTGCCAAGACCAATGTCAAGGAGATTTTTCCCCTATGTTTTCTTTCTTCCAGGAGTTTTAGTTTTAGTTCTTGCATTTAAGTCATTAATTCATTTTGAGTTAATTTTGTGAGTGGTACAAGATAGTAGTTCAATTTCATTCTTTCACATGTGGATATGCAGTTTTCCAAACACCATTTATTGAAAAGACTATCCTTTCCCCATTGAGGATTCTTGGCTCCCTTGTCAAATATTGGTTGACCATATATGCATGGGCTCTCAATTCTGTTCCATAGGTTTATTTGTATATTTTAAAGTCAATACCATACTGTTTTGATTACTATAGCTTTGTGATATAGTTTGAAATCTGGACGTGTATTGTCTCCAGCTTTGTTCTTCTTTCTCAGGATTGCTTTGGCTCTTCAGGTTCTTTTGTGGTTCTATATGAGTTTTTCTATTCCTGTGAAAAATGGCATTAGAATTTTGATAAGGATTGGGCTGAATCTATAGATGGCTTTGGGTAGTAGGGACATTTTTAGTATGGACATTTTTAACAATATTGATTCTTCTGATCCATGAAAATGGGATATCTTTCCATTTAATCATGTCTTATTCAATTACTTTTATTGAAGTTGTATAGTTTCAGTGTAGAGATCTTTCACCTCATTGGTTAAATTTATTCCTAAGTTTTTTATTGTTCTTGAAGCTATTGGAATTGGGATTATTTTCTGTATTACTTTTTAAAATATTTCATTGTTAGTGTATAATAATACAACTGATTCTTGTATGTTGATTTTGTATCCTGCAAGTTTACTGAATTTGTTGATTAATTCTAACAGGTTTTTGTTTTTGGTTTTGGTTTTTTTTTTTTTTGGATGTGTGTGGAATCAATGATTTTCTATCTATAAGATCATATTATCTGAAAACAGAGACAATTTTACTTCTTCCTTTCTGATTTGGATGCCTTTTGTTACTTGTTCTTTCCTAATTGCTTTGGTTAGGGGCTTCCAGTACTATATTGAAAAGGAGTGATGAGGATGAGTACCCTTGCCTTGTTCCTGATCTTAAAGAAAAAGCTTTCAACCTGTCACTGTTGAGTATGGTGTTAGCTGTGAGTTTGTCATATATGGCCTTTATAATGTTCAGGTATGTTCCTTCTATACCCAATTTTTTGTCTTTTTTTTGAGATCCAATCGACATTTAACATTTTATTGGTTTCAGGTGAACTACATATATGTATATATTGTGAAATTATCACCACAATAAGTCTAGCTAACATACATACTTACAAATTTTTTCTTGTGATGAGAACTTTTAAGATTTAATCTCTTAGCATCTTTCAATATGAAATACAATTGTATTAACTATTGTTACTGTGTGAGTTTTTAACATGAAATAATGTGGGGTTTTTTAAATGTTTTTTCTACATCTATTGAGATGATCATATGATTTTTATATTTCATTATACTAATGTGGTGTATTACATTTATTGATTTGTGAATGTTGAACCATCCTTGCATCTTGATGTGCTGGAACTTCTTTGCTGGACTCCTGGGCTTCCAAAGTCTCTCTCACCTGTTGATTGTCCAAATCAGTGTTCTTTGCGGGGAATATGGTAGAAAACTCTGACTCCACCATAGTAATCACTCCCCATATTTTATTTATCCATTCATCAGTCGATGGACATTTGAATTATTACCGCTTTTGATTATTATGAATAATGTAGTTAAGAACATGTGTGTACAGCTTTTTGTGTGGACACGTTTTCATTTCTCTTGACTTTGTTCTTAGGATTGAAATTTCTGGGTAATACTGAATTCCATATTTAACCTTTTGAGGAACTGCCAGACTACTTTCCAAAGTGACTGTACCATTTTACATTCTCATCAGCAGTGCATGAGGGTTCTAATTTCTCCATATAATCATGGGTACATGTTATTATTTGTCTTTTTTATTCTAGCTATCCCAGCGGTTGTGAAGTGGTATCTCATTGTGGTTTTGATTTGCATATCCCTGATGGCTAATGATGTTGAGCATCTTTTCATGTGCTTATTGGCCATTTGCATATTTTCTTTGAAGAAATGTCTATTTAGATCCTTTGACCATTTTTCAATCAGGATATTTGTCTTTTTAGTTGATCTCTTGTATCCATCCATTTCTCTTTCCATCTCCATAGTCCAAGACATCATCATGTTTCACCTGAACCACTACACAAGCATCCTAATTAATCTTGCTGTGTTCACCCTTGCTCCCCTCCAATCTATTCCTCATACAGCAAGCAGACAAATATTTTTAAAATGCAATCTGATTGCATCACTTCTTTACTTAATACCTTTCTATAGTTTCCCAACTTGTCTTTGGACAGAGTGTCCAAATCCTTCACATAGCCTACAGGGCCCAGAATAACATCTATATCCCTATCTGAACCTCTCCATCCCTCATTGTATGCTTTCCCACACCAGTCTCCTTTCAGATTCTTAAATGCTCCAAATCCCTTCTTACTTCTGAGCTTCTACACATGTGGTACATGTTTTATAGATAATAAATTTTTACTGAGTACCTGATATATGCCAGGCACTGGGCTGGACACTGAAGGTGCTGCAGTGACCAAGACCAATGCAACTCCTGATCTCCTGGGGCAGTCTAGATGCGGAGACAGAATTGTAAACAAGTAATTAAATAAATGGCTACATAATGCCAGTCAAAAAGGGGCTAAGAAGGAAGAGTACAGTGCATTGTTTCCTCTGCTTAAAAAGCCTTGTTCTCCAACCTGGCCTGATCAACTATTCAACTAACATGTCACCTCCTCAGAGATCCTTCCATGATTCCCAGATTAGATCAAATTTCTCTGTAATGTACCCTGTAACTTTTCTTCAGAGCTGACATTAAAAGTTTAAATCGAGGATTAACCAAGATGGCGGAGTAGGAGGACGTGCTCTCACTCCCTCTTGCGAGAGCACCAGAATCACAACTGGCTGCTGGACAATCATTGACAGGAAGACCCTGGACTTCACCAAGGAGGATACCCCACATCCAAGGACAGAGGAGAAGCCACAGTGAGACGGTAGGAGGGGTGCAATCAGAGTAAAATCAAATCCCATAACTGCTGGGTGGGTGACTCACAGACTGGCAAACACTTATACCACAGAAGTCCACCCACTGGAGTGAAGGTTCTGAGCCCCACGTCAGGCTTCCCAGCCTGGGGGTCCGGCAACGGGAGGAGGAATTCCTAGAGAATCAGACTTTGAAGCCTAGTGGGAATTGACTGCAGGACTTTGACAGGACTGGGGGAAACAGAGACCCCACTCTTGGAGGGCACACACAAAGTAATGTGTGCATCGGGACCCAAGGGAAGGAGCAGTGACCCTGGGGGAGACTGAACCAGACCTACCTGCTGGTGTTGGGGGGTCTCCTGCAGAGGTGGGTGGTGGCTCTGTTTCACCGTGGGGATAAAGACACTGGCAGCAGAGGTTCTGGGAAGTTCTCCTTGGCGTGAGCCTCCCAGAGTCTGCCATTAACCCCACCAAAGAGCACGGGTAGGCTCCAGTGTTGGGTTGCCTCAGGCAAAACAACCAACAGGGAGGGAACCCAGCCCCACCCATCAACAGTCAAGAGGATTAAGGTTTTACTGAGCTCTGACCGCCACAGCAACAGGGAGGGAACCCAGCCCCACCCATCAACAGTCAAGTGGATTAAAGTTTTACTGAGCTCTGACTGCCACAGCAACAGTCAGCTCTACCCACCACCAGAGCCTCCCATCAAGCCTCTTAGATAGCCTCAACCACCAGAGGGCAGACAGCAGAAGCAAGAAAAACTACAATCCTGCAGCCTGTGGACCAAAAACCACAGTTACAGAAAGATAGACAAGATGAAAAGGCAGAGGGCTATGTACCAGATGAAGGAACAAGAAAAAACCCCAGAAAAACAACTAAATGAAGTGGAGATAGGCAACCTTCCAGAAAAAGAATTCAGAATAATGATAGTGAAGATGATCCAGGACCTCGGAATAAGAATGGAGGCAAAGATTGAGAAGATGCAAGAAATGATTAACAAAGACCTAGAAGAATTAAAGAACAAACAAACAGAGATGACCAATACAATAACTGAAATGAAAACTACACTAGAAGGAATCAATAGCAGAATAACTGAGGCAGAAGAACGGATAAGTGACCTGGAAGACAGAATGGTGGAATTCACTGCTGCGGAACAGACTAAAGAAAAAAAAATGAAAAGAAATGAAGACAGCCTAAGAGACCTCTGGGACAACATTAAACGCAACAACATTCGCATTATAGGGGTCCCAGAAGGAGAAGAGAGAGAGAAAGGACCAGAGAAAATATTTGAAGAGATTATAGCCGAAAACTTCCCTAACATGGGAAAGGAAATAGCCACCCAAGTCCAGGAAGCGCAGAGAGTCCCATACAGAATAAACCCAAGGAGAAACACGCTGAGACACATAGTAATCAAAGTGGCAAAAATTAAAGACAAAGAAAAATTATTGAAAGCAGCAAGGGAAAAACGACAAATAACATACAAGGGAACTCCCATAAGGTTAACAGCTGATTTCTCAGCAGAAACTCTGCAAGCCAGAAGGGAGTGGCATGATATACTTAAAGTGATGAAAGGGAAGAACCTACAACCAAGATTACTCTACCCGGCAAGGATCTCATTTAGATTTGATGGAGAAATCAAAAGCTTTACAGACAAGCAAAAGCTAAGAGAATTCAGCACCACCAAACCAGCTCTACAACAAATGCTAAAGGAACTTCTCTAAGTGGGAAACACAAGAGAAGAAAAGGACCTACAAAAACAAACCCCAAACAATTAAGAAAATGGTCATAGGAACATACATATCGATAATTACCTTAAACGTGAATGGATTAAATGCCCCAACAAAAAGACATAGACTGGCTGAATGGATACAAAAACAAGACCCATATATATGCTGTCTACAAGAGACCCACTTTAGACCTAGGGACACATACAGACTGAAAGTGAGGGGATGGAAAAAGATATTCCATGCAAATGGAAATCAAAAGAAAGCTGGAGTAGCTATACTCATATCAGATAAAATAGACTTTAAAATAAAGAATGTTACAAGAGACAAGGAAGGACACTACATAATGATCCAGGGATCAATCCAAGAAGAAGATATAACAATTATAAATATATATGCACCCAACATAGGAGCACCTCAATACATAAGGCAACTGCTAACAGCTATAAAAGAGGAAATCGACAGTAACACAATAATAGTGGGGGACTTTAACACCTCACTTACACCAATGGACAGATCATCCAAAATGAAAATAAATAAGGAAACAGAAGCTTTAAATGACACAATAAACCAGGTAGATTTAATTGATATATATAGGACATTCCATCCAAAAACAGCAGATTACACATTCTTCTCAAGTGCGCACGGAACATTCTCCAGGATAGATCACATCTTGGGTCACAAATCAAGCCTCAGTAAATTTAAGAAAATTGAAATCATATCAAGCATCTTTTCTGACCACAACGTGATGAGATTAGAAATGAATTACAGAGAAAAAAACGTTAAAAAGACAAACACATGGAGGCTAAACAATACGTTACTAAACAACCAAGAGATCACTGAAGAAATCAAAGAGGAAATTAAAAAATACCTAGAGACAAATGACAATGAAAACACGACGACCCAAAACCTATGGGATGCAGCAAAAGCAGTTCTAAGAGGGAAGTTTATAGCTATACAAGCCTACCTCAAGAAACAAGAAAAATCTCAAGTAAACAATCTAACCTTACACCTAAAGAAACTAGAGAAAGAAGAACAAACAAAACCCAAAGTTAGCAGAAGGAAAGAAATCATAAAGATCAGAGCAGAAATAAATGAAATAGAAACAAAGAAAACAATAGCAAAGATCAATAAAACTAAAAGTTGGTTTTTTGAGAAGATAAACAAAATTGATAAGCCATTAGCCACACTCATCAAGAAAAAGAGGGAGAGGACTCAAATCAATAAAATCAGAAATGAAAAAGGAGAAGTTACAACAGACACCGCAGAAATACAAAGCATCATAAGAGACTACTACAAGCAACTTTATGCCAATAAGATGGACAACCTGGAAGAAATGGACAAATTCTTAGAAAGGTATAACCTTCCAAGACTGAACCAGGAAGAAACAGAAAATATGAACAGAAAAATCACAAGTAATGAAATTGAAACTGTGATTAAAAATCTTCAAACAAACAAAAGTCCAGGACCAGATGGCTTCACAGGTGAATTCTATCAAACATTTAGAGAAGAGCTAACACCCATCCTTCTCAAACTCTTCCAAAAAATTGCAGAGGAAGGAACACTCCCAAAGTCATTCTATGAGGCCACCATCACCCTGATACCAAAACCAGACAAAGACACTGCAAAAAAAGAAAATTACAGACCAATATCACTGATGAATATAGATGCAAAAATCCTCAACAAAATACTAGCAAACAGAATCCAACAACACATTAAAAGGATCATACACCACGATCAAGTGGGATTTATCCCAGGGATGCAAGGATTCTTCAATATACGCAAATCAATCAATGTGATACACCATATTAACAAATTGAAGAATAAAAACCATATGATCATCTCAATAGATGCAGAAAAAGCTTTTGACAAAATTCAACACCCATTTCTGATAAAAACTCTCCAGAAAGTGGGCATAGAGGGAACCTACCTCAACATAATAAAGGCCATATATGACAAACCCACAGCAAACATCATTCTCAATGGTGAAAAACTGAAAGCATTTCCTCTAAGATCAGGAACGAGACAAGGATGCCCACTCTCACCACTATTATTCAACATAGTTCTGGAAGTCCTAGCCACGGCAATCAGAGAAGAAAAAGAAATAAAAGGAATACAAATTGGAAAAGAAGAAGTAAAACTGTCACTGTTTGTGGATGACATGATACTATACATAGAGAATCCTAAAACTGCCACCAGAAAACTGCTAGAGCTAATCAATGAATATGGTAAAGTTGCAGGATACAAAATTAATGCACAGAAATCTCTTGCATTCCTATACACTAATGATGAAAAATCTGAAAGAGAAATTAAGGAAACACTCCCATTTACCATTGCAACAAAAAGAATAAAATACCTAGGAATAAACCTACCTAGGGAGACAAAAGACCTGTATGCAGAAAACTCTAAGACACTGATGAAAGAAATTAAAGATGATACCAACAGATGGAGAGATATACCATGTTCTTGGCTTGGAAGAATCAACATTGTGAAAATGAGTATACTACCCAAAGCAATCTACAGATTCAATGCAATCCCTATCAAATTACCAATGGCATTTTTTACGGAGCTAGAACAAATCATCTTAAAATTTGTATGGAGACACAAAAGACCCCGAATAGCCAAAGCAGTCTTGAGGCAAAAAAATGGAGCTGGAGGAATCAGACTCCCTGACTTCAGACTCTACTACAAAGCTACAGTAATCAAGACAATATGGTACTGGCACAAAAACAGAAACATAGATCAATGGAACAAGATAGAAAGCCCAGAGATTAACCCACACACCTATGGTCAACTAATCTATGACAAAGGAGGCAAAGATATACAATGGAGAAAAGACAGTCTCTTCAATAAGTGGTGCTGGGAAAACTGGACAGCTACATGTAAAAGAATGAAATTAGAATACTCCCTAACACCATACACAAAAATAAACTCAAAATGGATTAGAGACCTAAATATAAGACTGGACACTATAAAACTCTTAGAGGAAAACATAGGAAGAACACTCTTTGACATAAATCACAGCAAGATCTTTTGTGATCCACCTCCTAGAGTAATGGAAATAAAAACAAAAATAAACAAGTGGGACCTAATGAAACTTCAAAGCTTTTGCACAGCAAAGGAAACCATAAACAAGACGAAAAGACAACCCTCAGAATGGGAGAAAATATTTGCAAATGAATCAACGGACAAAGGATTAATCTCCAAAATATATAAACAGCTCATTCAGCTCAATATCAAAGAAACAAACACCCCAATCCAAAAATGGGCAGAAGACCTAAATAGACATTTCTCCAAAGAAGATATCCAGACGGCCACGAAGCACATGAAAAGATGCTCAACATCACTAATTATTAGAGAAATGCAAATCAAAACTACAATGAGGTATCACCTCACTACTGTTAGAATGGGCATCATCAGAAAATCTACAAACAACAAATGCTGGAGAGGGTGTGGAGAAGAGGGAACCCTCTTGCACTGTTGGTGGGAATGTAAATTGATACAGCCACTATGGAGAACAGTATGGAGGTTCCTTAAAAAACTAAAAATAGAATTACCATATGACCCAGCAATCCCACTACTGGGCATATACCCAGAGAAAACCGTAATTCAAAAAGACACATGCACCCCAATGTTCATTGCAGCACTATTTACAATAGCCAGGTCATGGAAGCAACCTAAATGCCCATCAACAGACGAATGGATAAAGAAGAAGTGGTACATATATACAATGGAATATTACTCAGCCATAAAAAGGAATGAAATTGAGCCATTTGTTGAGACGTGGATGGATCTAGAGACTGTCATACAGAGTGAAGTAAGTCAGAAAGAGAAAAACAAATATCGTATACTAATGCATGTATGTGGAACCTAGAAAAATGGTACAGATAAGCCAGTTTGCAGGGCAGAAGTTGAGACACAGATGTAGAGAATGGACATATGGACACCAAGGGGGAAAACTGCGGTGGGGTGGGGATGGTGGTGTGCTGAATTGGGCGATTGGGATTGACATGTATACATTGATGTGTATAAAATTGATGCCTAACAAGAACCTGCAGTATAAAAAAACAAACAAAACAACTAATACTAAACTTTCATTGGGTTATTTGTATGGAAATATGTTAATATAAATGTTTCAGACATTACATGAAATTTCTAAAAATCTTATATTTGTATGTGTATGGAAATATGTATGGAAATATGTTAATATAAATGTTTCAGACATTACATGAAATTTCTAAAAATCTTATATTTGTATGTGTATGGAAATATGTATGGAAATATGTTAATGTAAATGTTTCAGACATTACATGAAATTTCTAAAAATCTTATATGTTCTGGTATAATGTTATATGTAATAATCCTAGTTATTACTTTAAAATGTATATCTCAGAAATAACTAATTTTCTTGTCAACTGCATTATTATGAACTTTCATCAAATCTTTAACCGTGGTCATTTTTAAGTCTTTTGTCATTTACAGACAGTTCTGGGTGTACTCTGATGATTTTGCAAATATGTTCCTATAAAAGGGTTTCATCTTCAAGAAATTCATGGAAAAGACTCTGACAAGTACAGGTTTCTGGTAACTGACTGTACTGCTGAACTGAATGAATAAGCATTTTCAGAACTCTAATGAAAAACTGATGAACTCATAAAAGTGCTAACAAAAGATCAAGATGAAAAAAAAAATTAATTACCTGGGACTGAGTGAACTGATGAGGATGAGTATAATTTTTGTGACTTTCTGTCTGAATTAAAAAAAAAAAATCCTACAAGGACTCAGAGGCAAAGAATATACAAATCAATTTTCACTGCAAAGTAAAGGAGCTGTTACAGTGGAGGATTACTGGACTGAATGTCAATATTATGACATAGTATGAGTGTGTTTCATGTTTGTTAATTGCAATCATTGTTGCTTTTGTTGTGGTCATCCATGTACAATGCTTGGTGTCAGTCTATTTATCTCTTGTAAAAATAAAATACAGTGTGTGTGTGTGTGTGTGTGTGTGTGTGAAAAAAAAAAATAATCAGCAAAAAAAAAAAAAATAAAAAGCTTAACTTTTAGTAAAAAAAAAAAAAAAAAAAGTTTAACTCAATTATTTTAGATTTTATAATTATTTGCTTAACATCTATCTCCCCCAATATATCATGTCTTCTTCCCTACTGTGTCCATGTTACTGGCATAGTAAAGATCTTAAACAGATATCAGTTGAATGAATACATGGATGCAGAATACAATGAATGAATGATGACTAGAACCCTTGGTTCCCAGCAAAACTTCAACAGGACATCTGTTGACTTAGACCCTCCACCTCTTTCATAACCATTGCTCAAGTACTGGGTAGTGTAATGTTTAACTTAGTTAGTCACAGGAACCCAGGTCTTTTCTTTTTATTCCCTCATTCCATACATATGTGCTCAAAGCAGAATCGTTTGCTTGTCCTCTTCAGAGATGACTCATTGGAAACGTCACACTCAGACAGCCATTGGAGTATAAAGAACAAGGACAGCACTGGAAGTCCTGAGGCAGGGACTATATATATAGTTAATCACAGTTGGAGCCCACAGTACATTCCAGGGACAATCACGAACATGACCCAGGCTTTCTTCTGCCTGGCGGGCCAAATTGTTGTTAGCTTCTATTTTATTTCCTGGCTATTCTGGGTCCAATCAGAACACTCTTTTGGTGACAATGTATACAAAAGAGCCAAAGACCTTCCTGACTAGGTTTCTAGGCCTAATTCCTAGGCCAAGACAAACTGTGACCCAGGCACTCATGCTTTTCTCCAGATTCTTCCATCCTCATGCTCTGAAGCGTCCTGCACCAGTTCTTCCCTGGTCTTCTCCATCCTCACTCATTTCAAACCACTACATTGGGCTTCCCTGGTGGTGCAGTGGTTAAGAATCCACCTGCCAATGCAGGGGACATGGCTTCAAGCCCTGGTCCGGGAAGATCCCACATGCCGCAGAGCAACTAAACCCGTGCACCACAACTACTGAGCCTGCGCTCTAGAGCCCGTGCTCTGCAACAAGTGAAGCCACTGCAATGAGAAGCCTGCACACCACAACAAAGAGTAGCCCCCGCTTGCCACAACTAGAGAAAGCCCGCGCACAGCAACGAAGACCCAACACAGCCAAAAATAAATAAATAAATAAATAAATAAATAAATAAATAAATAAATAAATAAATAAATAAAAATAAAAAATAAAACCACTACATTATGTCTCTAGCCAGAGTCTCCCCTTCCCCTTCTCTCCCTGACTAATCCCTAGTGCCTCTTGTTCCCGTGTCTGTTTCTTTATTCCACATCCCTAAGATCTCAGAGTCATCCATCTTTCACTTAGTTTTCTTGATAAACCTCACTGGGCTAATTTTGATGAATATTCAACATTAAAAAAAATAACATTTAGCAAAAATGGGTACCTGTGATGCAGATATAGTTGAAGAAGAGAACCATACCTGCATGCTTGTTGGGCTCTGACTATATACCTGTTCTTCCTACAACCTGTCACTGTCATCCCAACCTTTGTTAATTCCTTGAGGGCAGAGAAATCGCTTTAATATCTACTCCCTGGTACCAAGCACAGAGCCTGCATGTGGTAGGTACTCAGAGCATGTTTAAGGAAGGAAGGATGGAAGGATGGCAGAGATGGAGAGGAGAAGAAAGAGGGAAAGGATGACGTTACGTTTATATAGAATTCTATTTCTTTAGTACACTGCCTAGAATCTGTGCTGTGTAGTACAGTAGTCACTAGCTACATGTAGCTATTAAAATTAAAATGGATTAAAATTAAAAATTCAGTTCATCAGCACTAGTCACATTTCATGTGCTCAACAGCCACATATGGTTGGTGGCTACCATTGGACAAAGCAGATGTAGACCATTTCCGTCATTGCAGAAAGTTCTATTGGACAGATTCTACGTCTCCTAAATGTCCATAAACATGTGGTTTTGGGGAATTAGGAAGCCATCTAGGCAGTGGTTTTGCTAAGGATGTGGTAAGGAAGTGAAGACCTCAGTTTTTAGACCCTGAATATAATGTAAGCAATTCTACCTGTGTTTCTTTGATCAGATGAAAAAAATAAAAAGCAGAGCAATGTTTAGTTTATCTGAATTTAAGAAAGTAAACTTATGATTTAATGGACCTATAGCATAAATTTGAAAAAAAAGTTTAAAAAACCCTTTATGATTAATTATTTCTATTATTCTTAACCTAAATTTATGTTTAAAATATCATCCCCTGTCACAGGGATCACCTCAATTAGGCAAGTGGGCAAGCCTTGTAACACGGAGGGAAGATCACCATCATTGATTGTAATCCACTAACACAGACTTCGTGAAATTGCGTTTTTTCCGTGTACCAATTTAGTTAATAACATAGACACTCTTTAAAAAATTCTCTTTGCAGAATATTTTTTAAGAGCACTTTAGCAATAATGTGCACACACGATATATGTGCGCACATTATATATATGTGCACATTATATATGTGAGAATGTGCACACATTCTCACACTTATTAAAGTGTATTCCAGCAGGACTTCTACTTAAAGAAATTTTATCAGTTTAGTTTTTGTTATTATATTTACTTAAAAGAAATAAAGTAAAAACAAAATTCTTTAACTCAGAATTTTCATTAATTTAAAGTCAGGGCTTCTCCTCTCCCTCCCTCCTGACTCATCCCCACTGCCACCTACTTTCTGAAATAGAGAGGTTTTACTCTCTTCCTAGACCTTGCAAAATCTGCACACTCATTGGAAAACAGGGCGCCATTTTCTTTTAAGCAGTTTCTTCAGCAGTGAA
This sequence comes from Eschrichtius robustus, assembly GCF_028021215.1. NCBI lineage: Eukaryota > Metazoa > Chordata > Mammalia > Artiodactyla > Eschrichtiidae > Eschrichtius > Eschrichtius robustus. The sequence goes on from NC_090827.1 coordinate 78,029,513, forward strand.
GTAGGAAGAACGTCTGCTGAAAGTTTAGGAGGAGGGGAGAAGCAGAAACCACATACCAAATAGAAAGCAACACATTCCCTACAGAATGGCAAGAAACTCTGTGGCAAGGAAACCAAGAGAACAGTCCTAGCAACATATTCCAAACTTCCTGCAGTTGTTTATATCTTCAGACAGATAAGAAGTTTCTATATATAGCTGTGCTTTAGCAAATACTTTTCAGCTCAGGCTGTAGCCAACGAATTGTAGGTACAGCACAATGGAATTTTTGTAACCAGAGAGAGTGGATTTTTTTTCAGTCTGATAAATCAGATATGCAAGGTATTCAGGTGCCAGGTTCTTCTCCAAACCATGCTGCTCTCTTTGCTGGGGTAAAACCAAACATTGAATAATTAAAGCAAAAGTACGATAGTAAATAATTCAATATTGATCCGAGGCTGTGGGGAGTAGAGGTGTGGCCGCAGCCATTGCTTTGGTCCTAAAGTTTCAGAGATATACTGGTGACCTCTCCTAACAGAAAGAATCTAAAGTGCAGATTAACCACTAATCCTCACTGAGATATGACACATGTGACTCTAAGTCTCCAACCGGAGAACGCTTGACCTCCCAGAATAAGTCTGTGACCACAATGTCCTCAGACCCCTTGGAAATGCTTCCTTCCCTGTGGCCATTGTCACACCATTAATACCTCCATGATCTTAACCATTAACTCCTTTCTGCCCCTTCTAAAATTATATAAGCAATGAGTATTACATGTACTTCACTCCTGTCCGGACCTCTCATGCGAACTGCAGACAGCCCTGCCTTCAAAATTGTTTCACTGATGGTCTTCCCCCATCTCAGTCAATGGCAGCTCCATCCCTCCAGCTGCTCAGGCCACAACCTTGGAGTCAGCTTTGACTCCTCTCTCTCTAACTAAACCCAACAAATCCTGAATCTGATTGCTTCTCACACCTCCATGGCTATCACCCCGGTCCAGAGGTTGTCAACCACACTTGCTAATTTCACCTCCCGGTGGCTATCTGGCAACATCTGGAGGCACTTTCAGTTGTCACAATGAAGAGGGCACTACCGGGCTTCCCTGGTGGCGCAGTGGTTGAGAATCTGCCTGCCAATGCAGGGGACACGGGTTCGAGCCCTGGTCTGGGAGGATCCCACATGCCGCGGAGCAACTGGGCCCGTGAGCCACAATTACTGAGCCTGCGCGTCTGGAGCCTGTGCTCCGCAACAAGAGAGGCCGCGATGGTGAGAGGCCCGCGCACCGCGATGAAGAGTGGTCCCCACTTGCCGCAACTGGAGAGGGCCCTCGCACAGAAACGAAGACTCAACACAGTCATAAATAAATAAATAAATAAATAAATAAAAGAACGTGAATTTCTTAAAAAAAAAAAGATGGAAAAAAATTGGTTAGTTTGCCTAGCTAAATAACCTTGAATTTGATATTTTCAATAGATTTAAAAAAAAAAAAAAAGAGGGCACTACCGGCATCTAGTAGGTAGAGGCCAGGGATGCTGCTAAACATCCCTCAAAGCACAGGACAGGCCTCACGACAAATTATCCAGCCTGAAATATCAACAGTGCATAGGTGGAGAAACCCTTCCCTAGTCCAAGCCACTAGCTCTCTGGTCTGGGTTATTTCAGTAGCCTCTTAACTGTTCTGTCTGCTTCTGTGATTGCCTATTCCCCCACAACTACTCTCCACGCAGGAACCAGAGTTATCCTGTGAAAATAAGTCAGATCATGCCACCTCACCGCCAAAAACACTCACCCTCTATATACCCCATTTTGCTCAGAAATGTCCAAGTCTTCCCAGCAGCCTGCAGATCCTTATGGCCCCTGATACATCTCTGACCTAATCTCCTCCTCTCTGCCCATCTCTTACTCTACTCCAGCCACCTGGGCCTCTGTGTTTGTCCTTGAGTCCTCCAGGTATATTCTTGCCTCCAGGGCTCTGTTCATCTCCGCTCTGCCTAGAACACTTTTCCCCACTTCTCTGCCTGCCTGTCTCCTTCATTACTCTCAAGTCTTTGCCCAAATGTCATATTCTCATTGAGGCCAACATTGACTCACCCTCTCCGAAACTGCAATCACAATCCCCTGCCCTGGCACTCCTTATGTCCCTTCCCTGTTTTATTTTTATCCATTGCATGATTACAGTCAAATTTACTACGTACTTATTTATGTGATTCATTGTCTGTCTGTCCCCTCCATTAGAAGGTAAGCTCTATGAGAACAAGGATTTTTGTTTGTTTTGTTCCCAATCTAGAACAGTGCCTGGAATGCAGAAAGCCTTCCACAAATATTTGTTGAACGAGTGAATGAAGGAAAGAAAAAAAGAGAGAAAAAGAAAGGAAGAAGGAAGGAAGGAAGGAAGGAAGGAAAAAGAAAGAATACCTGTTCACTGAAGATAAATTAGAATATACAAATAGGCAAAAAGAAGAAAATTAAAATTGTCTGTGATCCTATCATCCTGAGTTAACTACCATGAACATTGTGTGATGTGTCAGATATCCCTCTATCTCTTTGAGCACATGTGTATTTAAGCACATGTGATTATAGACTACGGTAATCAGAGCTTGAATCTCAGCTTTGCATGTGACCTTGAGCAAGCATCTTAGTCCATTCAGGTTGCTATAACAGAATACCATAGATCAGGTGGCTTGGACAACAGAAATTTATTTCTTATGCTTCTGGAGGCTGGGAAGTCCAAGATCAAGGCTCTGGTAGATTCAGTGTCTGGTGAGACCTCCCCTTCCTGATTCATAGACATCTTTTTGTTATGTCCTCACATGGTGAAAGGGACAAGGGAACTCTCTAGGGTTCTGTAAGGGCACTACTCTCTTTCATAAGGGCTCTGCCCTCGTGATCTAATTACCTCCCAGAAGCCCCACCTCCAAATACCATCACATTAGGGATTAGGTTTCAACATATGAATTTTGGGAGACACAAACATTCAGTCTATAATGGCAAGTAATTTAATTTCCTCAAGCCTCATTTTTCTCATCTTAGAAATAACAAATATACCTCCTACCTCATTGGAGTATGGTTAGGATTATCTAGGATAATGCAGGAAAAGTACATAACACAATGCTTGACACACAGTAAAAACTCAATAAATGGTCACTTTTATTATTATCATACTGCGCATGCAGTTTTGCATCTTGCTTTTTTTCTCACTTAGTATTTCTGAACATATTTGTATGTCCATAAGTACAATTCTATGACATTTTTCATGACTCCACAATATTCCATCATATGGCTACATCATGACCTATTTAACCCACCCTCTATTGATGAATAACTAGGTTGATTCTAATTTTTTTCTCTATCAATATTGAGACAAATATCCTAGTAGTCATCTTTTCTCAGACCCTCACTTCTGTCCTTGGGCTAGAAATACGGGGTCAAATGTTTAAGACTTTTGCTGTCCACTTAAGATGATACTTTTATGATGGCTCAAATGGAAAGCTGTTAAGAAATTATATGAGTTTTAAAGGTTTGGCATTAGAGAAAGTAAACACTCACTTGAATAAATCATCTCATGAAAAAGGTCAATGGGGACAGGGTCTGAGAGGTTCATCATCATAGAAGAGGCTAGTTTAGGGGCGTGGCAGGAATCCCCATAAATGAAGCAGTACTTGAGGTGCTTAGGGGTTCAAGGTTATGGACCGTCAGGCTTATTAGAGTCTCCGCCATCCAACTCCACCCCGCCATACTCCTAGGGCTCCAGTGCCCAAAAGCAGTCCCAGACTCTGGTTATTTGGCTGTTGGAGACAACTATCCCCCCACCTCAACCATCTTCCCCATAGTCGGAGCGTCAGAGAAACTAATGGGGCTGAGGAAGGGGATCCCCTTTGATATTGCTCCTTCCTGGATCCCTGGGAGCAAGTGTGAGGCCAGGATGCCCTAGGAATAGACAACTACAGCGCTGGGGGGCTCACTCTGCCCTTCACCTGCTGTTGGTGGCACAGACATACTTAAGAGACTCTAAAAGTTGTGCCTGCTGCCAGCACGGTTCTTTAGCTGTCCTCGTTAATCATGTAAAATGGAACATTTACATTTTCTTAATATCTATCTCTCAACCATTTGCACCCCCCTTAAGACCATTACATTTCTATGAGTTCCTTCAAAATGAAAATAAAAGTCGTAGTGCGCATTTGGGGAGCCATTGGGAAATTAGGGAGATCCCTGTAAATGTTGCCACCCTCAGGCAAGCTGTAAGAAGCACCCAATAATAAACTAAAAATGCTTAATAAATCGCCCGACTGTTGCATTTTAAGATAACTGGGAAGAAAAGGAAAAAGATTCTCTCTAAGCTTCTAAGGAGTTACCGGTATCTTCCTTAGAGATATTCCCTGGGCAAGTTAACACTTAAACAGAGTGAGCTGAGGTACATACACAGTAGCTACTCAGTCAAGTTTAACTATAAATAATAGGAATAGATTAACCTGCCCATCACTGGAAGTTTGAATGCACAAACGATGGAGTCTGCATTGATGGCCCTCCCCCCAGACGCAGGCAGCCCCGGACGTAATATGGTTTGAGGTCTCTGGCTTGCATTCTCCTCTTCATTTTCCCTCCGGGAGCAAGAAATGGGAAAAAGGCAAGAAACTGAGCCCCTCCCTGTTCCTGGCCTTCCAGAGGACTGTGGGTGTGGCACTCCTGCCTGCAGCGATGGGAGAATGATTCTTTTCAGGATGTGCTGCCGGGGGAGCCGACCTGTCTGAAGCTGCCCGGGACTCACTCAGGGGCCAGCTCTGAACCTTCTTTCAGGGAAGCTGTCTGGGCCTCTCTAGATGTTGGTGCAACTGATCCCATAAGGCCCACTTCCTTTCTCTCAATTCCCACTTTGCAGTGTGCATTTCTGTGCACTTCTCCTTCCCTTGTTCGAAACATTATTTGTCAATGCTTGAAATGCATATTTAATAGTGTTCTCTTTTCCTCTCGACTAGGTATTGTGAGGAATCAGGTTCCTGTTACTATTATTATTCCACAGTAATAACTAATAATAGCAATACTAATAATAGCAATACTAATAATAACAATACTAATAATAACAATAGCTAACGTTTTTGAGCTCTCACTAAGTGCCAGGCTTACCTTAAAGATTCATTTAATCCCCACACCAACCCTATGAAATTGGACCTATTTGGTGGGCTTTGAAAAGGCCCAGTAATTAATATCCCTCTTTCCCACTGGAGTTGAGAACTAATTGATAGGTCGACATAGGTATCCATGGAAAACGGAGATCAAATGTTCTCTATTATAATATAGCTGATGAGGGAGAGCACAGCTTAGAGCTTAGACTTCCCCAGAATTAAATGCACTGCCCAGTCCCAAGCAGCACTGGCTCATCACAGAATCTCCTCCAGAGGCCTGGCCGCATGAAACTCAGAGCAGAGCTGAACAGATCCTTCATGTGAACAGCCGGGTGTGGAGCACGCCGGGGAGAGAGTAATAGGGAGCAGAAAGAGGCGAGGATTACCTGCTTCATGGAAACTCGAAGCCAGAGCAAAAAAAGATCTCAACATTATCATCATCCCCAGAGTCATGTAGCTGATGCACTAAGTATCGATACAATGCATACCCCATCCTTCCTGAGTCGTGAGGGGAATCCACACCCTGAGTTGAGTGGGAGAGGAATTAGGGTTGCTGAACCCTCACTCTCACCCATCTGGCCGTCAGAAGCCCTGTATCTGTCTCCTGTCTGTACAATCCCGTAAACACTAAATGCCTACTGTGAGTCTGGAACTGCGTTGCTAGATATTTCAGCGATATCTGAGCAAAGTTATGAATGAATGAACAGATGAATGAATCTTATGGAACTCATCATTCCTAGCCCTTCCGGTTTTTCTCATTTATTTCAGCACACTCTGTGCCAAATCTTGTTATAATCCAGACAGTCTTGGTCACAGAGGACACTGGGAATTACAGGACCTGCTCCAGATGGAAACGAGAGCAAAGCCTCTGAAATAGTAGAGGACAAAGTTTTCCTGAGAAGGTCCAGCAGCCCGGCCCAAGGCCAAGCGGCGGGATGAACTCAAGTCCAGTGTCATGCTGGGACTCAAAGCGTCTGAGCCAAGCGTGTGGGGCACGGAGTGGGCCTCTTGGTAAAAAATGTGAGTGCATCCTATCTGGCATAGGTCAGAGGAGGATCAGGAAGCTGGGTCCAGCTCTGGGGAAAAGGGGCTGGAAGAGATGGGAAGGTCAAGGTCCCAGCTGACTGGGGAGCTGGGGCAGCCTCTAGTCCCAGAGGAATTTGGACTGGAACGTGGGACGTGAGGGTGCACGGAAAGCTAGATAAGTGGAGGGCAGGGTGGGCAGGGCGGGCAGGGAGGGAGGCTGCAGGTTGCTGAGTGGGATGAAGGCCCCTCCCGGCCCTCTGTGTGTCCAGCTGTCCTGTGCCAAGAGGCAAGAGAGGAGCTCCCAGCATACCGTAGTCCTGGCTCTCCCCCGATCAGGACAGAGGTGGACCCAGAACCCTCGGCTCTTTATGATGGCTTGTGGGGTGGACGCCGTCACAGCCATTTTCTAGGGGTAGTACGATCAATTAATTCGTTGTCCAAAACAGGACCCTTTTTAAAGCGGGAGTATCAACAGTCATTAAAACTAATGACTAAAAGTCCCGACTCTCTTTGTAATCTTCCAAAAATATTCGACGAGCCTGCCTCAAAGAAGCCGACTGACCCCGGGAGCAGGGATTTTTAAATGGGAAACAAAGATTTCATGCCGTCTTCCTCTCCCAGTCCAGGAGGCCAGGTGCAGCGGACCCACTGCTGGCCCACCCTCGCCGCATCCTAGCTTCAGCTTGCCGTCCCCCTCCACCTCTCTGCGGCTCCACCCGAGTGAGGGCTTTCTACACCACGGAGCCTGCTCTGATGCCAGGAACAACTGGACTTCTATTTGTTCTGGACCCTGGGGAGAAAAAGGTAAATAAACCAAAGTCCCTGCTCTTGAGAGCAAAAGGAAGCAGCCAGTAAACATGCATACCAAGTCAAAGGGCTAAGTCTCCCGGATGGTATATATATGTGTGTGTATGTATGTGTGTGCGTGTGTGTGTGCGTGTGCGTGTGTGTGTGTGTGTGTATGAAATACGGGGAGAGGCAGATAGAGAGAGAATGATTTATCATGAGGAACTGGCTTTCATAATTATGGAGGCTGAGAAGTCCTGCAATCTGCCATCTGCAAGCCGGAGACCCAGGAAAGCTGGTGGTATAATTCAGTCTGAGTCAGAAGGCCTGAGAACCAGGGAAACTGATGGTGTAAGTCCCAGTCTAAGGGCAGAAGAAGACCAATCCAGCTTCTGAATGAATTTGCTCCGTGGGAGACAGGAGAGACTAGAGGACAGGACGAGGGAGAGGCCGGGGTGCCTGTTTACCTGTTCCCCTTGCCTTCCCACCATCTGGCAGCTGCTGTGTTCTCTCTAACTAAAGCCGCAGCTCTGGCCGGACAACCCCTCTTCCATGTCAGCTCCCACCTGACGTGGTACCACCACGGGCTCCCCTTGCCCCTTTAAGTCTGGGGTGATAATGGCATCATGCCGTTGCCAGTCCCTGGGTGCGCCTAACCTGTCCACGTCGCTCTTCAGTTAGACCCTCTAAGACTGCCTCTGGCTCCTGTGGGACCCTGCCCGGCACAGGAGGCAATAGTTTTATCCAAACAAGGGCTGATGAGGACTGACACAAAGCAAAGGCTGTAGAAGTATGGAAGAACATAGAGATTCAAGAGCTCTCACAGGAAGAGTCAGTAGAACTCAGTGCCCAATTAGATGTCATGAAGTGGATTCCTTATCAACTTCTGTGTAACAGATTATCACCAATGTAGTGGCTTGAAAACGACACGCACTTATTATCTTGCATTTTCTATCAGTCAGGAATCCAGGCATGGCCTAGTTGGGGCCTCTGCTTCAAGGCATCTCATTAGGCTGCAGTCAGCTTGTCAGTCAGGGCTGGGATCTCACCTAAAGGCTCGACTGGAGAAGGATCCACTTCCAATCTCGCATGGTTAGTGACAGAATTCAGTTGGGTTGAGGGCCTCAACTCCTTGCTGGCTATTGGTTAGAGGCTGCCCTCAGCTCCTTGCCATGTGGGCCTCCCCAACGTAACAGCTGTCTTTACTAAAGTCAGTGAGAGAAAGACTTCTAGCAGGACAGAAGCCACAGCCTTATGTACCCTAATCACAGCAGGGACACCCCATGACCTTTGCCATATTCTGTCTATTAGGAGCAAATCACAGCTCCTGCCCACACTCAGGGAGGGGATTACACCAGACTGTGAACATCAGGAGGTGGGGATCACTGGGGGACATTATACAATCTGCCTGCCATAGGAGGAAGGGGAGGTGTCTCCTGGGATTTTTACTCATAAATGATGCCATTTGTCAAGAGAGGGACTTGAAGAACAAGAGGATCAGGTCTGAGGTGCAAATTGGGTAGTGAATCTTAGGGTCAATGGGAATCAGAAATGGAGGTCATCTCCAGAGGATAGAATTTAGTTCAGCCCAACTGTGCAAAGAGAAAAAGGTTTGGGTTTGGGGGACAAAGGACAAGGTCAGGCCTTGAGGACTCTGAAAGAAGTTTTCCTTGTCCTGTTCATTTTTCAGAAAAATCAAGTGATAAAATAGACCTGTGACCAAATTCTTTGTAGCAAGGATGTTGGGGAAGAAAGCCCACTTGTATGTTCAAGAGCAGGAACTGTATTTTCTAAAGGATGCGTTTCCACGTTTACTGAAAGGGAGCAAGAACCAGACCAGTTGTCTCAAGTTCTGAATTTATTTCCTGAAGAAAAGACTGAGGCTTCTTCTGAGAGAAAAATGGTGCTTAGATGGCCCTATGAAGTGCCTGTAAGTGAGTGCTTCGGATCCAGAGAGAAGGTAGCTAAAGGGCTGATCTGGGTGTGGGGCAATGTAAGAAACATGGGGGTCAGAAACCTGGAAACTACTGTCCCAGCACTGCTTCTTAGCTCTGGGACACGCAGCCCGTCCCTCAGCCGCCCCGAGCCTCAGTCTCAGGGCCTTTTCTACGGGGACATCATCTGTCCTGCGTACCCTCCTGAGCTGTCCTGAGAACCAATGAGAGCACTCATCCCATGGAAATTCAGAAGGTACCTACTATGTGCAAGGCCCTGCAGTGGCCACAGAGGGAAATAAGATTCAGGCTCAATCCTTGGTGAGTTTACGGGCCTGTTGATATGTGTGAACCTGCTTTATCAGCTAGAGAGTGGCCAAGAAATGTGACAAGTTAGACACAGAACACTTGTCTGTAGTGCTGGTGCCATTCCCTAGTACAAATCAGGAGGAGGTGGAACATTCACTGAAGTGCCCACGAGAGTTCTCTTCACTATTATGACAGAGTCCAAAGTTTTCTGACATGACCACACTTATTATCAATATTTACCCATTCTTTCAACAAACATGTCCTGATTTAATTTTTTAAATCAATCTTACTTAGTATCATGGGTATTACCACCTACCATCTAGGTGTCCTTGAACAATACCCATAATCTCTTTGCATTTCAGTTGCTTCATCTGTAAACTGGAAAGAATAGCAATAACAACAGAATAATCCACCACAAATGAGAGGACCAAAAGAGTGAATTGATGTAAAATGGTTCTTTCAACTCCATAATAATAATACAAACATGAGATAATTTTACTATCTGCTCTGTCTACTTCAGCTCAGTCTGTGATCCTGGAGGTAAATCTGTCACAATGCAGCTGCAGTTGACACTGGCAGAGAACTTAACAGCCGCTGTTAAGAGTGATCCTCTCCCCCAAATTCTGTGGCATTCTGCTTCTTCTGGCCCTTGTTAAAGGACATGGAGACTGAAGTATGGATGCTGGAGTAAAAGTGAAGTGACAAGTGACAAGCCCTGGTATCCTAGTCGAGATGCTGTGCCTGTGACCACAGGCACCATGAAAGGAGCCCATGGGCCACACCAGCTTTCTGTTTCTGCACTGACCCTAAAGATCATCAAGGGTCACAACAGCCTCATGACTTGAGGTAAAACCTTGGTTCTGAGTTTCAAAAAACCTCCAATGGGTTCTAAAGCAACGTGGACTGATCAGAATGGTATGAAACCCTTACAAACACAGTATGGGCATGCAATTGTTTACCTTCAGTTTTGTTGGATGACATTTTTTTAAATGGGAGGGGGGAAATGCGTACTCACTATTTACCTAAAACCCACCTCTGCCAGCAGTTGCCTTTTTCCAGTGGTCATGGTCTTGCCCCAACCTAGCCAGCCACACTCTCGCCTGGTTCCCTTCAGACCAGGAGTGTTGAGACTGCTGTTCCCCAAATCCACTCTCCTTTTCTTCCTTTTAATAATAGATCCCCAGTTATCAAGTTTTAGCAGAGCCCATGGCCATGGAGGTAGAAGTAAAATTTCCCAAGCACCCTTGCAGCCAGGCGTGACCATGTGACCACATTTGCGCCAAAGGAACTGGAGTGCAATTTCCCTAAAAGAAATGGACTCACTATGGACTTCCTCTCCCTCCTCCTTCTCTCTGACCGGAATGTGGATAGAGTGGTGTTGCTCTAGCTTTGATCATGTGGACAAAAACACCACGCTAAGGACTTGCAGAGCAGCAAGAGAGAAGGAACCTAGCTTTCTGGATGCCCTCCTAGCTCAGAGCCTCTAACATAGACCTACCACTTGTTTCTAGATTATTATGTAATAAAGACACAAGCTCCTATCCTATTGAAGCTACAGCATTTGCAGGTATTTTTGTTGTAGCAGCTGAGCCAATACCCTGACTAACATACCTATGCATGTGTGAAAAGACTGACCAAGATGTAGTGTGATTCCATCGGCAACAGCAACAACAACAAAATGTTAACTGATCAGCTCTTACAGATATTAGACCTGTGACCAGGATGTGGAACATCCAAGGGCATAATAAATGATGAAGAACTCAAAGATCATGTGCTGCATTTTCAAGTCCTCACAGCTTGCAGGCAATATTGGACCACTAAGTACATGGAAAAGACCTTTTATGGTGGGGGGTGTGGAGGAGGGCTGAGGAAGGAGGAGAGGGCTGAACATTAAATAAGCACTTAGTACGTACCAAAGACTGTACTCCACACTTTCCATCTGCTAACGGAGGGAGGTAGATATTACCCCTCATTCCTACACCACCCCAGCCCATTGTTGATGAGGAAACAGGCCCAGAAAGGCTTGATTTGCCCAATGTCAGCAAATGCCAGAGCCAGAATTTGAACCCCAGTCTACTAGCAACAAAGCTGCTTCTCAAGAGCAAAGAATCAGTAAGAACAAAAGTAGACTGTCACTCATGACAACCGTGACCCTTAAAATTATGAGCACTTCACACTCCTCTTAAAGCTCTGCTAAGATCAAGGGAAATGCAATTCTGAGCAAGTAAAAGGACCCTGTATTTTCTTCCTGTAAAGTGTTGGAGGATGCTGTCTCCTCATTTCTGCGTTTTTCTGCTCCAGGATAGGGAACAGAGTTAGGGCATGGTGCTCCTGGGATGCCTGCCCTAATACCATTCTAGCTGATGGCACGTCTCCTCCTAATTCCTAGGACTCCCCATTCCAGCATGGGCAGAGCCTGGCTCTCCAGTGGGACAGGGATGAATGGGAGGGACCAAAATCAGGACCCAGACTCACTCACTGAGGCAAGGACCAGGAAGCCAAACCACCCACAGGTTTGGGGGTTCTAGATAAAGTCCTAACTGCGCCCACGCTGGTATTCAAGCGGAGAGAGACAGACAACAAACACCTCCATATGTATATTGAAGACATTCGGGCAAGTAAGGGGATTGGGGGCACAGGAGGTGTTGCCTTACATCAGGAGGTCAGGGAAGGCCTCCCTGAGGAGGAGGGCATTTGAGACTCATCTGAGTGAAATAGGGAGCGAGTCACACAAGGTGGGGAAGGAGCGACTGAGGATGAGCGATCCAAGTCCAAGGGTACCCGAGGTAAAGGTGTGCCATTTGAGAATTGTGAGGAAGCCCAACGTAGCGCGGGGGTTGAAAGATGAGTCTCTGGATTCCTTGCCCCTGTCTGTCCTCACGGTGTCCATAATCCCTGTGGGGACTGAACTGGCTGCACTTTCCAGTGCAAACCGGAATTCGGGCTCCATTCCCCAACCTGGGAGAGACCAGGTCCCAGGTCTGGTCACCAGGACTGGGCAGGAGGCTGTGAAACCAAAACCAGATCTGCGTGCAGGACAGGGGCTGGGTCTCAGGAACCAGGCAGCAACCAGTTGGCAGAACTGGGACATGAGACGGACAAACAGGCAGTGTCTGGATGTGGAATCTCAAGGAAGGGAGAGGAAGACCTCCCGTCCACACCTCCCTCAGCCCCACACAGACTGCCGCCTACTCCTTTGTCTTCAGCTCTTCCCTCCCTCTTGTTTACTCCATTCTAGGCACACCTGCCACCTTGCCCGGCATACTCCTGCCTCCAATTCTTTGACCTTGCTATTCCGTCCTTCTGGAATCCCTCCTCCAGTACCCGCGGGACTCATTCCCTCATCGACTTCAAGCCTTGAACAAATGTCACTTTCTCAGTGAGGCCCACCCTGACCACCGTCTTGCAAATTGCAAACCCAAGGTCTGGGGAGAAGCCCCTCGGCCAAGGAAGAGGAAGAGGGGAGGGTATCCGGGCCAGCCAAGGACAGAAACCAAATGTCACAGCACTTCAGGTACGAGTCAGGCTGCTGTGGGTTCCAGATGTCACTCCATCCTGGCACCTAAGATTCCATTCTCGGTGCCTTGAAAGATTCAGGAGACCAAAATGAAAACTCTGGCACTCATAGATACACCACTAATACTTGGGTCTGGGTGCATGAATTTTTGAAAGAAAAAGAGCGTTTTGTAGGGGAATATAGGCAATACACTTACAAGGTTCAAAATTCAAAATATACAAAATGGTATCCAGTGAAAATCTCTCCTGCCATTCAACTACCTGCTCCCTCCACTGAAAGCCACAGATGTGATCAGTGTCTGGTGTATCTTTCCAGAGATATTTTATGGATATCCTACCAAGTATGTTTATATTCCCCATCTTTTACCTAAATGGTAGCCCACTATACATATGCTCTTTGATATTTTTCACTTAAATGTCTTAAAGATATTCTCATTTTAGCTTCTTCACTTCTATTTACAGCTGCTTAGTAATCTCTTTGGGTGTACTCTCATGTTTTATTTAAGCAGTCCCCTTTTGATGAACATGGGGCTATTTCTAATACTTTGTTGTTGAAAATAGTACAGCAGAGAATACCCTTGTGCACAGGTCACTTCACCACGGGTAAATTCCAGCAGGCGGGATTGCAGTACTACAGGTACGCACATTCTCAGTTTTGATAGACAGCACCAAACGGTCCTGCCTAGAGGAGACCCTCTGTTGGTGCGTGTGTGTGGTTTCATCTTAGCCCTCCCAGGCAGAGAAGCTAAGACTGCTAACATATGACTACTTCAGCACAAAAGCCACCACCGCAGTGCTCAGGGCCTGGCACGTAGTTGGAGCTCAAAAAATGTTTGTTAGGTGAGTGTATGGGAAGATTGAGTGGATGAGTAGATGGGAGGATGGAGACATGGATATACAAACAAACCAATGATGAATTCTAGACAGATCTAGTACAGCCCCCTTCCAGAATTTCTCTCTCAAAACTCCAGTCTACACTTACTCCTCTCCCTTTTGCTGCCAGGGCCACGGAGTTTAAGATTTAGTTGTTCTCTGCTTCATATGTGTTCCTTTTGTGTCCTCAAATGCAGGGTAAATTCCTAATGGGCTGAGAACACAGAGAATGGCAGTAAAGAGCATGGCGGGGGCAATCCCAGCTCCACATTTGCCAGCCTAGAACTCTGGGCAAGTTACTAAATTGAACTGGTACTAGTTGCCTTGTATGTCAAACGGAGATGATCACACTTGTACTTTACCAACCTACCCCGTAGGTGGTGTTGACAGAATTGAACATGCTAATGCTAATAATGAAATTAGAATGTGCCTGGCCAATAGCAAGCCTTTAGTAATGAACTTAGAGCATGCCTGGCCAATCACAATCTTCCTTGTCTTGTGCTTCTATTGTATCTCCTCTGTTGCCTAGAATAATGGTGGGCACACGAGAGGCATGCCACTAATATTTTACCACTGATTCCATACACTTTAATTAACAATCAGTTTTAGTTAGAAGTTACCATTCTTCTGGTATGCATATTGCTTTGATTCCTGCTGAGCATGCCAGACCTTATCTGCCTAGCTCAGGTCAAGGTAAGCTTTGAGCAAGTATACGTTAACTCATTCCATGAATATTTAATTTTATATGCTACAAGCCCAGATTACAGCAATGAACAGGACAGCAAAACCTTTGCCCTCATAAAGGCTTCGTTTTAGCCCATGGAGCTAAGTAAAATAGGCAGCATAACACGACTCTGTTTTGGAAGATGCAGAGGCAAAATTATGCAAATTGTCTGTCAACACCTCCCAAACTTACCTGGCTATTTGTTCAGCTATTTTAGCCATGAAGCTTTACCTAAATGCTCTGAATTTCCTCTTCCTTGAATATCTCTTTAATGAGATCCCCTCTCCTGCTCACCTCCTTGATCCTGCTTCTCAAATAGAGTTGCTAATGATGTGTGCATGTGCCAGACTTGCACAAATGTTGAGCTGCAAAACTGCTCTGTGTCTGTTAATTTCATCCTCTGCTCGGGCGGGGATCCTTGAGTTAGAGCAGATGCTGCTTGCCAGGGGCTTTTGTGCCCATCGATCAGTGTTGTTGATGAAGGAGGAAAGGAAAGTTTCCTCCATGACTGCCGTTTGAATATAATTTATTGTGTTCTGAAAGAAAAGTGGAAAGAAGAAAAGGTACTGATAGGCACTAGCACAAATCAACGGTGATGGATGACACTCAGATTTCGGTTTCAGAGGAACATACTTGAAAGTCAAGAAATCACTGCAATGGTGAGGTGACACTCTCCACAGCTGTGCCAAACGCGCTCCTTCTAAATGGCTAAGGTGCCTGTTGGGGTCCCGTGGGGAGTCCAGACCAACAACGATAATAAAGAAAATAATAAAATAGTCACATAGCATTTAAGAGCAAGTACACTGTAAACAGACGGCATGGATTGGAACCCCACCTCCACCCTTGGGCAAGTTATTTAATATTTCCTCCTGTGTAAATGGGGGTAACAGTAACACTTTAATCACAGGGTTGTTAGGAGAATTAAATGGGTTACCATATAGAAAGCGATTAGCACGATGCCTGCCTTCTTAAGTACGAAGCTCCAGATTTACGTCCGCTCTGCTTTCTGTTATTAATGGTGAATTTTGCTCTCTGCCAAGTCCTGACCTAAGCCTGCCTGCCCACAACTTCACCTGCTCTCACTACCACCACCCTCTGGCTCCTGGATCACCCTCATTCTTCAATGGCACATGGCACTCGTCTTCCAAATCCACTTGAATTTCTGACTTTGCTCCTCCCCCCTATTTAGGTTTTATATGTGTCTTCTGTGTGTTTATTCATTTGCATTTCCAATTATGTCTAGAAAAATACTTATAAGACTGGAAATAAATGCTCCAAAACTATTCGTAGGATTATGAGGGTCTACTAGTCTTCCTTCTATTTTTCTGTACTTTACAACTTTAAAAAAATATAAACAAGGTCCTCTTGTATAGCACAGGAACTATATTCAATATCCTATGATAAACCATAACGGAAAAGAATATGAAAAAGATTGTATATATGTATATGTATAACTGAATCACTTTGCTGTCCAGCAGAAATTAACACAACATTGTAAATCAACTATACTTGAATAAAACAAATTTTTTAAATAATTTTTTAAATAATTGTGGAATGCCGCCCCTGCCATGACCAACACGGAGGCTTTGTACCGAGTCCTGTTCTTAGTGTTCGAATGACCCAGTCCGAGGCTGAAGAAGCCACCCTGGGTGCACATTGCCATTGACCGTGATGGTGTGCGCTCTGGTGGTGGTGTCTTACTTCCTCATCGCCGGAGGAACAGTTTATGATGTTACTGTCGAACTTCAAATGTTGGCTCTGTGACTGATGAACATGGGCAGCAGAGGCCCGCAGCTTTCTTGGCCTAGGGAGTAAGTGGACAATATAGTATGAAGAACTCACATCCAGCTTTCTGTCTACAGTGGGAGGTTTGGGTTTCATAATGCTCGACTGATCCAAGGCACCAAACACTCCAAAACTAAATAGACTTCTTTTTTTTTTTATACTTTTTTTAAAATATAAATTTATTTACTTATTTATGATTTTTGGCCGCGTTGAGTCTTCGTTGCTGCATGCGGGCTGTCTCTAATTGCGGTGAGCGGGGACTACGCTTCTTTGCGGTGCGTGGGCTTCACATTGCAGTGGCTTCTCTTGCTGCAGAGCACGGGCTCTAGGCGCACGGGCTGCAGTAGTTGTGGCTCGCGGGCTCTAGAGCGCAGGCTCAGTAGTTGTGGCACACGGGCTTAGTTGCTCCGCAGCATGTGGGATCTTCTCAGACCAGGGCTCGAACCCGTGTCTCCTGCATTGGCAGGTGGATTCTTAACCACTGCACCACCAGGGAGGCCCTAGACTCCTTCTTGTAGTCACTGGATTCATCTGTGTTCTGTTGAGTTTTCCCATGGCTAGAGTATTCATGAGAATGAAACTGCCGGGCAATCTGATGGGTGAGAGTGCCTTTTGAGAATAAATCAATGGATACTGGATTTGCTCCTGTTAATGAAGTTTTAAAGGCTATACCAACACTCTGATTTGAAATATGGAAAAGGATGAATGAAAAGCAGCAGAAAAGAAGCATCTAGTGAAAACACAGGAAGCATATTAAAAGCTTGGGCTAGAATGTCTTCTTGGTATCAAGGAGACAGGCTTACAACAGAATCTTTTCTGCTGGTCTATATTGACATGCCAGTGATGTTACCTGGCATTTTCTTCTTAGTTTTTCGTTTCTTAAAGAAAATATACTCCATTTCTACAGCTATCATATTGAATAAAGTAATTATTTTTTACAAACCCCTTAACATTTTTTGGGAGATGACATTTCTGACTTTCAGAAATTAATGTAAAATCAGGAAGGAAGATCCCATAAGGTGAGAGCCCTGGACAGCTGATTAGCTTTACCTGTGCTGCTTTGCCTTTAAACAAGGTGTGTGATGGTACATTATTTCAGATACGTATGTAAGACTGTTTCCTGTACAATGAGATGTGTGAAAGGAGCAGAAGTAATTTTTCTAATTAAAAATAAAAATGATAGTAATTGTATGTGCCGTTTTTAACCATGCAACCTGTACAAGGAATGTTTAAAAGATGGAGGAAGAACAGATTTAGTTCATTCTCCCTCTTCCTCAAAGAGATTAAATCAACCTCCTTATCAGAGCATATTAATAAGAAACCAGGCACTCAATGCCATACAGAGGACAA
Source organism: Eschrichtius robustus (assembly GCF_028021215.1). Classification (NCBI taxonomy): domain Eukaryota; kingdom Metazoa; phylum Chordata; class Mammalia; order Artiodactyla; family Eschrichtiidae; genus Eschrichtius; species Eschrichtius robustus. The sequence continues at coordinate 78,046,912 of NC_090827.1, forward strand.
GACTGGCTGTTTGCTGAGGGGTTATTGCCGTCTGGGAACTCACTTGACCTGTGAGATACCTGAGCCCATCAGTGACGTAACTCCATAGGGGGAACCTGTCACACTCACTGTACTGAGAAACACGGCATCTGAATGAAGGTACATCTATACCCTAAATCATTTTAAATTAGCATGAAAATAAATAACAACAGCAGCCACAGCACCTCCCCTACAAAAGGATGAATTGCTTAAATTTCAGATGGTTGAGTTAGTTGCTTGTGAATTGGGCACTTCTATTCTCAGGGTCCTTGCCTGATTCTGAGGTTAATTAGATGGTACCTGCAGTTACAGAGACCATTTCTCCTTTAACAATACCACTCCAACTTTCATTTATCTTTTTCAGTTTCCTGCTCACTTGAAACTCTGTTGAGAAGAGATTACAGGCTTGATGGATTCATTAAAAAAGGGAAAAATAAAATAACAGCAGTCCTACCTCACATTCAGCCCATTGAAGAAAGACGCATGAAAGCCCTAAGGTAGATTGTCTGAGCTCAAGCATTCAATGGGGATTCAAAGTACTTCTCAGTCGATCTATAGTCTCTGCCAATCCTTGGCCTTTCGTGGAAGATGGGTGATGGCAATGGAAGCCAAGCATATGTCCTCTCTATAGCCTCCCACTCCAATATTAATTTACTGTGACAATAGAAACTCAAGGGGAAAAGTTATCCAATAGAATTTGCCAAGGGTCAAAATGTGATACAACTTTATATCAGTTATGTATTACCAAAATAATTCTGTACGATAAATCACCCTACAACTTAGTAGCTTAAAAGAGCAACCATGTATGAGTTCTCAGCTGAGCAGATCTGCTCACCTGGGCCTGCTCAGCTCATCTTGACTGGGCTCACCCATGCATCTGTGGTCAGCCGGGGGTTGGCTGGGGGCTGAGCCACTGCTGGGCTGACTTGGCCCTAATCCACATGGTCTCTCATCCTCCGGCAGGCTGGTGCAGGCTATTGTGGATGTGCACACAATCTCTGAGGACAAGCTCTGAGTCCTAAGCTCGGAACTGACACACCATTGCTTCTGCTGCATCCTGCTGGCCAAAGTATAACAGGAGCACAGCCCAGATTCCAGGGATGGTGAACAGATTGTATTTCTTAATGGGAATAGTTGCAAAGTCACATTGCAAAGGGTGAGGGTACAAGGAGGGGTAAAACATTGGGGTCACATTTGCAATCAACCTACCACAAGCTTGAAACATGGTGGTGTGTGAAATAAGCAACAGCGATTGCGAAAAACATTTCGTTGTTGAAATTGTTTTGAGACAGTGTAAATTATAGGATTTTCATCAAAATAGGAGCTAAAAATGCTCAAAATTTTAATCAAGGACCATCTGAGAAGACATCCACCACGACCACGTCAGATCTTGCTCCTGACCCCCCATCCAGGGGGTTTTCCTCCCCACAAGGTCTCCTGATCTCAGTATTTTTCTAACACAATCAAGTTTTGACATAACTTGGGCAATTATTCTGTACCTGAGAAACACTCTTTTAAATACAACTCCACAAATTCATATTCAAAATTGTATACGTACAATTTACGTTGCAAATTATATTGCAGCCATGGAAGGCTGTATATGTGAAAGGACAAAGATGGACCGAGAATACGAAATGGTTATATTCAGATGAAGAGATGGTTGTGTTTTTCTCATTTTTCAAAATGGTCTTTAAAGCTGGGGTTACAATAACAATAAAAAAGGAGAAGATGTAAATAAGTTGAAAGCAGAGATTAACGAGCATTTATCTTTAATAGTCTACACATTGTACAACAGCAAACACTCTGTATTGTCTTTTCATTTTATAATCCTTGAGGCTGACAATGAAATATTCAAATGCCAGGAAACACAAAAGCAGTTCAGAATTATACTTGAGGAAGAGTTATGTGACTCCACTATTATTACTTAATTCATGCAAAGTGCCTTAAATGAGTCGTTTTATCTTCATCTTGTGATTTTTTTATTTAGTAGAGTTCTATGAAGGTGTCTAATGATGACAAATCAGCAGGGCCCATGGGCTGAAGCATATCTAACAATGCAATTACAGTAATTTGAAAAAAAATAACAAAAGAATAATCATGGTTTTATATTCTCTGGGTGGTTTTGAATACAAATGCAAAAATGTGGGTAAATGTCACAATTAATGTATCTGAAGCCAAAAAAGAAAAACGTGTCTCAGTAGGAAACAGTTTAGCTTAGAGCATCAAATAATCAAGTTAATGTAACAGCAAAGGAAACATGTTTCGTATTTTGTTTCCCAGGGTTTAGCATAAAGCTTTTAATCAGAAGCTTAACAAAAGAATGCAGCACTGTCTGAATCAGAAAAGTAGTTTTTGCTCTTAAAACTATTTTGTAACTTGTGAGAGGTGAGTTGATGATTCCATCCTATTCTTAGATCTCGCCCCTGCCTCATACTTCCCTATCAAGACTAGAAATAACCACAGCAAGAACATTTTATATCCATGCCTTGCTGATTCTTTTTCAAAGTATTTTTGTTTACATTTTCTCATTTAATACTCTTCCAACCTAGTGGATTAAATAGCACAGACATCAACATCCCCCATTTTACTAACGAAGAAACCAAGACACAAGTAACTCCTTCAAGGACGTATAATGGGTAAATGGCAGGACTGGTTAGGATCACCTTTATGAACAGCAGGAAAGGAGGGCACTGGGAGATGACACCTACTACTAAGAAAAAATATATAATATTACACACTTGTTAGAAATCAAAACTACAAAAGCAAAAAGAAGATCATTTAAAATGCCCGTAATTCCCACTTAATGGAGAGAAACATGTGTAGCACCTTGGAGTAACTCCTTCGGGATACAACAATGTTTGCTTCCTATTTCATCCAGCAAGTTGAAGCAATAAGAAGAGAACCTCTACATTCTCCCCCGCCATCTCCCAGCCCCACACGTGTGCCCACATGCTTTGCCTTCCGTGGTACAGAGGATGAACTGCCTGGTCCTAACGCCACTGTCTCCATTCTCCACTCCATCCAACTTCCTTTCACCAGCTCAAAGGTTCGCTCTGCAATTCACTTCTTATCAATTGTTCCCCCCATTCCATCAGTAAGCAAACATACTGTAATCTCTCCCATCTGAAACAAAGAAACAAATAATGAACAAACCTGCGTTGCCCCGACAACCCTCTTTCACTCCGGCTCCATTTCTCTGCTCCCCTTTAGAGCACGCCGTCTTTAAAGAGTTATTTAACACTTGCTATTGCTCTATCTAGATGGAATTTGAATTTTTTGAGGTGTTATTAATTTATGATCATGGACATAAATAAAGTATAGTTATTGCTTTAGGTGAAATTAGAGTGAAAAGTAGCATAGATAATATTCTCAGGTCATATGTTGAATTATCAGGATCCACATTTATTAATGACTTTGACTTAAATGTAATTGTCAGTTAACTCTGTTGGAGAGAATTGATGTTTGTATATTATTCAGTTTACTTCATCTAAAATAAACAAAATGTCTTTCTGGCAAAAAATAAAGTGTTATTTAGACTCTAGCTCCCGCTATCTCTTGAACACATTTCATATAAATTCTCTTCTATAACATTATTTTTAATGAATACCTAAGATTCCATTGTATAGATGGATGATTGTTTATGCAGCATTGTCAAATATTTAGATGGCTTCCATTTTTTTTTTTCAGCCTTATAACTACTAGGTTAGGTTTATTTAAAGGCCTGAATCTGATTTCCAGTATGTACCCACCAGCCACATGCAGCTACTGGGCACTTAAAATGTGGTTAATCAGAACTGAGATATACTGTAAGTATAAGATACCAGATTTCTGAGGCTTGGTATGTAAAATATCTTGTTAACAATTTATTATGTGTTAAAATGATAATATTTTAGATATATTAGGTTAAGTAACATTGTCAAAATTAACTTCACATGGTTCTTTTTACCTTTAAACATGGCTACTAGCAAATTTAAAATTACATATGTGGCTCACATTTGCATCTCTCATTATATTCCTACTGGACAGTGCTAGTCTAGACTCTTGAGGGTGGACCCTGAAATTTCATTAATTATTCATTCCTTTGCGCTAACCAACCATTCTTTCAGAAATCAATACAATCCAAGGTTCCCAGCCTTTCATCTTACAGTCTTTTTTTTTTTTAATTGGAGTATAATTGTTTTACAATGTTGTGTTAGTCTCTGCTGTACAACGAAGTGAATCAGCTATATGTATCCATATATCCCCTCCCCATCCCACCCATCTAGGTCATCACAGAGCACCGAGCTGAGCTCCCTGTGCTATACAGCAGGTTCCCAGTAGCTATCTGCTTTACACATGGTAGTGTATTTATGTCAGTCCTAATCTCCCAATTCATCCCACTCTCATCTTACAGTCTTAATTTGTTTGATTTGATGCTTCCTTCCAACTGACTTAGGGAAATAAGAATTTTTATGTTGTTATATACAAAAGTAGCTTTTGCGTTTTACGCGCCTATTCTAATACTGTTTGTGTCCTGTTGGCGTCTGCAGTCTACAGTCTTGTGGTCCTTTCTGAAAGAGGTAGGTCCTTCTGTAAGATCATGCAAGAAGAGGTAGGTGCTGTGTTGATCATCCCACTTGGAATGTGGGCCCTAGGCAGGCAGATGGGGAGACTCATATTTCTCATTCATGAAAATGCTCTCCTATCAGAGGTTTAAACATGCCCCTTGGCCATGACCAAGGTTAAAGAAACAGGCATCTCTTTATTTTTTTTTATTTTTTATTTTAATTTATTTAATTTATTTATTTTTGGCTGCGTTGGGTCTTCGTTGCTGTGTGCGGGCTTTCTCTAGTTGTGGTGAGCGGGGGCTACTCTTCAGTGCGGTGCGCAGGCTTCTCATTGCGGTGGCTTCTCTTGTTGCGGAGCATGGGCTCTAGGCACGAGGGCTTCAGTAGTTGTGGCACGTGGGCTTCAGTAGTTGTGGCTCTCGGGCTCTAGAGCACAGGCTCAGTAGTTGTGGAGCATGGGTTTAGTTGCTCTGCTGCATGTGGGATCTTCCGGGACCAGGGCTCGAACCCGCATCCCCTTCATTGGCAGGAGGATTCTTAACCACTGCACCACCAGGGAAGCCCCAAGTGTCTCTTTAAAGGAATCAGAGCTGAATACGAATAAGCTGAAAATTACAGGCTGACCTATGTGGTTCATATTATGTATTTACCCACTTTCAGCTTCCATTTGCTTTTCTCCTTATTAGTACTAAAACAGTTATAAAAATAAAATTAAATGATAGATATAGATATATTGATACATATTCAATATATATTGCTATATATTCAGATACATATCTGAAATAAATATATATAACTATATATCTGACATATATAAAATGGTATATATTTATATTTATCTATAAATATGTACATATCAATAGATAGAGATATATAAATTGATATCTATCTATTAGATACAGATATCAATAAGCAGACATCAGTTTATATATCTCATAGGTACAGTTCTCAGCCCACAGCAGATTCTCCACAAATGCTAGCCCATCACACGCACACATGCATGCACTCCTAACCACTGGCCTTTTTTCACACTTAAGAAAGTAAGAACCAGCTGATTTAAATTATAATCCTCCGCCAGCGCTCACGCCTGAAGAACTGGTACTTGCAGACCCTGGGAAGCCTTCTCAGCCGGCTGGGAGACAGAAACAGTAGTGTGAGGCTTTCCCAGGCACTTGGTTTGCATCAGGCAGATGCCCACAAACCTTTCATTCATAGAGTGCCCAAGGTCAGGCTGCGGCAGCAGAGCAAACTGGAGATAACCGGGTCTTTCATGTACTTAGACGCTGAATAGAATTTCTGGGGTTTTTTTCCCCTCTCTGGGAAGGCTTCTCTTTGCAGCAATAGATAAAATTTTTAAATGTGGACATCAATTTAGAAAATATGTGGATAGTACCCAGGTTTCATCAATGGATACCAAAATTGGCCTCACTGACTCTATAGTTTAGAAATGATTCTACTCATGAGGCATCCAAGCACGGCAGCTAGGACGCCTGATTTTCTCAGAGTGAATGGCACCTCCATTTCAAATATCTATCCCAGATCATAGTAGGGGCTACCAGAGTACCCTCTGGTGGGGCATGGGGTGGAGGGCCAACTGGGTAAAGGGAATCACTATATGGTGACAGATGGAGACTAAATTTTTGGTGGTGAGCACGCCATAGGGCATACAGAAGTAGAAATATAATGCTGTACACATGAAATTCATATAATGTTATAAACCAATGTTACCTCAATAAAAAATAAATCTAAACACACACACACACACACACACACACACACACACACACAAATACTCAGTCCTGTCAGACCCCTTATTTCAAATATTCTGTGAGGCTGTGTATTAATCAGGCTGTGTCCTGGTTTGGGTCTTTGAAAATACGGTCACCAGTTAGAGACAGAGGAGAAAGTAGGACATCCTTTTCTTCTCAGACTTGAAAGAAAATTATTTATTACAAAAACAACATCCTAGCAAGCAACATGACCAGAAATTTTACTGAAAGAAAAATTCACCCCTGAACCAAACATACCAAGAAATCAAAATATTTTCTTTTTTGGATGTGCCCTTCGCCATCCCTAATTTGTGAAATATTTGTGATCCAGCACTAAACAAACAAAACAAAACAAAACAAAACAACAGGCTATGCCAAGGCTCTGTGAGTTCCCAGACCTGCACTCTCCCACCCTCTTGGCTGGCTCTTCTACCAGATATATAGATGCAAACCATGGGATGCCGTCTCCTCCTCCCCAGCCCACCTGCAGATGGTCCAAATGAACCCCCCCAACTCTCCATCAATCAATGTTTCAAAACATCACCTACTGCGTGTTCAGCGCTCTTCTAGACACAAAGGCGGGTGGGGAGGAGGGGTGTAGGAAAGAAATAGAGAGCCTGGTCCTAGCTCTCCGGGGGCATTGCCATGGCAACAGGAAGGAGGTGGTAGAGGGGGTGGAAAAGGGCACAGTTTCAGTGAGAGGCCAGGGCCCAACTGGGGTTCTTGCCCCATTTCGTGTGTACAGGAGGCAGCTGCCTTCTTTGTCCTTTGTGAATGAAGCCACCGATTGTAGTTTCTGGGGCAGTTTCCCAAAAGTGTGTCATGAGAAAGAGGCAAGATGTTAATGTGCTGAGCAGAAAAAAACAATTCCACGGCCAGATGAGTTGGGACACGAGAGTTAAAGAAAAACAAACAGGTCTCTTTCTGCGGAAGATCTCAGAGCATTTTCTCTCCTGAGGGGCAGCGTGAATCTCAATGAGGGCACTAAAGCTCGCTGCGTTTCCCAAGCTTGCATGGACACAGAGGAGAACATCTTCAGAAAGCAGCATCTAAGGAATTCATTTTGGGAACTGCAGCTGCAGAATATTCACTCTCATGCCTGCCGAAGACCGTGTACCAGATTCTCCCAGGTATTTCTAGGTCAGAGGAAGCCATTCTCTTGCCTTCCTTCCCATGCCTGGAAAATGGTGGAATTGAAGGGAAATAAGATGTTAGGCCAGAGAACACCCGTGCAGAGAGGCCCAGAAAGGACTGGGAAGGAGAAGGATCCACTAACAGATGCCACTTACGAAGCACTTTCTCTGTGTCCTGCACTGTCGTCACAAAGGAGTTACTGGGTCACAGCTACTGTTATAACCAAGACTGACGGTAGCCCCCAAACAGAAGGTTCCATGGCCACCTTCCTGAGGTGCCATAGAAATCCCAGCCTTTCCCCCATTGCCTTCTCTTTCCGAATACCCTCTTCACAGTGTCGATGGGGGCCTAGGGAATGAGGTCACAGGAGGCTCTGTGGTTCACACCTCCAGGATGACTTAGTCTGTTCTCTTCCCTCCAAGCTTCCTCCTGTATCTCCTGAGGTCACTCCATTCTTCTTCCCTCTAGTCCAATGGTTCCCAACCCTGGCTGCACATTACAATCAGCTGAAGTTTTTTTAAAAAATTCCAGTGGCCAAGCCTCAGCCCAGACAAATGAAGTCAGAATCTCTGGGCCGGGGTCGGAGGGGCAGGGCTGGAGACACTCAGGCATCAGTAATTTTTTTTTAAAATTTATTTATTTATTTTTTTGGCTGTGTTGGGTCTTTGTTTCTGTGCGAGGGCTTTCTCTAGTTGTGGCAAGCGGGGGCCACTCTTCATCGCGGTGCGCAGGCCTCTCACTATCGCGGCCCCTCTTGTTGCGGAGCACAGGCTCCAGACGCGCAGGCTCAGTAATTGTGGCTCACGGGCCCAGCTGCTCCGCGGCATGTGGGATCTTCCCAGACCAGGGCTCCAACCCGTGTCCCCTGCATTGGCAGGCAGATTCTCAACCACTGCGCCACCAGGGAAGCCCAGGCATCAGTAATTTTAACAGCTCCTCAGGTGATTCCAATTTGCAACCAATGTAAAGAACCACTGACATAGTCCAAGGACAGAATTCTATCTTTTAGCAACCCTGTCTCTCAGGAAGCAGATTCCTTTTCATCTGGAACTCAGCAAATCCTTTATTTGGAACCCCAAGTGTTCTCTCCAGGGTACCCAAATCCTAATTTACTGGTGTCTCTCAATTATGACCAAAGAATTTTATGGAACTATCATGTTCTCTGCTCTGGGGCTCCAGCTTCACTTTAGTTCCTCTGACATCTCTACAGTTCAGTCACTACATTAGGGGGCATAGTCAGGCAGGCAGAGCGCAGTGCCTGCTTCCAAGAGCTTTGCCGCTCAGTGATTCTTGCCGATTCCCAAGTTCTATTACTAACTCCAGTTTCACCATCTTGGTGCCATCAACCCACATTCCTGCTAGGAGTGACACCCCCAGACACTCATCTCCACCATTTCTCTTCTCAGAGAAGCCTGAGTGCAGAACATTAGCTCCTCTGTAAGATTTTAGTCTGTGATTAGAAGGCTGCAGTAGGCTGCCCCCTGGAATTTTGGGAAATGAATAGAAAATGTCACCTTACCTAAAATGGAAAGTAATGGAATCAATATAAAACAGATAAAGCAGCCTTTCTGATCTCATCTAAATAACCTACTTTAAAAGATAGATTTGTAAGGTCAGTACAAATGAGAGTCAACCCAAGTAAAAAATCAGATGATTAAAGTGTAACTTTAAGTCTGGGATGGATTTAATGCAAAAACAAAAAATTCTAAAACAGTATTCTTTAAGTGGAGAAGACAAGACAATTTGGGGTATAGAAAAAAAATTACTATTTCAATTTAGATTCAATTTAATTTAGAGAAATAAATAAATCTCCATTTTAATATACAAATTGGTAGTAGTACATGTATATACTTTATAAATAAATAAACATATATAGAGTTTGCACTCAAAAAGTTTTAATCATAGGGGTGCACAATAAAAAAGTTTGGATATTACTGTTTTAAATAATTACATTATAAAATCTCAATATACACAGAAAGCTAGTGTTCAGCTTGGAATGAGAAGAAGATGGTGAAAACAACAAAAGTTGGTCAGTATTTATCCAGCACTGTTGAGAAACCATGCCCTGACCGGAAGAATGCCTATCAGACACTTATCAAAGTTGTCCAGCTATTATGGCTTACATGTCAATTCCTTAGAGCCAGTCCCCTGTACCTGCAGTGGTACTCACAAGGCAACCTTCTGGTAGTAATCTGACTTCTCATGTAGACTTTCCTACAGGGAGATCATGTATCAACCAGCCAACACCTGATTCCAGGTCTGTTTGGAGGCATTGTAAATTTATAAAATAGCTCCTGACTTATCAGGTGGTTTGCTGGTTTGGGCTGGGGTTTTCAGTAAGTTGGGTAGATGCAAGTCAAGTCTCCTGAGGCTGATCACCTCTGAGGGAACATGAGACCCTGACATCTCTGAAGTTCTTTCCTGAGCACCATCTTGATGCACCACTTGACAAGTATGGAACTTGATTTGTCTGAATCCCAGACACATCAGGTTTTCCTAGTCCACTTACGTTTTTAGGAAAGGAAAATAGGTCTCATTGTTAGGTGCCTAGTAGTAGAACCACAGACACTGCAGGACACACAAAATGAAGTATAGGTGGAAACAATCCAAATGTCTATCATCTGAGAAATGGATAAATAAGATATGGCATATCAATACAAGGGATTATGCACCACTATATATAAAATAAACAACAAGGATTTACTGTATAGCATAGGGAATGGTATTCAATATCTTGTAATAACCTATAATGGAAAAGAATCGGAAAAAATATATATATATGTATAACTGAATCACTTTGTTGTACACCTGCAACTAACACAATATTGTAAATCAACTATACTTCAATTAAAAAATACAATGTATTATTTGGTCATCAAAAGGAATAAAGTTCTGACATATGTTACAACATGGATGAATCTTGAAGACGTCATAAGTGAAAGAAGCTCGTCACAAAAGACCACATATTATATGATTTCATAAGTATGAAATGTCCAGAACGGAAATCTGTAGAGTCAGAAAGCGGATCAGTGGTTGTCACGGCTGAGAGAAGAAGATTCTGGTGAGGAAGGGCAATGGTCTTCTAAAACCATCTCCCAGTGGGTGAAAATGTTCTAAAATTAACTGTGGTGATGGCTGCACGTATCTGTAAACATACTAACAACCATTGAGTTGTACACTTTTTTTTTTAACATCTTTATTGGCGTATAATTGCTTTCACTTTGTTATAAAGCAGAAACTAACACACCATTGAGTTGTACACTTTAAATGGATGAATGTGTATGGTATATAAACTGTATCTCAGCTCTTTTAAAAAAAAAAAAATGAAGCATAAGATGAAGAGGTGATCAACAGTTCCTATGGGTCTCCTCACTGGGATTTTTATTTCCCACTGGTCACTGTTTTGCTTCCTGGAATTACTCTCTAAGTGCAAAGAAGAAAATCTGAAGGCTCATGAGATTAAGAGTCCCCATAAAGGTCCGTGGGGCTGACAACCTACACCTCAGTTCATGAGAGAAAAGGGAGCTGGGAGCAGAGGAATTGTGATCCCTACCTCATACCTCTCTGTAATCCCCATAACCCCAATATGACAGATATTTCACAATCAGAAGAAACTCAGAAAATTCCAGCAAAGCTGATAATCTGGATTTTTGAAATATCCACCCAATCTGCATAAGAAGATTTAGAATCATAGAATTGCAGACCTGGAAGAGCTCACAGAATTCAAAGATTTAATTTAACCCTTTTATTTTATAGGCAATTTGACAAGCTCCCCTCCCCACAGGATATGGGGTAAAACTTCCTCTGTCTTCTCACCCCCAAGCCTGCCCACAGGGAGTCCATTGCCCACCTTCCCAGCGTCCTTTGCTTTGTCTTACTCTCTTCTCTCCTCTCCCCCCAAACACCTCCTCCTAGTTCAGAAAGTTTGAAATCGCCTTCCTATGTGGCAGGAAATTGAATTTGTCATAGCCTACATTCTCCTAGCTCTGTAGTTATAGGAAAAAATAGATATATAAACGCTCAGTCCTCCAAGCCCCAGTACTGAATACTTAAAGAAAGACTTTTGGAATTTGGGAAAATATGTTATTTTTTCTCTCAAGGGCCTGGCTCTTGCAATTCAATGTGTGACTTTCCCAAATGAGGCATGAAGAGTCTATTTTGGCCATCAGATCCTCAACTTTGGGGCTTCCCTGGTGGTCCAGTGGTTAAGACTCCATGCTCCCAGTCAGGGGACAGGGTTTGATCCCTGGTCAGGGAACTAGATCCTGCTTGCTGCAACTAAGAGCCCACATGCCTCAACTAAAGATCCCACGTGCCACTACTAAGACCCAGCACAGCCAAATAAATAAATAAATATTTTTTTTAAAAATCCTTGGGGTTTCCCTGGTGGCGCAGTGGTTGAGAATCTGCCTGCCAATGCAGGGGACACGGGTTCGAGCCCTGGTCTGGGAGGATCCCACATGCCGCGGAGCAACTGGGCCCGTGAGCCACAACCACTGAGCCTGCGCGTCTGGAGCCTGTGCTCCGCAACAAGAGAGGCCGCGATAGTGAGAGGCCCACGCACCGCGACGAAGAGTGGCCCCCACTCGCCGCAACTGGAGAAAGCCCTCACACAGAAACGAAGACCCAACACAGCCAAAAATAAAAATAATAAATAAATAATAAATAAAAAATTTAAAAAAAAAAATCCTTAACTTTGACTCCTTATTTCTCTGTGCTTTCCAAATAAAAAATCCTGACCCTCTCTGAGGGAATGTGCCTCTGGTTGAATATTTGGAAATATACCAAATGTACCCAAAAAATGTATCCCCAAAAAAGCATAGTTTCATTTATACAGCTAAAAACAGCCCATAGAATGTATATATATGTATAACTGAATCACTTTGCTGTACAGCAGAAATTAACACAACATTGTAAATCAACTCTACTTGAATAAAATAAACTTAGAAAACAAACAAACAAAATAACCCATAACTAAAGTTTTCGCTGCAAACTTTTGAGTCTATGACTTTAACCAGCCCTTGGTCTTCAGTGCTCCTTCGATGACAATGGACCAACTTCACCACCACCAATTCTTCAGTCTTCCCATAAACTCCTAGGTGGCACCTCCTCCTACTCTCTCCCTCCCCTTTCCATTTCTCCATATGGATGGGCAATGGTCTTCTAAAACCATCTCCCAGTGGGTTGCCAGTAGTAGAATAGAATGGTCGCATGGCCCCAGAGTCTGGAGTCACAGCCTAAAACGAGTCTATAAATGCTTTGAAATTGCCTGTTTTTGTCTTCAAGATTCATACATATGCTCCATTCTCCTCCAAAACTGACCACTATTTCTTTTAAATATTACAAATACTTTTTAAATGACATATTGAAAATACTTAGCTTATTCTCTTAATCTCCGAATAAAATTGACCCCCCAGTATAAAGCACTACTTTGATCCTGTGACTTCTAATAGACCTTGACACATTGCTGAGTGCCCCCAGTGATGGACACACATTTTTGAAAATGGGTAGATGGTTTGCCAATACTAAATCTGTGCTGCCACCGGGTATTTCAAGCCACAATAGCACTGAGCATATCAGGGAGTTGAGACAACATTTGTGAAATAAATTAATGTGGAAGAGAAAATAAAGAACCAGCCACTTTGAGCAGGGCTGGAGACCTCTTCAGAAAATGGTAAAGGGGAAAAACTGTTTTGCTCGTTGTTCAGAATCAACACCAGCTTTTCAGCATTTACTGCAGGCACATATAATGCTTGCATCTTTGTAGCATATAATGGGACAATATTTGGGGGATGGTAAGCCACCATATTAACCTTTGGGTGTCTCCAGTTCCAAATCATTCTAGAACATCCAGAGCAGGAGTCATTTCACGTCTAGAGTTTTGGATCATAGATTTCCTCAGAACAGTAGAGAAGATAGTCCTTCTCACGTGGCAGTAAGGCCACAGACCTGGCTGTTCTAAGGCGGGAAAAGCCTGCCCCTTCCAATTGGAAGAACTGTAGGAAAGAAAGGGGAGGAAATGGTTGAGGAGGAAGGAAGATAAAAGGATGCTTCTCTTCTCCATCTTCGAACCCTCTCCCTAAGGAGGGGCATTGTATTTGTTTTCTATGCTGGGTAACAAATTACCACAAACTTAGTGGCTTAAAACAATACAAATTTATTATGTTAGTTTCCATGGGTCAGGCGCCCAGCATGTTTTAGCCAGTCCTCAGCTCAGGGTCTCACGGGGCAGAAGTCAAGGTGTCTGCTGGCTGTATTTCTACCTGGTAGATCAACTAGGGAAAAATGTGCTTCAAAGCTCATTCCAGTTGTTAGTAGAATTCCTTTCCTTGCAGCTGTAGGACTGGGGTCCCGTTGTCTTGCTAGCTGTCACCCAGGCATGACTCCCAGCAACTAAAGGCTGCCCTTGGCTCCTTGCCATGTGTCTCATGCTTCCAATCTCTCTGACTCTTCTGTCTCCGACCTCCAGATCTGGTCAAAGGGCTCATGTGAGCAGGTCTGGCTCACCTGGGTAGTCTCCCTCTCTTAAGGTCAATGAATCTGCAAAATCCCTCCACAGCAGCACCTAGGTTAGTGTTTTATTGAATACTAGGAGCAGGGGTGAGTACACCAAAGGCTGGGAATCCTGGGGTCATCTTAGAGTTCCGCCCACCCGGGAGCAGAACCCCAAATATGAATGAGGAAGACTGAAAACGTCTGGGCTAGCGCACACTTCCCCTGGCACCCCCGTGGGAAGAGTTTTAAGCGTCTGGGAAAAGTCCACACCTGATGCTGTCACTTCTAATATGACAAGGGCAGTGACGGGCGTTACGGTAGAGGGCATAATCGAGTGAGCCTGAGGCAGCACTTCTGACTCCCCAAGTCCTCCCCATGGTAAGCATGTGACCAGAAGTGCCCAGGCCTATGGTGGAGGGGAGACAAGGAACACATTCCGGGAGTCAGGCCCTTTTGCACACCAGGCTGCAGGCAGGCATGGCCTGAGCTCTTGGACCAAGCCTCCGTGGCTGGAAGACTGTGAAGCTGCCTGCCCCAATGCCTCTGGTGGCCTCTGCCCTGTCAGCATCAGGCCCACCTGCTGCGCCCAGCACCCAGGAAGCAGGGCCATCACCCCCCGACACACACAAAACAGATGAGCTGCCATGAGTGTTGGGGTGGGCGGCAGGGCGGCACTGAAAGGCTTGGGGCAGGGTCTCAGCTCCGGGGCCAGGGTAGGGGCGTTAATCAACAGACATTTACTTCGCACAGTTCTGGAGGCTGGGAGTCCACGATCAAGGTCCTGGCCCATTTGGTTCCTGTCTGCAGGAGGATCGAGGGCTGGGGACCTGGCCTGAGGGCAAAGCTTCAGCAGTGGAGTAGATGGAGACTTGGGGATCAAAGGCCCCAGATGAGAGCCCAAACAGTCTCTGAAGCAGCCCAGTCCTGCTACCCTCAAAACAGGATCCAGAGAATTCCACAGGGATCCAAAGACCCGGGTTCCTGTTCACTGCTCTGAATCAGGTGAACCGTCTTCCCCATTACACCAGTGTCTTCCTGGAGAAGAGAGGGGATTGGAAGCCTGAGCAAGCGTCCCAAAGACACTGAGTTCTCATTGTCCTGGGACAGAGGGGGATTCCCAGGCACAGGACTTTGAGTTTTAAAACTGGGAAAATCCTGGTGAACCAGGACAGTTGGCACCCTAGTCTGAAGAGATGGTCTAAATGATTAAATCGAGCTAAGATTTAGATTCAGTTGCACCA